>NC_053036.3:187692853-188003585 GCF_002575655.3 Aegilops tauschii subsp. strangulata
CTTTACGAGGAAGCAAGACCCGGACTTGTAATTAACTTGTAAGAGAAGATAGACTAGTCCTAGTCCTACTAGGACTCCATATGTAACCCGCCCCTCTAACTTATATAAGGAGGGGCAGGGCACCCCAAAGAGGGACAAGAAACAAGCAATAATCTCTAGGGCTAGACACAACAAAGGAGAGCCGGCTTACCGGCGACTCTCCGATGAGCATAATGAGACCTAGCCTCAAACAGCATGTAGGGTTGTTACCGGATGATGTTTCCCGGGGCCCGAAGCTGTCTAAACATTTGTCTTGTGCGTTGATCCGCCCTGCGTCTCTCATCCCAATCAACCCCTCTCAAGCTACTACATAGATGCGCTGGCCTCACGACTAAGTCCTTACACCTAGGACATCTGACGTGTTAATTCCACGACAGTTGGCGCCCACCGTGGGGCCTGCGTACAATGGTGTTGAGTTCTTGAAGGGACTTTTCAAAGGTCGAGAAGCTTGTGATGAGATTAGAGAACAGGAACAGAATGATCGTGGAGGATAACCCGCTAGGGAACAGCCATGAGTCAAGCTGGCAAATTTGTTGTTTGGTGGCCGGAATCATGATTAACTTTGGAGCTGACAGATGCGAGATTAGATCGAGAGGAGAAATTAGGGTTGCGTCGATTCCGCCACTTATCTTTCTACAAGACCGACAGGAATTCCATCTATGGTGTCATACAGCAATCGGATCGATGTATTGGATTTTTCTTTCTCTTAGACATCCTGGTGCAAAGCTGATGAGTCAGATCCAATATAAAAAAACGTACGCAGCGCACGTCCCCTGAACAGAACACAAGGTCCGCTCGTACAATTGTCTACGGAGGTTCTGCTAGTCCTTGGTCAAATCGGCGTGTAGATCGAGGAAACCATCCTGCCAGTGCGCCACCATGCGAAGGCACCAGATCACCAGGTGATTAGACAAATCACTGCTCCTGCTGCCGCCAGGCCGGGGCAGTCTGCTTCCTCATAAAAATCAAATACCACTACTACTCTGCGTCCCAGGTATAGGCCAAAACAAAAAAGCAATGTTTGCACAGGAATCAAGGAATAGTACTACCTTTTGGATGAGAAGGAATAAGACAAGGGGGAGGCACCAAAAAACAGTCAAGTTAATCACGTGAGTCTCCCAATAGCCGGGTTCATGTCCGGCTTCAATAGAAAAGGAAAAAAGATAAAAAAGGAGATTACGACCTAGAAGACACGAATATGGAGAGTCAAACTAACATCGGCCAGGATGAGGATTTGAAGCGGGGGTCAGACTCGGACTCCGCCATGACCTGCCGCGCGATGAGCCGCCTGGGGTGGGTTGAAGCCGTCTTTTATGAGCCACTGTCCACTGGGACTGGCCCCGAGCCAACTCGTCTACTGCATGTCGCTGCAGTTTGGTTAAGCCGCTGCTGCCAGGCCTGACCCGGCCTCTGTCTGGGCCTCACGCTGCCGTCATCGAAGCAGGGGTTGCGATGTTACCTCCGCCTCCGTAACCCGCCAAGGGGGCATGACTTATTTAAAAAAGCTGGATAGAGGCGTGGTTATATGTTTGGACGTGAAGGCCATCATTTGGTAAAAATTGTTGTGCAATCACTTCGTCCGAGAAATACTTGAGAAAAATTGCTCACTACATCAACACGACGTGGTTGACTCGACCGTCCGCGCGGCTTACCGCGCCCGCGATCGCCTCGCCCGTCCGCCTTCACCGCCGGCTCACGCGTCCGCGCCGGCTTACAACGCGGAGGACAACTTGCTCGTCCACACCGGCTTGCAACACCGCGGCCGACTCATCTACCTGCACCCGCGGCTGACTCGCCTGTGAGTGATTTCAACGTCACGTTGTGATCATCAAATTCATGGCCGGTTACTTTCCGGCCTGGCACATCAGGTGATATCCATCTAAGATATATTTTATTGGCGCGTATTATTTTTGTCGAAGAGTAGTTTATGTTTGCAGGATCAGTTTAACAAGAATATTTAACCCGGAGCACAACCTGTCAAATTTGTTCTTGTGTTTATATTGCAGGATCAGTTTAACATGGATAAATCCAAATTAAACTGGGGGCTAATGTCAGGGATATACCATGCGGTATGACCCGGCCGGAAGTATGACCCAGCCGGACTTGGCGGCTCACAGAGACCCGGCGAGTATTTGGTGACTTACTGATAACCTCAACGGCGGGTCAGATAGAAGACAAGGCCCAAGGCCCAGAAGGCCGGCTCACGTTTATGATGGGCCGGCTTAAGAAGAAAGGGATGACGAATATTTCCTTTACGAGGAAGCAAGACCCGGACTTGTAATTAACTTGTAAGAGAAGATAGACTAGTCCTAGTCCTACTAGGACTCCACATGTAACCCGCCCCTCTAACTTATATAAGGAGGGGCAGGGAACCCCAAAGAGGGACAAGAAACAAGCAATAATCTCTAGGGCTAGACACAACAAAGGAGAGCCGGTTTACCGGTGACTCTCCGATGAGCATAATGAGACCTAGCCTCAAACAGCATGTAGGGTTGTTACCGGATGATGTTTCCCGGGGCCCGAAGCTGTCTAAACCTATGTCTTGTCCGTTGATCCGCCCTGCGTCTCTCATCCCAATCAACCCCTCTCAAGCTACTACATAGATGCGCTGGCCTCACGACTAAGTCCTTACACCTAGGACATCTGACGTGTTAATTCCACGACAGTTGGCGCCCACCGTGGGGCCTGCGTACAGTGGTGTTGAGTTCTTGAAGGGATTTTTGAAAGGTCGAGAAGCTTGAGATGAGATCAGAGAACAGGAACAGAATGATCGTGGAGGATAACCCGCCAGGGAACAGCCATGAGTCAAGCTGGCAAATTTGTTGTTTGGTGGCCGGAATCATGATTAACTTTGGAGCTGACAGATGCGAGATTAGATCGAGAGGAGAAATTAGGGTTGCGTCGATTCCGCCGCTTATCTTTCTACAAGACCGACAGGAATTCCATCTATGGTGTCATACAGCAATCGGATCGATGTATTGGATTTTTCTTTCTCTTAGACATCCTGGTGCAAAGCTAATGAGTCAGATCCAATATAAAAAAAACGTACGCAGCGCACGTCCCCTGAACAGAACACAAGGTCCGCTCGTACAATGGTCTACGGAGGTTCTGCTAGTCCTTGGTCAAATCGGCGTGTATATCGAGGAAACCATCCTGCCAGTGCGCCACCATGCGAAGGCACCAGATCACCAGGTGATTAGACAAATCACTGCTCCTGCTGCCGCCAGGCCGGGGCAGTCTGCTTCCTCATAAAAATCAAATACCACTACTACTCTGCGTCCCAGGTATAGGCCAAAACAAAAAGCAATGTTTGCACAGGAATCAAGGAATAGTACTACCTTTTGGATGAGAAGGAATAAGACAAGAGGCAGGCACCAAAAAACAGTCAAGTTAATCACGTGAGTCTCCCAATAGCCGGGTTCATGTCCGGCTTCAATAGAAAAGGAAAAAAGATAAAAAAGGAGATTACGACCTAGAAGACACGAATATGGAGAGTCAAACTAACATCGGCCAGGATGAGGATTTGAAGCGGGGGTCAGACTCGGACTCCGCCATGACCTGCCGCGCGATGAGCCGCCTGGGGTGGGTTGAAGCCGTCCTTTATGAGCCACTGTCCACTGGGACTGGCCCCGAGCCAACTTGTCTACTGCATGTCGCTGCAGTTTGGTTAAGCCGCTGCTGCCAGGCCTGACCCGGCCTCTGTCTGGGCCTCACGCTGCCGTCATCGAAGCAGGGGTTGCGCTGTTACCTCCGCCTCCGTAACCCGCCAAGGGGGCATGACTTATTTAAAAAAAGCTGGATAGAGGCGTGGTTATATGTTTGGACGTGAAGGCCATCATTTGGTAAAAATTGTTGTGCAATCACTTCGTCCGAGAAATACTTGAGAAAAATTGCTCACTACATCAACACGACGTGGTTGACTCGACCGTCCGCGCGGCTTACCGCGCCCGCGATCGCCTCGCCCGTCCGCCTTCACCGCCGGCTCACGCGTCCGCGCCGGCTTACAATGCGGAGGACAACTTGCTCGTCTGCACCGGCTTGCAACACCGCGGCCGACTCATCTACCTGCACCCGCGGCTGACTCGCCTATGAGTGATTTCAACGTCACGTTGTGATCATCAAATTCATGGCCGGTTACTTTCCGGCCTGGCACATCAGGTGATATCCATCTAAGATATATTTTATTGGCGCGTATTATTTTTGTCGAAGAGTAGTTTATGTTTGCAGGATCAGGTTAACAAGAATATTTAACCCGGAGCACAACCTGTCAAATTTGTTCTTGTGTTTATATTGCAGGATCAGTTTAACATGGATAAATCCAAATTAAACTGGGGGCTAATGTCGGGGATATACCATGCGGTATGACCCGGCCGGAAGTATGACCCGGCCGGACTTGGCGGCTCACAGAGACCCGGCGAGTATTTGGTGACTTACTGATAACCTCAACGACGGGTCAGATAGAAGACAAGGCCCAAGGCCCAGAAGGCCGTCTCACGTTTATGATGGGCCGGCTTAAGAAGAAAGGGATGACGAATATTTCCTTTACGAGGAAGCAAGACCCGGACTTGTAATTAACTTGTAAGAGAAGATAGACTAGTCCTAGTCCTACTAGGACTCCACATGTAACCCGCCCCTCTAACTTATATAAGGACGGGCAGGGCACCCAAAGAGGGACAAGAAACAAGCAATAATCTCTAGGGCTAGACACAACAAAGGAGAGCCGGCTTACCGGCGACTCTCCGATGAGCATAATGAGACCTAGCCTCAAACAGCATGTAGGGTTGTTACCGGATGATGTTTCCCGGGGCCCGAAGCTGTCTAAACCTTTGTCTTGTGCGTTGATCCGCCCTGCGTCTCTAATCCCAATCAACCCCTCTCAAGCTACTACATAGATGCACTGGCCTCATGACTAAGTCCTTACACCTAGGACATCTGACGTGTTAATTCCACGACAGTAAGGAAAAATTTATATAGTGTGCTGAAATTTACTGTCACTTGTTACTATGGAAAGTAATCCTCTGAGGGGCTTGTTCGGGGTATCTTCATCCCAACCAGTAGAGCAAAGAGTTGCTCCTCAACCTACTATACCTACTGAAAATGAAAATGTCTACTTTGAAATTCCTTCAGGTATGATAGAGAAACTGCTAGCTAATCCTTTTGTAGGAGATGGAACATTGCATCCCGATTTACACTTAATCTATGTGGATGAAGTTTGTGGATTATTTAAGCTTGCAGGTATGCCCGATGATGTTATCAAGAATAAGGTCTTCCCTTTATATTTGAAGGGAGATGCATTGACATGGTATAGGCTATGTGATGATATGGGATCATGGGACTATAAGCGATTGAAATTGGAATTTCATCAGAAGATTTATCCTATGCATCTTGTTCATCGTGATCGTAATTATATATATAATTTTTGGCCTCGCGAAGGAGAAAGCATCGCTCAAGCTTGGGGGAGGCTTAAGTCAATGTTATATTCATGCCCCAATACTGAGCTCTCAAGAGAAATGATTATTCAAAAAATTTATGCTCGGCTTTCTGACAACAATCGCTCCATGCTCGATACTTCTTGTGTTGGTTCTTTTATGATAAAGACTATTGAATTCAAGTGGAATTTACTGGAAAGAATTAAACGCAACTCTGAAGATTGGGATCTCGACGAAGGTAAAGAGTCAGGTATAACACCTAAGTTTGATTGTGTTAAATCTTTTATGGATGCTGATGTTTTCCGTAAATTTAGCACTAAATATGGACTTGACTCTGAGATAGTAGCTTGTTTTTGTGAATCTTTTGCTGCTCACGTTGATCTCCCTAAGGAGAAGTGGTTTAAATATAATCCTCCCGTTGAAGTAAAAGTAGTTGCACCTATTAAAGTTGAAGAAAAGACTATCACTTATAATGATCTTGTTGTTCCTACTGCTTACGTTGAGAAACCACCTTTCCCTGTTAGGATAAAGGATCATGCTAAAGCTTCAACTGTGGTTCGTAAAATTAATATTAGAACTTACGCACCCCCTGAGCAAGTTAAAGTTGAACCTAATATTGCTATTGTTAAGGATCTCTTGGCTGATAATATTGATGGGCATGTTATTTATTTCTGTGAGGAAACTGCTAGAATTGCTAAACCTAGTGCTAAAGATAAACATAGACCTGTGGTAGGCATGCCTGTTATTTCTGTTAAAATTGGAGATCATTGTTATCATGGCTTGTGTGATATGGGTGCTAGTGCTAGTGCAATACCTATTTCTTTATATCAAGAAATTATGCATGATATTACACCTGCTGAGTTAGAAGATATTGATGTTACCATTAAGCTTGCCAATAGAGATACTATTTCACCAATTGGGATTGTTAGAGATGTTGAAGTCTTGTGTGGAAAATTAAATATCCTGCTGATTTTCTTTTTGGTTCCCCACAAGATAGCTTTTGTCCTATTATATTTGGTAGACCCTTCTTGAACACTGTTAATGCTAAGATAGACTGCGAAAAGGATGTTGTTGCTATTGGTTTGGGTGATATGTCTCATGAGTTTAATTTTTCTAAATTTCGTAGACAACACCGTGAAGAGGAATTGCCTAGTAAATATGAAATTATTGGTCTTGCTTCTATTGCTGTGCCTCCTAATGATCCTTTAGAACAATATTTGCTAGACCATGAAAATGATATGTTTATGAATGAAAGAAGGGAAATAGATGAAGTATTCTTTAAATAGGGACCCATTCTGAAACACAACCTGCCTGTTGAAATCCTAGGGGATCCTCCTCCACCCAAAGGTGATCCCATGTTTGAGCTTAAACCGTTACCTGATACTCTTAAATATGCTTATCTTGATGAAAAGAAGATATATCCTGTTATTATTAGTGCTAACCTTTCAGAACATGAAGAAGAGAAATTATTGAAAACTCTGAAGAAGCACCGTGCTGCTATTGGATATACTCTATATGATCTTAAGGGCATTAGTCCCACTCTATGTCAACACAAAATAAATCTGGAGAAAGACGCCAAACCAGTTATTGATCACCAACGACGGTTAAATCCTAAGATGCAAGAAGTGGTAAGAAATGAAATATTAAAACTCCTTGAGGCAGGTATTATTTATCCCGTTGCTGATAGTCAGTGGGTAAGTCCTGTCCATTGTGTCCCTAAGAAGGGAGGTATTACAGTCGTTCCTAATGATAAAGATGAATTGATTCCGCAAAGAATTATTACGGGTTATAGGATGTCAATTGATTTCCGCAAATTAAACAAAGCTACTAAAAAAGATCATTACCCCTTGCCATTCATTGATCAAATGCTAGAAAGATTATCCAAACACACACATTTTTGCTTCCTAGGTGGTTATTCTGGTTTCTCTCAAATACCTGTGTCAGCTGATGATCAAGCAAATACCACTTTTACTTGCCCTTTCAGTACTTTTGCTTATAGACGTATGCCTTTTGGTTTATGTAATGCACCTGCTAGCTTTCAAAGATGCATGATGGCTATATTCTCTGATTTTTGTGAAAAGATTTGTGAGGTTTTCATGGATGATTTCTCTGTTTATTTATCCTCTTTTGATGATTCCTTGAGCAACCTTGATCGAGTTTTGCAGAGATGTGAAGAAACTAATCTTGTCTTGAATTGGGAAAAGTACCACTTTATGGTTAATGAAGGTATTGTCTTGGGGCATAAAATTTCCGAAAGAGGTATTGAAGTTGATAAAGCCAAGGTTGTTGCTATTGATAAGATGCCATGTCCCAAGGACATCAAAGGTATAAGAAGTTTCCTTGGTCATGCCGGTTTTTATAGGAGGTTCATTAAGGACTTCTCCAAAATTTCTCGGCCTCTGACTAATCTCTTACAAAAAGATATACATTTTGTTTTTGATGATGATTGTGTAGAAGCATTTGTAAATACTTAAGAAAGCATTGATCTCTGCACCTATTGTTCAGCCACCTGACTGGAATTTACCCTTTGAAATTATGTGTGATGCTAGCGATATGATGTAGGTGCTGTTCTAGGGCAAAGAGTTGATAAGAAATTAAATGTTATTCAATATGCTAGTAAAAGTCTAGACAGTGCTCAGAGAAATTATGCTACTACTGAAAAAGAATTCTTAGAAGTTGTATTTGCTTGTGACAAGTTTAGACCTTATATTGTTGATTCTAAAGTAACTATTCACACTGATCATGCTGCTATTAAATATCTTATGGAAAAGAAAGATGCTAAAACTAGACTTATTAGATGGGTTCTCTTGTTACAAGAATTTGATTTACATATTATTGATAGAAAGGGAGCTGAGAACCCCATTGCAGACAACTTGCCTAGGTTAGAGAATGTTCTTGATGACCCACTACCTATTGATGATAGCTTTCCTGATGAACAATTAAATGTCATAAATGCTTCTCGTACTGCTCCATGGTATGCTGATTATGCTAATTACATTGTTGCTAAATTTATACCACCTAGTTTCACATACCAGCAAAAGAAAAAGTTTTTCTACGATTTGAGACACTACTTCTGGGATGACCCACACCTTTATAAAGAAGGAGTAGATGGTGTTATTAGATGTTGTGTACCTGAGCATGAACAGGAACAGATCCTACGCAAGTGTCACTCCGAGGCTTATGGAGGACACCACGCTGGAGATAGAACTGCACATAAGGTATTGCAATCCGGTTTTATTGGCCTACTCTCTTCAAGGATGCCCGTTAGTTTGTCTTATCTTGTGATGAATGTCAAAGAATTGGTAATATTAGTAGACGTCAAGAAATGCCTATGAATTATTCACTCGTTATTGAACCATTTGATGTTTGGGGCTTCGATTATATGGGACCTTTTCCTTCCTCTAATGGGTATACACATATTTTAGTTGCTGTTGATTACGTTACTAAACGGGTAAAAGCTATTCCAACTAGTAGTGCTGATCATAACACCTCTATTAAGATGCTTAAAGAAGTTATTTTTCCGAGGTTTGGAGTCCCTAGATATTTAATGACTGATGGTGGTTCACATTTTATTCATGGTGCTTTTCGTAAAATTCTTGCTAAGTATGATGTTAATCATAGAATTGCGTCTCCTTATCACCCATAGTCTAGTGGTCAAGTAGAATTGAGTAACAGAGAACTCAAATTAATTTTGCAAAAGACTGTTAATAGATCTAGAAAAAATTGGTCCAAGAAACTTGATGATGCATTATGGGCCTATAGAACTGCATATAAAAATCCTATGGGTATGTCTCCGTATAAAATGGTTTATGGAAAAGCATGTCACTTACCTCTCGAACTAGAACATAAGGCATATTGGGCCATTAAAGAGCTCAATTATGATTTCAAACTTGCCGGTGAGAAGAGGTTATTTGACATTAGCTCACTTGATGAATGGAGAACCCAAGCCTATGAAAATGCCAAGTTGTTTAAAGAAAAAGTTAAAATATGGCATGACAAAAGGATACAAAAGTGTGAGTTTAATGTAGGTGATTATGTATTACTATACAACTCTCGTTTAAGATTTTTTGCAGGAAAACTTCTCTCTAAATGGGAAGGTCCTTACATTATCGAGGAGGTCTATCGTTCCGGTGCCATAAAAATCAACAACTTCGAAGGCACAAATCCAAAGGTGGTGAACGGTCAAAGAATCAAACATTATATCTCAGGTAATCCCATAAATTTTGAAACTAATATTATTGAAACTATAACCCCAGAGGAATACATAAGGGACACTTTCCAGAACATTTCAGACTTCGAAAAGGAATAGGTATGTGGTACGGTAAGTAAACCGACTCCAAAACAGTTCTAATGGAAATTTTTCTCCGTTTTGGAATATTTAGAAAAATAGGAAAATAAGGAGCAGTCTGGGAAGGACATGAGGCCTCCACGAGGGTGGAGGGCGTGCCCTACCCCCTGGGCGCGCCCCCTACCTCGTGGGCACCTCGTGTGCTCTCCGGACTCCGTTTTCTTGCACGATACTTCCTTCGGTCGGTAAAAATTCATTATATAATCTCCTGAAGGTTTTGACCACTGTATCACGCAATTATCCTCTGTTCTTGTTTCGAGCTGTTTTCTGTCAGGGTTGTCAAGGCCAGGCATCATCTCGTCCCCCTCCACCAACAATGGTGACAACGATGCTTGGCTAATGAAGATAGAGCTGAAGAGGGAAGAACCCATGGAGATCAACAAGGATGAAGGGATCAAGAAGGCCACGGAGGACCAAGTTCCGGCAGCAGAAGACATCCTTCAACTTGATCACAATCTTCTTACCGCAACTAAGATCGAAGCTTTCAAGACGATTGAGTTAGCTCGTATACAAAACAAGTATCTCACACGTGAAAATATTTTATTGAAGGAGCATATCATCGCACTCAAGGGCATTATCCGCAAGTTGGAGGATCTATTACGCTTGATGTGCGACTACCCATCATCACTGCCATCTTCTTCACCAGAAAAGGAAACATAATCACATGGGTATGGGCACTCCCCTTGGCAAACTTCCAAGCTTGGGGGAGATGCCCCGGTATCGTATCACCATCACACTCCTATCTTTACCATTTTTCTTAGTTCGATCCTTTTAGTAATATCTTGATCTAGTAGAATAAAGTTTTAGTATGATATAGTTTTGAGTTTTGCTTTATGATCCTTCTATGTAATCGAGTCCGTGAGCTATATAATAAATATTAGTGTTGAGTCAAGGGCTTGATTATCTTGCTATGATCTTGAGGGAATAAAAGAAAAGAGAAAGAATAAAAATAAACAAAGAGATCATATTGATCTTATGGAGAGTAATGACTTCACATAGAAAGAGTATGATGATTAAGAATTGTTGAGAGTTGACAAACATAGTTTTGGTCATCGTTGCAATTAATAGGAAGTAATAAAGAAAGAGAGGCTTCACATATAAATATACTATCTTGGACATCTTTTATGATTGTGGGTACTCATTAAAGTATGACATGCTAAAGAGTTGATGTTGGACAAGACAACGTAAGGGTTTATGTTTTCTTATATTTGAAATAAAGTATATTGTCATGGGTCATCCAACATGTTGAGTTTGCCTTTCTCCCTCATGCTAGCCAATTCTTTGCACCAAGTAGAGATACTACTTGTGCTTCTAAATACCCTTAAAACCAGTTTTGCCATAAGAGTCCACCATATCTACCTATGGATTGAGTAAGATCCTTCAAGTAAGTTGTCATCGGTGCAAGCAATAAAAATTGCTCTCTAAATACGTATGACTTATTAGTTCTGGAGAAAATAAGCTTTATACGATCTTGTGATATGAAAGAAATAAAAGCGACAGACTGCATAATAAAGGTCCATATCACAAGTGGCAATATAAAGTGACGTTCTTTTGCATTAAGATTTCATGCATCCAACCATGAAAGCGCATGACAACCTCTGCTTCCCTCTGCGAAGGGCCTATCTTTTACTTTTATCTCTTACCCTTATACAAGAGTCATGGTGATTTTCACCTTTCCTTTTTACATTTTTTCCTTTGGCAAGCACATTGTGTTGGAAAGATCCTGATATATATATATATCCAATTGGATGTAAGTTAGCATGAACTGTTATTGTTGACATTACCCTTGAGGTAAAAGGTTGGGAGGCAAAACTATAAGCCCCTATCTTTCTCTGTGTCTGATTAAAACTCCGTAACCATAAGTATGGCGTGAGTGTTAGCAATTGTGAAAGACTAAATGATAGTTGAGTATGGGAACTTGCTGAAAAGCTCTTACATAGACTCTTTCCGATCTTATGATAAATTTCAATTGCTTCAATGACTGAGATTATAGTTTGTTGGTTCTCAATGAAGTTTCTGATTCATACTTGACATTGCCAATAGATTATTACTTGAGCATAAGAGATCATATGACAATATACATATATATATATATATATATATATATATATATATATATATATATGTTGCTGTTATAAGAATGATCATGATACCCTCATGTCCATATTTTATTTTATCGACACCTCTACCTCTAAACATGTGGACATATTTATCGTTATCGGCTTCCGCTTGAGGACAAGCGAGGTCTAAGCTTGGGGGAGTTGATACGTCCATTTTGCATCATGCTTTTATATCGATATTTATTGCATTATGGGTTGTTATTACACATTATGTCACAATACTTATGCCTATTCTCTCTTATTTTACAAGGTTTACATGAAGAGGAGAATGCCGGCAGCTGGAATTCTGGGCTAGAAAAGGAGCAAATATTAGAGACCTATTCTGCACAACTCCAAAAGTCCTGAAACTCCACGGAAGTTATTTTTGGAAATAATAAAAAATACTGAGCGAAGAAAATACCAGAGGGGGCCCACACCCTGGCCACGAGGGTGGGGGGTGCGCCCTACCCCCTGGCACGCCCCCTGCCTCATGGGCCCCCTGTTGGCCCTTCGGTGCCCATCTTCTGCTATATGAAGTGTTTCATCCGAGAAAAAAATCATAAGCAAGCTTTCGGGATGAGACTCTGCCGCCACGAGGCAGAACCTTGGCGGAACCAATCTAGGGCTCTGGCGGAGTTGTTCTACCGAGGACACTTCCCTCCGGGAGGGGGAAATCATCGCCATCATCATCACCAACGCTCCTCTCATCGGGTGGGGGCCAATCTCCATCAACATCTTCACCAGCACCATCTCCTCTCAAACCCTAGTTTATTTGGTGGAAGATCATATGTTAAGATCCTATATGCATATTAATACTCCTCTGATTATGAACATGAATATGCTTTGTGAGTAGTTACGTTTGTTCCTGAGGACATGGGAGAAGTATTGCTATTAGTAGTCATGTGAATTGGGTATTCGTTCGATATTTTGATGAGATGTATGTTGTCACTCCTCTAGTGGTGTTATGTGAATGTCGACTACATGACACTTCACCATTATTTGGGCCTAGAGGAAGGCATTGGGAAGTAATAAGTTGATGATGGGTTGCTAGAGTGACAGAAGCTTAAACCCTAGTTTGTGCGTTGCTTCATAAGGGGTTGATTTGGATCCATATGTTTCATGCTATGGTTAGGTTTACTTTAATACTTATTTTGTATTTGCGGATGCTTGCAATAGGAGTTAATCATAAGTGGGATGCTTGTCCAAGTAAGGACAGCACCCAAGCACCGGTCCACCCACATATCGAATTATCAAAGTACCGAACGCGAATCATATGAATGTGATGAAAACTAGCTTGACGATAATTCCCATGTGTCCTCGGGAGCGCTTTTCTCTATAGAAGAGTTTGTCCAGGCTTGTCCTTTGCTACAAAAAGGATTGGGCCATCTTGATGTACTTTATTTACTTTCGTTACTTGTTATCCGTTACAAATTATCTTATCACAAAACTATCTGTTACCTATAATTTCAATGCTTGCAGAGAATACCTTGCCAAAAACCGCTTATCATTTCCTTCTGCTCCTCGTTGGGTTCGACACTCTTACTTACCCAAAGGACTACGATAGATCCCCTATACTTGTGGGTCATCAGCCGTGGACCCAGTTGTCAGCCTCTCCACGTACAGTACTCTTCCGATGGAAGTCGTTCCTTGATCACATTGACCATGCCGCGCCGAGAGCACCAGGGCGGTGGACGACGGCGAGGCCTAGGAAGGGGACGATGCGGAGCCGGGGAAGATGCGGCAGTGGAAGCCCGCGCGGAGAGGAGTACGAGGGTTCACTGGTTCGGCTGCGGTGTGAGGCTGCCGTCGCCGCAGAATAACAGGGGGTGTGGGTGAGTAGAGGGATGGACTGGCCAGCGGTGGGAGTAATAGGGGGCGGTGAGGCCTCCACGGCATCGCAGCCGGCCACGGGAGGCAGGAGCACGAGGCACGACCGGCGCTGGTTTGGGCGGCTGGAGCAAGAAGACCAGAGGTTGACGAAGCACTACGGCCGTTGGATGGACATCGTACGGTCAATGGAGCTAGAATCGTGCATATTGAATAAGTTGACAAAGCCCTCCGTCCCCGTCAACTTAGTAGGCCCACAAGTCAGCCTCCCACTATACTGGGTCCCAGCTAGCAGGGGGAGTGTTCATTTTTTTGTGCGTAATAAGGAGGCACTTCCTTGCGTGCGAAGATATAGCTGGTGGGTCCGAGCTGTCAGCGGTGGTGACATTTTTTTCACGAAATACAGAGGCCCTTTCGGTGGGTCCCAGATGTCAAGTGGAGGAATCATTATTTTGCACGTAATACGGAGGCATTTCCTTGCGTGCGGCCGTGGACCCAGCTGTCAGCCTCTCCACGCACAGTCCACTTCAGATGCATGTCGGTCGTTGACCATGTTGACCAGGCCTAGGAAGGGAACGACACGGAGCCAGGGAAGACTCGGCAGTTGTTTCCCACGCGGAGGGGAGTACGACTGTACGAGGGTTTACTGGTTCGTCTGCCGTCACCGGAGAATAACAGCAGGTGTGGGTGAGTAGAGGGATGGCTACGCCAGTGATGGGAGTACGGTGGGGCGGTGAGGCCTGCGCGGCAGCACAGCCGACCGCGGGGAGGAGGGAGCAGGCAGTCCCGCCGGCGCTTGTTTGAGCGGCTGGAGCAGGAAGAGCAGAGATTGAAGAAGCACGACGGCCGTTGGATGGACATCCAACAGTCACTGCTTGTGCGTCAACCTTTTCTTTTAGGAAAGCCTCAAATCTGTGGAAAACAGCATACATCCCATCTGCCATTATTTCTAATAATTTACAGCCCATTTGCTAATTCTTAAGGTTTTTTTTGGAGCCCATATTCTTTTCGTTAGCATTACAGCCCATATTGTGGCCACTGTTAAAAAATTATACGAAATTTTGCATATTTCGGTGCGGTCCGAACTGGTTTTAATCTCGAAATTTCGAGTCACGTTCAAACTGATTTTAAAAATAAATATATATCAATATAAAATCCAACAAATTGTCCACGCATAAAAATCAATCCAATTTAAAATCTCGAAATGAAAAAAAGAAATTTGAAACTAATTGCCGGTTTGATGTGTTTTAAAAATGTACAGCCCATTTCTCATTACTGATAGGACATTTTCTCGGCCAACCGAATGAAGCTCTCCTCGTCTTGAAAGATTTGCAGCCCAACAGGCCTGACAAAGCGACTTACTTGGCAAATCACAAAAAAACTGGGTTGTGGCCATGGACCCAGCTGTCAGTGTCTCCACGTAGAGTACTCTTCCGATGGAAGTCGGTCATTGACCACATTGACCACGCCGCCCGGAGAGCACCAAGGCGGTGGACGATGGCGAGGCCTAGGAAGGGGACGACGCGGAGCCGGGGAAGACGCGGCAGTGGATGCCCACGCGAAGAGGAGTACGAGGGTTCACTGCTTTGGCTGCGGTGTGAGGTTGCCGTCGCCGCAGGGCCTGGCTAGCGGTGGGAGTAGTAGGGGGCGGTGAGGCCTCAACGGCAGCACAGTGATACGTCTCCGTCGTATCTACTTTTCCAAACACTTGTGCCCTTGTTTTGGACTCTAACTTGCATGATTTGAATGGAACTAACCTGGACTGACGCTGTTTTCAGCAGACTTTCCATAGTGTTATTTATGTGCAGAAACAAAAGTTCTCGGAATGACCTGAAACTCCATGGAATGTCTATTTGGAAATAATAAAAAATCATTGCAAAAGATGAAGACCAGGGGGCCACACCCTGTCCACGAGGGTGGGGGCGCGCCCTCCCCCCTAGGGCGCGCCCCCTACCTCGTGGGCCCCCTGGAGCTCCTCCGACCTCAACTCCAACTCTATATATTTGCTTTGGGGAGAAAAAAAATCAGAGAGAAGAATTCATCGCGTTTTACAATACGGAGCTGCCGCCAAGCCCTAAAACCTCTCGGGAGGGCTGATCTGGAGTCCGTTCGGGGCTCCGGAGAGGGGGATTCGTCGCCGTCGTCATCATCAACCATCCTCCATCACCAATTTCATGGTGGTCACCGCCGTGCGTGAGTAATTCCATCGTAGGCTTGCTGGACGGTGATGGGTTGGATGAGATCTATCATGTAATCGAGTTAGTTTTGTTAGGGTTTGATCCCTAGTATCCACTATGTTCTGAGATTGATGTTTCTATGACTTTGCTATGCTTAATGCTTGTCACTAGGGCCCGAGTGGCATGATTTCAGATCTGAACCTATTATGTTTTCATGAATATATGTGAGTTCTTGATCCTATCTTGCAAGTCTATAGTCACCTACTATGTGTTATGATCCGGCAACCCTGAAGTGACAATAATCGGGACCACTCCCGGTGATGACCATAGTTTGAGGAGTTCATGTATTCACTTGTGCTAATGCTTTGTTCTGGTACTCTATTAAAAGGAGGCCTTAATATCCCTTAGTTTCCATTAGGACCCCACTGCCACGGGAGGGTAGGACAAAAGACGCCATGCAAGTTCTTTTCCATAAGCATGTATGACTATATTCGGAATACATGCCTACATTACATTGATGAATTGGAGCTAGTTCTGTGTCACCCTATGTTATGATTGTTACATGATGAACCACATCCGGCATAATTCTCCATCACCGATCCAATGCCTACAATCTTTTCACATATTGTTCTTCGCATATTTACTTTTCCGTTGCTACTGTTACAATCACTACAAAAACCAAAAATATTACTTTTGCTACCGCTACTTTTGTTACCGTTACCACTACTATCATATTACTTTGCTACTAAATACTTTGCTGCAGATACTAAGTTATCCAGGGGTGGTTGAATTGACAACTCAACTGCTAATACTTGAGAATATTCTTTGGCTCCCCTTGTGTCGAATCAATAAATTTGGGTTGAATACTCTACCCTCGAAAACTGTTGCGATCCCCTATACTTGTGGGTTATCAAGACTATTTTCTGGCGTCGTTTCCGGGGAACATAGCTCTATTCTTTGAGTCACTTGGGATTTATATCTGCTGGTCACTATGAAGAACTTGAAAGACGCTAAGACAACAATTTATCCCTCAACTACGAGGGGAGGTAAGGAACTGCCATCTAGCTCTGCACTTGATTCACCTTCTATTTTGACTAAGCTTGCGACACCTAAACCTGCTTCTGCTATTCGCTTTGATATGTCGCATGTTATTGATGATGCCACTTCTGCTATGCCTGATACTTGTGATGAAACTACTTCTATGCTTGATACTACTGTGCCCCTTAGTGATTTTCTTGATGAACAAATTGCTAGGGCTAGAGAGAAAGAAATTATTGAAACTGATTATATTGATGAAAGTGATGATGAAGACTTGCCTGCTATTCCTGAGGGTTATGTTTTTGATAAAGAAGCTTCTTTAGCTATTTTAGCTTGAAAAGATAGATATGAGCTCAAGAGATTATTAGCTAAATGGAAGCAGCAATCTCTTAATGATAGAATGAGACCTGACCCTGCTTTTGCTACTTCACCTATCTCTGTTATCGATAAGGATTATGAATTCTCTGTTGATCCTGATATAATTACTTTGGTTGAATCTGATCCTTTTCATGGCTATGAATCTGAAACTGTTGTGGCACATCTTACTAAACTAAATGATATAGCCACCCTGTTCACTAATGATGAGAGATCTCGCTACTTTTATATCCTTAAAATATTTCCGTTCTCATTAAAGGGTGATGCTAAGATATGGTTTAATTCTCTTGACCCTGGTTGTGTGTGTAGTCCCCAGGATATGATTTATTACTTCTCTGCTAAATATTTCCCTGCTCATAAGAAACAAGCTGCTTTGAGGGAAATATACAACTTTGTGCAAATTGAAGAAGAGAGTCTTCCACAAGCTTGGGGGAGGCTTCTCAAGTTACTTAATGCTTTGCCTGATCATCCTCTTAAGAAAAATGAAATACTTGATATCTTTTATAATGGACTAACCGATGCTTCCAGAGATTACCTGGATAGTTGTGCTGGTTCTGTTTTCAGGGAAGGAACACCAGATGAAGCTGAAATTCTATTGAATAATATGTTGACAAATGAAAATAATTGGACACTTCCTGAGCCAGTTCCTGAGCCAGCTCCTGAGCCTATTCCTAAACCAACTCCGAAGAAGAGAGGTGTTCTATTTCTCAGTCCTAAAGATACGTAAGAGGCAAAGAAATCTATGAAAGAAAAAGGTATTAAAGCTGAAGATGTTAAGAATTTACCTCCTATTGAAGAAATACATGGTCTTAATCTACCGCCTGTTGAATTAACATATGATCTTAATCCATTACCTACTGAAGAACCTCATGGTCTTGATAATCCGACACAGGTAGTAAAGGTAAATTCTCTCTATAGGTATGATAAAGCTGAAATCCCTCCTACTAAAATTGCTAGCCAATGCTTGGATGAGTTTGATAACTTTATGGTTAAGCAAGAAGATTTCAATGCTTATTTTGGTAGACAATTAAAACAAAATGCTTATATGATTGAACACTTGGGTGATTATATGGCTCATGTTAGAGGTGAACTTAAACTCATTAGTAAACATGCTTCTATGGTTACCACTCAAGTAGAACAAGTACTTAAAGCTCAAAATGATTTGCTCAATGAAATGAATAGTAAGAAAATTGATTATGCTGTTAGAGTCTACTAGAACTGGTAGAATGACTCAGGAACCTTTGTATCCCGAAGGCCACCCTAAGAGAATTGAGCAAGATTCTCAGAGAAATAATATTGATGCACCTAGTCCTACTAAAAACAAGAAAAAGAAAAATGATAGGACTTTGCATGCTTCTAGTGAACCTATTGCTGAACCACCCGAGAATCCAAATGATATCTCTATTTCTGATGCTGAAACACAATCTGGTAATGAACATGAACCTAATAAAAATGCTAATGATGATGTTCATGATGATGCTCAACCTAGTAATGACAATGATGTAGAAATTGAACCTGCTGTTGATCTTGATAACCCACAATCAAAGAATCAACGATATGATAAGAGAGACTTTGTTGCTAGGAAACATGGTAAAGAAAGAGAACCATGGGTTCAGAAACCCATGCCTTTTCCTCCCAAACTATCCAAGAAAAAGGATGATGAGGATTTTGAGCGTTTTGCTGAAATGATTAGACCTATCTTTTTCGTATGCGATTAACTGATATGCTCAAAATGAATCCTTATGTTAAGTATATGAAGGATATTGTTACAAATAAGAGAAAGATACCGGAAGCTGAGATTTCCACCATGCTTGCTAATTACACTTTTAAGGGTGCAATACCAAAGAAACTTGGAGATCCAGGAGTACCCACTATACCATGCTCCATTAAAAGAAATTATGTTAAAACTGCTTTATGTGATCTTGGAGCCGGTGTTAGTGTTATGCGTCTCTCTTTATATCGTAGACTTGATTTGAATAAGTTGACACCTACTGAAATATATTTGCAAATGGCTGATAAATCAACTGCTATACCTGTCGGTATTTGTGAGGACGTGCCTGTTGTGGTTGCAAACGTTACTATTTTAACGGACGTTGTTATTCTTGATATTCCCGAGGACGATAGCATGTCTATTATTCTTGGAAGACCTTTTTTGAATACTGCAGGGGCTGTTATTGATTGCAACAAAGGCAATGTCACTTTTCATGTTAATGGCAATGAGCATACGGTACACTTTCCGAGGAAACAACCTCAAGTTCATAGTATCAACTCTATTGGAAAAATTCCATCGATTATATTTGGAGGTTTTGAATTGCCTCTTCCTACTGTCAAGAAGAAATATGATATTCTTATTATTGGGGATGTGCATATCCCCGTTGAGGTAACATAGTGTTATTCGAAATTTCTCCGGTTTCATGTTAATCGGAATGAGTTTGTTAATAAGACCTCTTCAACCTTCTTAGTGGATTCTTTTTGATGAGCATGAGATGGATGAAACTAGAAGGCACAGCCTTCTATACCCTCTTTCTACTTTCTGTTATTTAGTTGAAATAAAGTAAAAAATAGTATTTTTTGTCTGTTTTCTGATTTATCTATGCAATATAAAAATACCCCGAAAATAAAAGTTCTCCAAATGCCCTGAAAATGGAATATGATTTTTTTCTGGAATATTTGAGAATATCTGGCACTGAGAACACAGCAGGAGGGGCAAGCACCTGGCCACGAGGGTGGAGGGCGCGCCCCCTGCCTCGTGGGCCCACGGTGGCCCTCCTCCACTTATTACTGCACCCATACACTCCTTCTTCCTCCTACAAACACCAATATCTAGCTCAAGCACGAGTTCTAGCTCATTTTGCTGCGATTTTCGATCTCCTTGCTCAAAGCACCTCTCACAAAACTGCATGGGGAGATTGTTCCTTGGTATGTGACTCCTCCATTGGTCCAATTAGTTTTCGTTCTAGTGTTCTATTCATTGCAAATTTGTGCTGCCTAGGTGACCATGTTCTTGAGCTTGCATGTCAAATTTATATGGTTCCAAGTAGTTCTAATGCATGATATAGTCTCTAGGCACTTGTAGGAGTAGTTGCTATCAATTTTGTTGAGTTTGTTTTACTTTTGTTTGAAGTTACTAAAAATTTCAGAAATTTTTCAGAGGAAGAAATATGCTTAGGAAAATGTTCCAAGGTGGTTCTTCAAGGAAGCAAGGACCCAGGCTTGCAATGCATGATGCTGACGAGGAGCCACCAAGGGACGCTCCAGTGCGGCCCTGTGAATGGCCTTCAGAAAATTTTATGGATCGAGCGGGAATCAAGGAAGAACTTAATGCATATTTGCATAACACTGATCTTGTGAGCTTTGAGGCAGACAAATGCCGCCAGTACCACTATCTCACTAGTACATTTGTGAGGAGGTTTTAATTTTCATCTTCACGTAATTCTCCAACTGTCCTGTTTGATCTTTATGAAAAATCTTATACCATGGACTTAGAGGATTTTACTTCTGCTTGCAAACTTCCACAGTGGGGTAGTTTTAGTGAACCCCGTAAATCTGAATTTAGAAACTTTCTTGCTGGTATAACCGTGGGGGAATCTAGAGATATAGCACAAGCTACCATAGGGAGCATTCATTTTCCTGCTATACATTATATTGCTCTCTTCATAGGTAGGTGCATAAATGGTAAAGATGAAGCATGTCATATGTGTGTCCCTGACCTTAGTATTCTTAGGAGTGCTGTGTTAGGAGACAAATCTTATAATTTGGGAGCCATTATTGCACGCAGGTTGCATAATAATAGATTTAATGGAGATTTCTTTGGTGGAATTTATGCAACCCGCTTATCTGATTTTCTTGGTGTGGACGTTCGTGAGGATGACATTGAGTTGCCTCCTACTTATTTAGACTATAATTCTATGGTCTATCACCAGTTTGTCGAGAGGAATGAATCACCTCTCCGATATCGCTTAATCTTTGACAGACGTCATGCTTTCCGTATTACTCTCCCTGCTCCTGCCTTCTTTCATTATCAGGCAAAAGGAAGACATTTTATCACTAGAGAGGAGGCAGATGAGTACGAGAGGAGGGCGGAGGCAGCTCGCCGCCACGCTGCAGCTCATGAAGCGATTACCGCTGCATCTCAGTACGACCCCAGCTACACCTACGGGTATTCGCAAGGCCATCCTTGGCAATAGACCAACTTAGGTGTCACGCCCAATATGCGATACTATCCTAAAGAGGCTCGAAGGTCCCACCAAGGATAAAACCGCATATTGACACGCTTTTGCAAGGTGGATATCATTACATCAACATTACATAATAGTTCGGGATACATACAAGGCATACAAGTGCCGCAAGAATACATCAATACATCATACATGAGATCAACATCCGACTACGGATGAAACACAAACAGAAACTCCAACGACATCCACCCTGCTAGCCCAGGCTGCCGACCTGGAACCTATCCCCTGATCGAAGAAGAAGCAGAAGAAGAACTCCAAAACAAGTAACATCGCTCTCACGTCATGATCATCGCATAACCTGTACCTGCAACTGGTGTTGTAGTAATCTATGAGCCACGAGGACTCAGCAATCCCATTACCATGGGTTTCAAGACTAGCAAAGCTTAATGGGAAAGGAATGGATAAGGTGGTGAGGTTGCAGCAGCGACTAAGCATGTATGGTGGCTAACTTACGCAAATGAGAGCGAGAAGAGAAGCAAAGGAACGGTCGTGAACTAGCAATGATCAAGAAGTGATCCTGAACTCCTACTTACGTCAAACATAACTCAGAAACCGTGTTCACTTCCCGGACTCCGCCGAGAAGAGACCATCACGGCTACACACGCGGTTGATGCATTTTAGTTAAGGTCAAGTGTCAAGTTCTCTACAACCGGATATTAACAAATTCCCATCTGCCACATAACCGCGGGCACGGCTTTCGAAAGATAATACCCTGCAGGGGTGTCCCAACATAGCCCATTATAAGCTCTCACGGTCAACGAAGGATATTCCTTCTCCCGGAAAGACCCGATCAGTCTCGGAATCCCGGTTACAAGACATTTCGACAATGGTAAAACAGAACCAGCAAGACCGCCCGATGCGCTGACATCCTGATAGGAGCTGCACATATCTTGTTCTCAGGGCAACACCGGATGAACACTACGTACAACTAAAACCAGCCCTCAAGTTTCCCCGAGGTGGCGCTGCAAGTGGCTCTGGTTCGGACCAACACTTAGACAAGCATTGGCCCAGGGGGGCTAAATAAAGATGACCCTAGAGACAGCGACTCCCAAGGGAAAAGTAGGTGGTGGTGGTGAGGCAAATGGTAAAACCAAGGTTGGGCCTTGCTGGAGGAGTTTTATTCAAAGCGAACTGTCAAGGGGGTCCCATAAATCACCCAACCGCGTAAGGGACGCAAAATCAAGGAACATAACACCGGTATGACGAAAACTAGGGCGACAAGAGTGGAACAAAACACCAGGCATAAGGCCGAGCCTTCCACCCTTTACCAAGTATATAGATGCATTAATAATATAAGAGATATTGTGATATCCCAACATAAACATAATCCAATATGGAGCAATCTTCATCTTCACCTGCAACTAGCAACGCTATAAGAGGGGCTGAGCAAAGCGGTAACATAGCCAAACAACGGTTTGCTAGGAAGGGTGGCAAAGGTTAGAGGTTCATGGCAATTTGGGAGGCTTGAAGAGCAAGTGAATAGGTAGCGCAGCATAGCGATAGAACGAAGCAACTAGCATAGCAATGATAGTAATGAGATCCAAGGTGACGGTCATCTTGCCTGAAATCCCGCTAGGAAGAAGAACGAGTCCATGAAGAAGATGAAGCCACGAAGACGAACGAATCCTCGCGATCGCAACGACACGGGAACTATCGAGAAGAAGAACACAACATGGTAAACACACCACACATGAACAAGGCATGATGCTCAATCAATTATGATGCATGACAAGGCTAAATGAATCTACTCATGACAAGAGATGATGCATACAAGATCAACACATGAAGGCAAGTTTAAATGAGGCCGGAAACAACATATAACAATTCCGGTAAGTCCTCATATGCAAAATTTCGAAATTGGTCCAGAACTGAATAAACCTTATATTCAAGTTGTTAAACAGCAATTTAAAGAGCACCATGTTGATCTACACGAAATTCTAGTCAAGTTACATATAAAGTTCATTAGATTCGGAGCTACGGTCTAGAAGATATGAGCAAAACAAGTTAAACATGGCATTGATGCAAAATGCATTCAAACATCAAACAAACACCTCAAATCAAGGATGCAACAAGATAATATGGAACTACATACAAATCTAAGCAATTTTCATATAGAGCATGCTCAAAACGGAGCAACGGTGCAACACATACACTGCAAACAATATATAGCAACAATCTGTCAAAAACAGCAACTAGGCACCTAGCGAGCATCAAAACAATATGCTACAGCAACTCAACATGAAAACCAAAGGCATGGACATGATTTACAGGTAAAGCACAACAAAACATGAACACTGAGCTATCTCCAGAAACCACTAGAACAAACTCAAAAGGAGATGGCAAGATTGCAAAATAATAACAGGTTCACAGACTTGGCAGAAATACTGGACATGGTAGAAATATCATCAGGTTGCAATGTTTAGAGCTATCAAGCAGCATGCTACAGGAACATATCATAGCAAAGAAAGGCATGGAATGAATCTACTAATGGCATATAACAAATGTCCCTTACTGACCATAAGCCAAAAGGGCACAGAATATATGATGGCAACCATGTAAACATAGCATGTTTCGTTAACAGGTTTCAGACTTAGCAGAAAACAGAGCATGGCAGAAACAGACATTATGAAGGCATCTTTGTGAGCTTGATGCACTCATCACCAAGCAATGCATGACAAAACAAGCATACCTACAGAAATATGACATGTTTATGAAGCTATACATGGCAAGAGAAAATACATATCATGAAAGGGGCAACTACAACAAGCTTGGCAAAATAGAATAACACGTAAACAATCTGCCAGGAACATTTTATAGCAAAAGTAGAGCAAGATTGAGTCAGACTATGGCACTCCATAATTTCAAACAAGGGCAGGAATGGATCAATTACGGCAATATCTACAAAACATCCTTACTTAACATCTCCAAAATAAGCATGGATCTCACTGTAGCATCAAGTTTACATGACAACAAAATAACAGCAGACAAAGACTTAAGAGAAATCACCAAGTCCCTGAAATCAGAAACATTACGGAGCCTAGTTTGCATGTTTGTGCTAGTCACCACAGAGATCACAAAAATACATGGCATACACCTCTGGAAAGATGGCATGGCATACAACAAAACACATGTAGAGCTCATGCCCATAAGATGCACAGATTAAATGCTACAAAAATAACAAATCACAAAGTTCTGATAAGTAACAGCAGATAACAGCAACTAGCACTCTTGCAACGATGATTTGGGCATCAAGATGGACTAAAATGAACATCGTGCAATGGAACAAAATGTAGAGCATCACGAGGCGAACATCTTGACATATTAGACGCGCGAAACGGAGCTATATGCAGAGAGTTATGACGCAGAGAACATGGGCATGTAATGCAAAATCGACCTCGAGGGGGGGGGGCGAAGTCAACGCGGGCGAGGTGGCTCCGGTGGGTCGGGGCAGTCCGGCGAGGCGCGGGGAAGGCGGAGGAGGCCCGGAGGTGGCCGGGGAGGCGACAGCGAGGCGGCCCCGGGCCGGATATGGCCGGATCCGGCCGGCGGCGAGCTGGCGGCGGCGGAGGACGGCAGGGGCGGCGAGGAGGAGGAGCCGCGGCGGCGGGGCGGCTGGACGACGCCGGCGGGAGGCACGGCGGCGCCTCGGGCACGGCCGGGGGCGGGCCAGGCGGCCGCGGGGCGTCGACGTTGGAGGCGACGGGCGGCGGGGCTCGGGCGGCCGCGCGGGCCTGGGCGAGCCGCGCCTGGGCCTAGCGGGCCGCGGCGGCGGGGAGGAGAGAGAGGAGGCGCGGGTGACGTGGCGGCGGCGGATTCGCCGGGCGCGGCGGCGCAGTTGACGGGCGGACATGTCCGGGCGGGGAGGTTCTGTCCGGTGGCGCGAGGTGGAAGGAGGCTAGGGTTTCATCCGCGAAATTCGGGGGGAGGCACAAATATATAGGCGGAGGGAGCTAGGAGAGTCCAAACGGGGTGCGGTTTTCGCCCACACGATCGTGATGGAACGACCGAAAGCATGGCGGCGAATTAGAGGGGTTTTGGGTTGTTTGAAGGGGGGGCTTTGCTGCAACACACAAAAGGACTTTGCGGATGCCCGGTTAACCGTTGGAGTACCAAACGACCTCCAAATGGAACGAAACTTGACCGGTGGTCTACCGGTGGTATACCAAGGCCACTTGACAAGCCTCAGTCCATTCCGAGAACGTTCAACACCCGCTCACGAAAAGAAACAAGAGGGGTGCGCCGGAGGAGTTGGGAGTGCCGGATTGCAAAACGGACAACGGGGAAAAAGCTCGGATGCATGAGACGAACACGTATGCAAATGCAAAGCACATGATGACATGGCAAAAATGCAACACGCAAACACACGACATGGCAAGGACGGCGAATAACTGGCAGGCACCTGGCGCATCAGATCCGGGGCGTTACAACACTCCTCCACTAACAAGAGATCTCGTCCCGAGATCTTAGGACCGAGACGGAAGGAAAAAGGGAAGAGGTGAAACAAGAACAAAACAGTGAGGATGAACATAGTCAAGAACACTCGAGTAGGAAAGAGGAATGTTGAATGAGACAAGAAGCAAAAACTCAAGGAATAAGACTGAATTTGAAAACACTCCGGTTAGACGAGATAAGAAAACGAATACGACTGAAAGTATTTAGGCAGCAGTCCGGCTGAAACATTGATGAATAGAACACGAGCTAAAGAGAATGGAATGATACTTGATGAAGACACGACACAAAACTCCGGAAAGAATTGAAAGAGTTGAATGAAAAGAATGGGGAAGAAGATGACAACTTCTACCACGAATGAAAAAGAGAGCATCCTTAGAAGGAAACATTGAACGGAGTTGTTGGAAATTCAACAACAAAAGAATAAGCTTGTTGTGGACTTATGGATAACATCTCAAAAAAATTATGAGGTGGTAACCTACCATAAGCGGAAAAGATTGAATAGCTGAGAGAGAACGAAGCAATGCAAAACTCCACTTCAAAAGAATACGAAGAATTAATTGCACTTCGAAAAGCAAGAAGGAAAGGTACTTGAGCTCCTTCGATAAGAATCTTGATGAACACTTGAGGAGTGAACTAAATCATGACGAGCCACCGTGATGAACTCCGGTAACCAAAGAATGCCGAGAAAAACTGAAGGATGAAAGGGAAAAGATTCAAATCCTTGCGATGATTTGGATGGAAGTTCGCGACGAAACCGGCGAGAAGCTTAGAACTCCGGAAAAGAAAAGACGAACAACTTAGAACCGAGAAATCACTCATCACGACAATCTTCGAAGAGAAGAATTAATCAACTTGACCATGATGAAATGAGAATAAGAATTATGTTATGCTTATCCCTCACCAATTAAATTGATGAGAAGCAATGGATTGCATACAACTTATTCACATTGGGAAAAGTTTAAGTGGAGATATAGCGCAAAAACTTGAGAAAATCTTCATGAACCATCGGTAGGATTTGGAAAGAACGAATTAATTGACATGATAACAACAGAAAGAATCTTGAACGAGCCACCGTAGGAATAGAAATGAATGACGAAAAGAGAATGAATCCCCGGAAAAAATAGGAAAGGCACGAATATGCTTGAGGGAAACAAGATGCAATTGAAAGAAGAGATCGCGAGCTTATTGAAGCATACTTGAACAAAGCACCGGAAGAATATGTAAACGATCGAAGGGGCATGAATATAGAATAATCGGAGAACGGATTTGAAAACTTAGAACGAGGAAATATTTGGAAAAGATGACCGCCGGATAATTGAGACGGTAAACAACTCCTGAAATACTCCGGATGGGTGAAAATAATTGCACGACTTGTAACAATTTGATAGGATAACCATCAAGCTAGCACTGCGAATTTCTGAGAGAACGGGCAAGGTTTAGAAGAAACTCATCTTCGGTCCTCAAATGTTGAGAATGACGACGAGAAAGAACACCAAAATTGTTGAGATACTCCGGGAGAATGAAAAGCGAAGAGGTTGAACCAACAATGAAAATAATTTGAAATTGGAAAAGCGCCTGACTGATGAAATTCATACTTACGTCAAACTTCGAAAAAGGATTTGAGAATAACTCCGAGAAAATTATAAGAGTCAGGTAAGATCCTGGGAAAAGACCTGTGGGTTAGGGCCCACTGAAAAGAAACACCGTTGAGAAAGGATTGTTGACCAGATAGATGATGCGCCGGAACAATTGAAGGACTTGCATGAGGTGACAACCTCGAATTAATTGAAAACAGACGAACAAGAATATGAACAACACCGAATACTTGCATTGAACCCACCGGAAAAGAAAAAGAGATGAAGAATGTCAAACGAGACGAGAATTCACCGATTGAAATAATTGAGGAAAGACTGAAGAGGTTCCGCGCGAATGAAAATTGATGCTCGAAAGAGACTCAAATTCTGGGAATAAGAGGGGTGGGAGGGCGGGAAAAACAACGGCAACTTGGAAGGGGAAATTGACGAAAAGCTTTGAAGAGAAAAGCACCGGTTGAAATCATTGAGGAAAGAATGCAAAGATTTCTCATGAGTAGAATGGATACTCGATTACAGACTCCGGTTCTGAGAAGAAGAAGGGAGGGCGGGTGGGAAAAACAAGGACAACTTCGGATAGGGAAAACGACATCGGTTGAAAAGAGATGAGGATTAATCTAGCAAAAGATGACGAGAATCGAAAACACTCGAAGAGAGATGCGCCGGATTGAAAAGAGGATGGACAATGAACGAAAACTAGCCACGAGATCCTAAAAAAAATTTGAAGGTGGCACAGCTAAAGTTGGATCTAGTGAAAGCTAAAGAGGATCTGGCAGCAGAGGGGATCAGGATGGCTGCGGAGAGGGCGGCTCTCGACGCCCAAACTCAGTTGATCCAGGCGCAGTCCTTCCGGCTCACGATGGATCAAAATGCGTCCAATGAGGTCATGAGAAGGAGGCATCAAAAGGCCCAATCTCGACTCCCTCCGGTTTACGATCCACGCAACCTCTTCAACATGCCAGGTGCAGGGTCTAGTAACCCGCCAGGGGTCATAGTGCCCGGGTCTGGGACCCCTATTCAGCCACAAGTGATGGGGCCTCCCCAGGTGCCCCCTGCCCCGCCTCAGTACGTGCCAATACCACCGGGTCATTATAATAACCCGCTGGAGAACATGGTCGCCGCGGCAGCACGGCTGGCGGCTCTCCCAGTCGACGGCGACTCTCCGACGGCTATTGAAACCCGCCGAGTCAGGGAACTCCTTCAGACAGCACTGGCGCAGCAAGAGGCGTACTCCTACAGCCGGGACAGGATCCACTCGACCCCTCGTCCAGGCCGGAGCCCGAGTTACAGCAGACACATGGTGTCAGCGACCGGCTCAAGTAACGTCCGACGCCATGACCCGCCCCCTGGCCATGGCCCGGCTCATAATGGAGCCTTTTACGCAGCAGACCAAGACAGAGCGTGGCAAGAAGCGGAGCAGGTGCCTCAGTTGACGGCTTACCAGACTCCCCCGGCTTATCCGACGACGTCCGTCGACGTGGGTATCCCTACCAGGACCGGGGGTGTCCCTTGCTTAGTGCCAGCTATCCCAATGAACGTCTACCCAAGGACTTCAAATGCCCTAGGAAGGTGCCCAATTACACGGCTGACTTACAACCCGCAGCCTGGATCGAGAGTTACGAGATGGCCATGGAACTACTGGAGGTCAGTGAGGCGGCAATGGCCAAGTACTTCACCATGATGTTGGATGGGACTGCCCGCACTTGGTTGAAAGGGCTACCACCGAATTCCATCGGGTCTTGGGCTGAGCTGAAAGCCCGGTTCATCCAAAACTTCAAGGATACCTGTAGGCAGTCTATGTCAATTGTGGATTTGACTAACTGTAAGCAGCAGGAGGGTGAATCCACGACGCATTGGGTTCGCCGGGTCAAGGAGATCATACATTCATCAGATAAGATGGATGCCGGCTCTGCAGTCTTAATGTTGGAGCAGAATTGTCGTTTCGTGCCCCTGAAGATGAAACTCGGGCGGCTTAAGCGCGACTGCAATGATATGGGTACACTAATGGCGGCTCTTGTCAAGTACGCCGATTCTGATGGTACTAAGGATCCCCCTTCAGATGATGAAAGGGCAGGGAAGGGAAAGAAGAATGGCAATGGCAAGGGTCCTCAGCATAACCCGGGAAACCAAGGAGGAGGCAAGCGCAAGGCCGATGGCAGCCTAGAGTTTGTAGCAACGCCAACTCACAAGGTAATAACCAGCGACGCAAGGGGAGGCCCCCTCCACGAGCCAGCGGGTCAGGCCCGACGCTGGAGCAGCTGTTGAATGAGCCTTGTCCAAGGCATGGCTCTAGAGAGAAGCCAGCTACCCATCTATGGAAGGATTGCGCAATCATGAAGGCCTTTAAAAATTACAACGGCCCGGGCGGTGACTCAGGCGCCGGCGGCTTTCATGGCCCGGGCGGCGGCTCAAATTCTAATCCTCAGAATGGTCAAGGGGGCTTTAATCAACAGTCTGGCCAGGGTCATCAACAGCAGCAGGGGGGTTATCAGACCAATCCAAAGCAGCTTAGCGGTGGACAGTATCATGTGTTTACCACCAGTCTGTGTAAGAGAGATCAGAAGCTTCATAAGAGGGCTGTGAATGCTGTTGAGCCGACGGTTCCACGCTACTTGCGGTGGTCTGAGCATCCTATAGTGTGGAGTAGGGAGGATCACCCTCCCCGGGTGGATAACCCGGGCCACTTGGCCTTAGTGGTGGCTCCTCAGGTGGGAGGATATAAGTTCACTAAGGTGCTCATGGATGGAGGCAGCAGCATCAACATCCTCTATTATGAGACGTTCCGTCGTATGGGGTTGATTGATAAGAACCTCAGCCAGTCCAACACTATTTTCCACGGTGTGGTACCTGGTAAGTCGGCTTATCCAGTCGGCAAGATCGAGTTGGAAGTGGCCTTTGGAGATGAGAACAACTACAGGGTGGAGAAATTGACCTTTGAGGTGGTTAAGATAAGAAGTCCGTACCATGCTATATTTGGGCGGCCGGCTTACGCCAAGTTCATGGCACGGCCGTGTTATGTGTACTTACAGCTCAAGATGCCGGGTCACAATGGGACCATTACGGTTCACGGCAGCCGAAAAGTGGCTCTGGAGTGTGAGGAAGGTGATGCAGCTTATGCAGAATCTGTTTGTGCAACGGAGGAGTTGAAGTTTTACAAAGACAACGTTGACCCAACAGATATGACCTCTCTGAAAAAGCCGACTACGGAAAATGAGCCGGCCATGAAATTTAAGTCGGCTGATGAAACTAAGCTTGTTGATTTTGTTCCAGGAGATTCATCTCAGCAGTTTAGCATCAGTGCCAATCTGGATCCAAAATAGGAAAGCGCGCTCATCGAGTTCATCCGTGAGAATAGGGACATTTTTGCATGGAAGCCGTCTGACATGCCAGGTGTACCTAGAGAACTTGATGAGCACAGTCTCAATGTTGATCCGAAATTTAAGCCAGTCAAGCAGTTCCTTTGGCGGTTTAATGAAGAGAGGTGGAAAGCTATTGGCGAAGAGGTGGCCTGGCTCTTGGCGGCCGGGTTTATTGTTGAAGTCTTTCACCCAGAGTGGTTAGTTAACCCGGTGCTCGTACTCAAGAAAAACGGCACTTGGCGGATGTGTGTGGACTACACGGACTTAAACAAGGCGTGTCTGGCTGATCCTTTTGCCCTTCCCCGTATTGATCAAATTATTGATGCTATGGCAGGTTGTGCGCGTTTAATTTTCTTGGATGCCTATTCCGGGTATCATCAGATTAAAATGGCAGTTAAGGACCAGGAGAAGACGGCGTTCATCACTCCCTTTGGAGCCTTCTGCTATGTGTCTATGCCCTTTGGACTCAAGTGTGCACAGGCGACTTATCAGCGTTGTGTACAGAACTGTCTTCATAACCAGATTGGGCGCAATGTTCATGCTTATGTGGACGATATTGTGGTTAAGTCCATAAAGGAGGAAACCCTGATAGATGATTTAAGGGAAACCTTTGATATTCTCCGGGTTTATAAGATGATGCTTAACCCGGCCAAGTGTGTTTTTGGTGTTCCTGCAGGCAAACTCTTGGGTTTCTTGGTTTCTGACAGGGGCATTGAAGCTAACCCGGAGAAGATCAAGGCCATCACCTCCCTGGCTAAGCCGGCGTGTATAAATGACGTTCAGCGCTTGGCGGGTCGCATCGCTGCTTTAAGCCGGTTTATAAGCCGTTTCGGTGAGAAGTCCATGCCCTTATATCAGTTGATGAAGAAAACTGATAACTTTGTCTGGAATGATGCAGCTAATACCGCTTTTGAGGATTTGAAGAAGCAGCTGGAAGAGCCCCCAGTCCTTACTGCTCTGGTCGGTAAGGAGCCCTTCTTACTGTACGTGGCGGCGAACACAACGCCGTCAGTGTGGCTGTGGTGGTGGAGCGCAAGGAAGAGGGTAAGGAGCATCCGGTTCAGCGGCCGGTTTATTATGTCAGCGAAGTGCTTATCGAGTCCAAACAGCGGTATCCACATTGGCAGAAGCTTGTTTATGGTGTGTTCATGGCAAGCCGGAAGCTTAAGCATTATTTCCAGGGTCATCCTATCACTGTGGTCAGTTCTGCCCCTCTTGGTGATATCATTCAAAACAGAGAGGCCACAGGGAGAGTGGCTAAGTGGGCTATAGAGCTCGGACCCCATGATCTGAAATACGTGCCACGCACTGCTGTTAAATCTCAGGCCTTGGTGGATTTCATCAACGATTGGACAGAGTCACAAGTACCCGAGCAAAAGCCGGATAACACATATTGGACTATTCACTTCGATGGGTCCAGGCAGTTGGAGGGCTCAGGGTCTGGAGTTGTATTGGCTTCCCCTAAAGGCGACAAGTTCCATTATGTGCTACAGTTGATGTTTCCTTGCACTAACAATGCGGCTGAGTACGAGGCCTTGCTCCACGGTCTTCAGATGGCTAAGGAGATGAGCTTGAGCCGGGTAAGGTATTTCGGTGACTCAGACTTGGTGGCTCAACAAGTATCAGGCAAGTGGGACTCTAAGGACCCTCTCATGGCGGCTTATCGCCGCGAAGTTGATGCCATTGCTGGGCACTTTCAGGGCTACCAAGTAGAGCACATTGATCGCAGGAAGAACGAGGCGGCTGATGCTCTAAGCCGGCTAGGCTCTAAGCGAAAGCCGGTGCCGCCTAATACTTTCCTGGATGTCCTGTATAATCCTTCTGTTAAGCTTCCTACAGAGGAAGACTTGGTTGTCCCTGACCCGGAGGCGCGACTGGTGGCGGCTCTCCACATCATACCGGACTGGACAATGCCCTATTTGGCTTACATGACCCGGGGTGAGTTGCCTGAGGATGAAACTTTGGCCAGACAAATAACCCGGCGGGCTAAGTCAATGATTGTTATCAATGGCGAGTTGCATCACCTTAGTGTTACAGGAGCATTTCAGCGTTGTGTCTCCCCTGAGGAAGGTCAAGAGATCTTGCGTGAGATTCATGAAGGGGATTGTGGCCATCACGCCGGCTCAAAGTCTCTTGTTGCCAAGGCTTTTCGCCATGGTTTTTATTGGCTGACGACTCATGCTGATGCGGAGGACTTGGTCTGTAAATGTGATGGTTGCCAAAGGTTCTCATGACGGGCTCATGTGCCGGCTCAGGAGCTGAGGATGATCCCAATTACCTGGCCCTTTGCGGTCTGGGGGCTTGATATGGTTGGGCCTTTTAAAAGGTCCAAGGATAAGAAGACTCACCTCTTGGTGGTAGTTGACAAATTTACCAAGTGGGTGGAAGCGGAGCCAGTTAGCAAGTGTGATGCAGCCACGGCGGTTCAATTTATGAAAAAGGTAATTTTTCGCTTTGGCTTTCCGCACAGCATTATAACTGACAATGGCACCAATTTATCCAAAGGCGCCATGGAAGAGTTTTGTCAACGAGAGCACATCCGACTTGATGTTTCCTCAGTGGCTCATCCTCAATCCAATGGTCAAGCTGAGAGAGCTAATCAGGAGATTCTGAAGGGCATCAAACCCCGGCTTTTGGTCCCTTTGCAGCGGACGCCGGTTTGTTGGGTGGAGGAGTTGTCGTCCGTGTTATGGAGCATCAATACTACTCCTAACAGGTCTACGGGTTTCACGCCCTTCTTCATGGTTTATGGGGCAGAAGCAGTCCTTCCCAGTGACATCCGTCATGACTCGCCTCAAGTGGCGGCTTATGTTGAGGCGGATAATGAACAGGCGCGCCAAGATGCTCTTGACTTGTTGGACGAACAGCGTGATGTGGCAGCAGCTCGCTCAGCGATTTGCCAACAAGACCTGCGCCGTTATCATAGTCGCCGGGTTAAATCCCGGGTCTTCCAGGAAGGCGATCTGGTGCTCCGGCTCATCCAAGATCAAACAGATGCGCACAAGTTACCCCCGCCTTGGGAAGGGCCCTTTGTGGTCAGCAAGAATTTGCACAACGGGTCATATTACCTCATTGACATTCGGGAGCACAAAGATTCACGTAAGTCAGAGGAAGAGACCCGTCAGCCGTGGAACATAGCTCAGCTTCGGCCTTACTACACTTGAGCCACCGGCTCTCATAATGTACATATTTCTCTCAGCCATGTATATAGTATGATAAGCAATAAAGCAGGACCTCTGTCCTTTTTCTCCTCCAAATGTGCACGTGTTGTTTTCATTGCAAGATTAACATGATAACTTGAAGGATGATCCGGCTTATGATCGTATTCGAATCTAGCCGTAGGTAATAAGGTCACTTGGTGGCTTCCTATTCAAACATAGGTCATATTCGAACCAAAGAGAACATAGCTGTCGATACCCATTTGATTGGAAAAGTGTCGAGCTCATCGGGGAATTTTCTTTGATCATATTTGAATCATAGTTTAACCTCTTTGGGAACCGACGTGGATCGTATTCGAATCAGCGTCGTTAAACAAATTTAAGTCATTTGGGGGCTTCCTGTTCAAACATGGGTCGTATTCGAACCAAAGAGAACATAGCTCTCGGTACCCTCTTGATTGGCATCGCCACACCCACTGGGGGCTATATGATCGTATTCGAATCCTAGCATAACCCCTTTGGGCCGGGTCTCTGGTCGTATTCGAACCGGAAGCCCCTAAGTTCTTCTGCTTTATAGCAAGTTTCTTTTGATTATTTCAAAGTGTGCACAGCCGGGTCTCACTTTGCCGGCTTCACGTTGATTTACAGTGTTAAGACAGGTAAACCGGAATTAAGGTACCAACCTTATTACCCGGGTTATCTAGACCGGAAGTATCCTTGCAGGCCGCTAAGTGTGTTATTACGGCTGTATTAAGGACATAATTGAGGACTAGTCTTTTTTGATTCATATTCCGGGTTATATGTCTAAATCATATGATTCTCAGTGCGGTAAGCCGCCTAGAGACTTGTGATTTGTCCTTTTATGCAGGATAGTTAAAGGCAACTATTTTGAGTTTAAGGAAAATGAATGATCAATCATGACCCAGAGAAATATAAAGGAGACAACTTCAAAGGACTTTGGCACTCAAATGCGTGCACGATGGCACGGCAGAGTTAAAGTGTTGGTCCTACTCTATTACAAGACTCATTGAGTCCAAAAGGGTGGAGCATTGTTTTATAAGCTGCCCGCAGAGTTAAGACGCTTGCTGGGTTGAAGTCTCCGGCTCGTCCCTCTCTTCTCCTCCGGCTGTTCCCAGGACCTGGAAAGTTGATGACTTCCAGTCGATGCCGCTGAGAGCTTCGAATTGAGCTTCCTCGTCAATTAACCCGGCCGAGTCAATCTCCGGGGCGAAGGTGTGCTGACGAGCCGGCGGGATTAAGCTGAGGGCTTCGTAGCGCGGAGTAGGGATCCTCTGATTTTCTGCATCGTAACCCGGCTGATACTTAGTCAGATCTGTATCATTGCCAATCAGAGTGGCCACCGGGCGTACGGCCTTCATGCAAGCTGCGAAGTCCTTCTGATCGAAGGCGGTGCCGTCTTCCTTCAAACTTGGATAGCCGAGGGCGATGTCCGCCGGGTCTAACTCTGGAAGGAACGCCTTGGCCCGGCTCAGCGCGGCGATCGCTCCGGCTCTTGCAGAGGCCCGTCGCAGCTCTTGGATACGTTGAGGCAGAACGGCGAGCCGGCGAAGAACTTCCGCCAGGTGAGTCGGCACCTCGTTGGATAGGGCCACCACAGCCAAGGCACGCTGTGACCTGGTGTAGAGTTGCTCCACCAGGGTGTACACGGCCTTTAGTTTGGTTACCACACTCTGGTTGTAGTTGGCACTTCTGGGACCTGTTTAACAGAATCAGATAAGCCGCCGACAAGGATGAGTTATGAGACATAAAGATTCTAAACTTGATGAAAGCCGGTGAGATGACTTACCGAAGATTGCGGCGACCACCTGGGACACTTGGCGCTTTAAACCGGAGAGTTCGGCGGTCTTCTCGGAGAGAGCCTTCTCCGCCTGTTCAGCTTGGTTCACCAGCGCGACCTTTTCTTCGGCCCAAGCCTTCCGTTCAGCGTCAAACTCCGTCTTCAGCTTTTCTTGTGCGGCGATGCTGGACACAAATTTGGCGTTTGCCTTCCGGGTTTCCATTTCTTGCATCTTCAGCCGGTTCTTCAGATCGGAGATGTCAGCTTCAAACTTTTTACAAGCAGCCTGCATGCATAATTTCCGGGTTATAGGATGAACAGTTTTAAAGTCCCAAGCACTTTCCAAGCAAAGACACTTGGCACTTGGGGGCTAATGCATATTGAACGTTTCTATCTACAAATTGCCGGTTCAATTGAGTAATCCGGAGCTTAAGTCTACAACATATTCAGTCATAAGTCGTCGACTTAGGGGCTAGCATGGTAACAGTAACTATGCAGTAAGTAAGAAGACAGAAGAGTAATACCTCAGACTTCTGTTGAATTTGGTTCACCATGCCGATCTTTGCATCCCGGCTCTTGTGCACTTGACTGACGAAGCCGGAGACGATCTCTCCGATGTTCAGGTTGGTGTAGTCAGTAAGGTCCAGATTAACCCGGCGGGGCTGTAGCAACTCCCCCTTGGTGGAGCACTTGGCCAGCGCAGTAGGTCTTCCCGGCTCAACAAATTCCGTCCGGGTGATTACCACGTCCGGGTCATTTGCTGGTTGAGCCGAGCTGGAGGCCTCTGGGTTAACAGAAGCTTCTGCAGTTGCCTTGTCGGTTGGAGCGGTGGCTTCGGGAGCGGAGGCAGCTGGCGGTTCTTGACCTGCTATCTCCGGCTCAGGCAAATCCGGCTCTTCGACCGGCTTGGTCTTCTTTGCCGTCTTGGTGAGTTTGGCCTGGGCACTGAAAAGACAGAAAGGTTAAGCACAATAGTGTAAGTAAAGACAAAGTGCAACATGAGATGATTATCATTACCCGGGCACGGTCTTGAAAGCCAGCAGACTTGACTGCATAGAGTCGCCACAAGAGGGGGAAGTTTCCTGATAATTTGAGTCAGAAGAGTTGAGCGGTTGACGTATAATACCTGCCAAAGGATGAAAAGGGTACAATTTTGAGATCACCTCGGTCCGGCGTTTCCTTGATGCGTCAGGTAACCCGGAGGAGAGGTCAGTGTTTTTGTCGGTCCGGGTGTGCCGCCGGCTCTCATGAACCTGTCGCTTAAAAATAAATTGAGGGTCTTGATAAGCTAAAGGATGTGAAAAGCTTACTTTCCGGGTTACCCTTCGGATTTTCAGCCGTGGCAAGGGCTCCGAGTCGGAGGAAAGTATCGTTACCTCTTCAACCACCGGGTTACTTGCTCCGGTGTCGTCCTATTGATGAACAAGTATTGATAAGGCGGACAGAAATAAACAACAGATACAACAAGGACTTACAGGCTCAGGGGTTACCTCTGACTCGGAGCTGTCGCTTAGTTGCATCAGCTCTGAAGCAGTAGGCCTACTTCCTTTCTTGCGAGTGGCGGCTTTCTTCGCCTTTCTGGCCTTCTTGGCCGCCTCATGGTCATATTTGACCCGCCAGAACTTGTCATCAGCCTGAAAAATACAATGATGATTTCTTAAAACGATTCAGATGAAAGTTATATACAGAAGAAGATAAGATGTTCAGATCAGCGGCTTACCGCTGGGGCTGGGTTGGTCTTGCAGAAGGGGGCTAACCCGGTCCTCCCGCAGTCTGCCAGGCTCTCGTTCAAGAGAGCCTTGGTCATATCCTCTGCAACATCTTCAGGAAGATCGTTGCAGCTGTGTCTCTGGGGGTCATCCTTTCGGCCCGTGTACTCGCACATTAAGCCGGGGCGGCGGCTCAACGGGATCACCCGCCAGGAGATCCAGACCCGGACCAGATTGATTCCGTTGAGACCATTGCCCAGGAGAGCTTTGATCTTGTTGATGGTGGGGAGTAGAGGTTGGCGTTCTGCCTGGGTTAATTTGTCAGACAGCGGGTGAGTCGGCTCCAGACGCGAGGGGCGAAAGCCGGGCAACGGACTCTCATCAGCCGGCGACGTGTCTTGGCAGTAGAACCACGTCAGATTCCAGTCTTTGGGGTGGCTTGGCGGCTCTGCGTAAGGGAAAAGGCAGTCCCTCCGCCGCTTAATGGAGATGCCACCTAGCTCCAAACTTGGCCCATTGGCGCACTCATTCTGACAGTTCAGGTAGAAGAGCTCTCTGAAGAGCAGCAGGCTGGGCTCCTCTCCAAGATAGACCTCGCAGAACACTTGGAAGTTGCAGATATTGGACACTGAGTTGGGTCCTATGTCTTGAGGCCGCAGGTCGAAGAAATTCAGCACGTCTCTGAAGAACTTTGAGCCGGGCGGTGCGAAGCCCCGGCTCATGTGATCCGCAAAAATGACCACCTCCCCGTCCTTTGGCTGTGGTCTCTCCTCTGATGGGTCGGGGGCACGGTAGGACATGACGTCCTTCTTGGGCAGGTATCCTGACTTGACAAAATCTGCTAACGTCTCATTGGTGACATTGGACCTCATCCAATTGCAAGTGATGGAGGCTTTAGGAGCTTTGGGAGGCATGGTGAAAGTCGGCAGCCTATGATAAAAGGAAACGTCCGGTTTAAGTATAAGCTGGAGGAAAGTTATAGTTCAATGTTAAAGTGGCGGCTTACGGAGGGGACTAATGACGTATATCTAAGTGCACCAGGTTATTTAAGCCGCCCAAGGTATTGAGAATAATTCGATTGTCTACGGTCTTATCACAGATGAGCCGGAAAATTCAATGGCGCATGGTCTCCTTTAAGTCGGAAGGTTCTACGGCGCGTGTTCTCTTTCAGCCGGAAATGTAAACCGCCATGACTCAATGAGGGCAGTCTTTTACTAAGTATGGTGAAAACAGGTTTCACACATTGCGGTAAATATTTTGGATCAAATTGTTCGGGAAAAAGAAAAGTTTCTAGACCTAGAAACAGACGCGAGGGAGTTCTTGAACTTGAACGAGGTCTTTTAGGCAGTCAAAAGAGATCTACTTGCGTCTGAAATGAGTGCCAAACAGCTATCGCGGCAAGTCTATACAGGTCTAAGATCAAAAACGGGCAGTAAAAATGAAAACTACCAAGGGGTCGTGGGCGACGGCGAAGAACACGGACGAACTGCTCGAACCCTACTGCAGATCTGTTCTATAGGGCAGCCAGGACTTACAGGGGCTGGGGAGTCGCGGAGGTCGTCGCGTTTCTCTGGTCAAATCAGGGTGATGCAGCGTCATGAGCTGGTGACGACGAGAAGACCCGCGGCGGCGACGGCGGCGGAGCTCGAGCAGCACGGGAACAGTGAGAGGAAGGAGACGACAGAAGAAGGAGAGTGAGAAAGGCCCGTCGGACCGGCCTATTTATAAGGGCGAGCTCATAAGTGGGCGCGAGAAACGAGGAGACCGCGGCGTGGTTATCTCCCCACGAAACGCCTCGATTTTTGGGATGGCAGTAAAGATAAGATCTGTTGCGGATCTGGTGGAGTAAAAAATGGGCTTAATGGAAGATGACGTCACGGCGGATTACCCGGAGTCCAGAGGATGACGTCAGGCCGGGTTATGGCCTTCACATAATTGTAAGCCGGAGGTTTTCTGTCGAAAAGATTGAAGATTGACATGAGCCGGCTCAAATCAATCTGGGGCCTAATGTTGAGGATATAGACCTTAGAGTCACCCGCCAGGAGGGGCCGGGTTACTCATATGGTCATTGCCAGAAGCCCGGCACCAAGCTTGAAGACGGTGGGCCAAAGATGGGCTTAAGACCCGGATATGGCTTAAGGCCCGTAGTTACAATCATTATCATGGTAGAACTTGTAGTGTAAGGCAAGAATAGTTGAGAGTCCGAGCCGGACACTCTTACGAGTCGGCCGGGACTCTGAGAGCTACTGGGCGTCAGCCTCCCTATATAAAGGGACGACCCGGCAGCGGTTTAGGGACAAGAAAGATCTCGTCGAGAGCCAGGCATAGCAGTTAAGCTCCCTGGTCATCGAAACCCTAATCAATACCACCTCAACTGGACGTAGGCTTTTACCTTCACCGTAAGGGGCCGAACCAGTATAAACCCTCGTGTTCCTTGTCCCGTTAACCCCTTCAAGCTTCCTAGCTGCGATGGCTCCACGACTAAGTCCTAGCTCGAGGACATCTGCCGTGAAAATTCCACGACAGACGAGGAATAGTTCAAAACACCTACATCAAGATTTCTCACCAGAGCGACGAAGGGACTGAGGAGTAAAAAGAATTCCTACTCTCCGATATAACTAGACTCTGAAAAAAATTTCTTCTAGACTCGACAACGGCCAAACTACACGATCAATCAAGGGGGGGGGGCTCCTAGGGTCGGTCGAGGCTCTGATACCAACTTGTCACGCCCAATACGTGATATTATCCTAAAGAGGCTCGAAGGTCCCACCAAGGATAGAACCGCATATTGACACGCTTTTGCAAGGTGGATATCATTACATCAACATTACATAATAGTTCGGGATACATACAAGGCATACAAGTGCCGCAAGAATACATCAATACATCATACATGAGATCAACATCCGACTACGGATGAAACACAAACAGAAACTCCAACGACATCCACCCTGCTAGCCCAGGCTGCTGACCTGGAACCTATCCCCTGATCGAAGAAGAAGAAGAACTCCAAAACAAGTAACATCGCTCTCACGTCATGATCATCGCATAACCTGTACCTGCAACTGGTGTTGTAGTAATCTGTGAGCCACGAGGACTCAGCAATCCCATTACCATGGGTTTCAAGACTAGCAAAGCTTAATGGGAAAGGAATGGATAAGGTGGTGAGGTTGCAGCAGCGACTAAGCATGTATGGTGGCTAACTTACGCAAATGAGAGCGAGAAGAGAAGCAAAGGAACGGTCGTGAACTAGCAATGATCAAGAAGTGATCCTGAACTCCTACTTACGTCAAACATAACTCAGAAACCGTGTTCACTTCCCGGACTCCGCCGAGAAGAGACCATCCCGGCTACACACGCGGTTGATGCGTTTTAGTTAAGGTCAAGTGTCAAGTTCTCTACAACCGGATATTAACAAATTCCCATCTGCCACATAACAGCGGGCACGGCTTTCGAAAGATAATACCCTGCAGGGGTGTCCCAACATAGCCCATTATAAGCTCTCACGGTCAACGAAGGATATTCCTTCTCCCGGAAAGACCCGATCAGTCTCGGAATCCCGGTTACAAGACATTTCGACAATGGTAAAACAAAACCAGCAAGACAGCCTGATGCGCTGACATCCTGATAGGAGCTGCACATATCTTGTTCTCAGGGCAACAGCGGATGAACACTATGTACAACTAAAACCAGCCCTCAAGTTTCCCCGAGGTGGCGCTGCAAGTGGCTCTGGTTCGGACCAACACTTAGACAAGCATTGGCCCAGGGGGGCTAAATAAAGATGACCCTAGAGAGAGCGACTCCCAAGGGAAAAGTAGGTGGTGGTGGTGAGGCAAATGGTAAAACCAAGGTTGGGCCTTGCTGGAGGAGTTTTATTCAAAGCGAACTGTCAAGGGGGTCCCATAAATCACCCAACCGCGTAAGGGACGCAAAATCAAGGAACATAACACCGGTATGACGAAAACTAGGGCGGCAAGAGTGGAACAAAACACCAGGCATAAGGCCGAGCCTTCCACCCTTTACCAAGTATATAGATGCATTAATAATATAAGAGATATTGTGATATCCCAACATAAACATAATCCAATATGGAGCAATCTTCATCTTCACCTGCAACTAGCAACGCTATAAGAGAGGCTGAGCAAAGCGGTAACATAGCCAAACAACGGTTTGCTAGGAAGGGTGGCAAAGGTTAGAGGTTCATGGCAATTTGGGAGGCTTGAAGAGCAAGTGAATAGGTAGCGCAGCATAGCGATAGAACGAAGCAACTAGCATAGCAATGATAGTAATGAGATCCAAGGTGACGGTCATCTTGCCTGAAATCCCGCTAGGAAGAAGAACGAGTCCATGAAGAAGATGAAGCCACGAAGACGAACGAATCCTCGCGATCGCAACGACACGGGAACTATCGAGAAGAAGAACACAACATGGTAAACACACCACACATGAACAAGGCATGATGCTCAATCAATTATGATGCATGACAAGGCTAAATGAAGCTACTCATGACAAGAGATGATGCATACAAGATCAACACATGAAGGCAAGTTTAAATGAGGCCGGAAACAACATATAACAATTCCGGTAAGTCCTCATATGCAAAATTTCGAAATTGGTCCAGAACTGAATAAACCTTATATTCAAGTTTTTAAACAGCAATTTAAAGAGCACCATGTTGATCTACACGAAATTCTAGTCAAGTTACATATAAAGTTCATTAGATTCGGAGCTACGGTCTAGAAGATATGAGCAAAACAAGTTAAACATGGCATTGATGCAAAATGCATTCAAACATCAAACAAACACCTCAAATCAAGGATGCAACAAGATAATATGGAACTACATACAAATCTAAGCAATTTTCATATAGAGCATGCTCAAAACGGAGCAACGGTGCAACACATACACTGCAAACAATATATAGCAACAATCTGTCAAAAACAGCAACTAGGCACCTAGCGAGCATCAAAACAATATGCTACAGCAACTCAACATGAAAACCAAAGGCATGGACATGATTTACAGGTAAAGCACAACAAAACATGAACACTGAGCTATCTCCAGAAACCACTAGAACAAACTCAAAAGGAGATGGCAAGATTGCAAAATAATAACAGGTTCACAGACTTGGCAGAAATACTGGACATGGTAGAAATATCATCAGGTTGCAATGTTTAGAGCTATCAAGCAGCATGCTACAGGAACATATCATAGCAAAGAAAGGCATGGAATGAATCTACTAATGGCATATAACAAATGTCCCTTACTGACCATAAGCCAAAAGGGCACAGAATATATGATGGCAACCATGTAAACATAGCATGTTTCGTTAACAGGTTTCAGACTTAGCAGAAAACAGAGCATGGCAGAAACAGACATTATGAAGGCATCTTTGTGAGCTTGATGCACTCATCACCAAGCAATTCATGACAAAACAAGCATACCTACAGAAATATGACATGTTTATGAAGCTATACATGGCAAGAGCAAATACATATCATGAAAGGGGCAACTACAACAAGCTTGGCAAAATAGAATAACACGTAAACAATCTGCCAGGAACATTTTATAGCAAAAGTAGAGCAAGATTGAGTCAGACTATGGCACTCCATAATTTCAAACAAGGGCAGGAATGGATCAATTACGGCAATATCTACAAAACATCCTTACTTAACATCTCCAAAATAAGCATGGATCTCACTGTAGCATCAAGTTTACATGACAACAAAATAACAGCAGACAAAGACTTAAGAGAAATCACCAAGTCCCTGAAATCAGAAACATTACGGAGCCTAGTTTGCATGTTTGTGCTAGTCACCACAGAGATCACAAAAATACATGGCATACACCTCTGGAAAGATGGCATGGCATACAACAAAACACATGTAGAGCTCATGCCCATAAGATGCACAGATTAAATGCTACAAAAATAACAAATCACAAAGTTCTGATAAGTAACAGCAGATAACAGCAACTAGCACTCTTGCAACGATGATTTGGGCATCAAGATGGACTAAAATGAACATCGTGCAATGGAACAAAATGTAGAGCATCACGAGGCGAACATCTTGACATATTAGACGCGCGAAACGGAGCTATATGCAGAGAGTTATGACGCAGAGAACATGGGCATGTAATGCAAAATCGACCTCGAGGGGGGGGGGGCGAAGTCAACGCGGGCGAGGTGGCTCCGGTGGGTCGGGGCAGTCCGGCGAGGCGCGGGGAAGGCGGAGGAGGCCCGGAGGTGGCCGGGGAGGCGACAGCGAGGCGGCCCCGGGCCGGATATGGCCGGATCCGGCCGGCGGCGAGCTGGCGGCGGCGGAGGACGGCAGGGGCGGCGAGGAGGAGGAGCCGCGGCGGCGGGGCGGCTGGACGACGCCGGCGGGAGGCGCGGCGGCGCCTCGGGCGCGGCCGGGGGCGGGCCAGGCGGCCGCGGGGCGTCGACGTTGGAGGCGACGGGCGGCGGGGCTCGGGCGGCCGCGCGGGCCTGGGCGAGCCGCGCCTGGGCCTAGCGGGCCGCGGCGGCGGGGAGGAGAGAGAGGAGGCGCGGGTGACGTGGCGGCGGCGGATTCGCCGGGCGCGGCGGCGCAGTTGACGGGCGGACATGTCCGGGCTGGGAGGTTCTGTCCGGTGGCGCGAGGTGGAAGGAGGCTAGGGTTTCATCCGCGAAATTCGGGGGGAGGCACAAATATATAGGCGGAGGGAGCTAGGAGAGTCCAAACGGGGTGCGGTTTTCGCCCACACGATCGTGATGGAACGACCGAAAGCATGGCGGCGAATTAGAGGGGTTTTGGGTTGTTTGAAGGGGGGGCTTTGCTGCAACACACAAAAGGACTTTGCGGATGCCCGGTTAACCGTTGGAGTACCAAACGACGTCCAAATGGAACGAAACTTGACCGGTGGTCTACCGGTGGTATACCAAGGCCACTTGACAAGCCTCAGTCCATTCCGAGAACGTTCAACACCCGCTCACGAAAAGAAACAAGAGGGGTGCGCCGGAGGAGTTGGGAGTGCCGGATTGCAAAACGGACAACGGGGAAAAAGCTCGGATGCATGAGACGAACACGTATGCAAATGCAAAGCACATGATGACATGGCAAAAATGCAACACGCAAACACACGACATGGCAAGGACGGTGAATAACTGGCAGGCACCTGGCGCATCAGATCCGGGGCGTTACAACACTCCTCCACTAACAAGAGATCTCGTCCCGAGATCTTAGGACCGAGACGGAAGGAAAAAGGGAAGAGGTGAAACAAGAACAAAACAGTGAGGATGAACATAGTCAAGAACACTCGAGTAGGAAAGAGGAATGTTGAATGAGACAAGAAGCAAAAACTCAAGGAATAAGACTGAATTTGAAAACACTCCGGTTAGACGAGATAAGAAAACGAATACGACTGAAAGTATTTAGGCAGCAGTCCGGCTGAAACATTGATGAATAGAACACGAGCTAAAGAGAATGGAATGATACTTGATGAAGACACGACACAAAACTCCGGAAAGAATTGAAAGAGTTGAATGAAAAGAATGGGGAAGAAGATGACAACTTCTACCACGAATGAAAAAGAGAGCATCCTTAGAAGGAAACATTGAACGGAGTTGTTGGAAATTCAACAACAAAAGAATAAGCTTGTTGTGGACTTATGGATAACATCTCAAAAAAATTATGAGGTGGTAACCTACCATAAGCGGAAAAGATTGAATAGCTGAGAGAGAACGAAGCAATGCAAAACTCCACTTCAAAAGAATACGAAGAATTAATTGCACTTCGAAAAGCAAGAAGGAAAGGTACTTGAGCTCCTTCGATAAGAATCTTGATGAACACTTGAGGAGTGAACTAAATCATGACGAGCCACCGTGATGAACTCCGGTAACCAAAGAATGCCGAGAAAAATTGAAGGATGAAAGGGAAAAGATTCAAATCCTTGCGATGATTTGGATGGAAGTTCGCGACGAAACCGGCGAGAAGCTTAGAACTCCGGAAAAGAAAAGACGAACAACTTAGAACCGAGAAATCACTCATCACGACAATCTTCGAAGAGAAGAATTAATCAACTTGACCATGATGAAATGAGAATAAGAATTATGTTATGCTTATCCCTCACCAATTAAATTGATGAGAAGCAATGGATTGCATACAACTTATTCACATTGGGAAAAGTTTAAGTGGAGATATAGCGCAAAAACTTGAGAAAATCTTCATGAACCACCGGTAGGATTTGGAAAGAACGAATTAATTGACATGATAACAACAGAAAGAATCTTGAACGAGCCACCGTAGGAATAGAAATGAATGACGAAAAGAGAATGAATCCCCGGAAAAAATAGGAAAGGCACGAATATGCTTGAGGGAAACAAGATGCAATTGAAAGAAGAGATCGCGAGCTTATTGAAGCATACTTGAACAAAGCACCGGAAGAATATGTAAACGATCGAAGGGGCATGAATATAGAATAATCGGAGAACGGATTTGAAAACTTAGAACGAGGAAATATTTGGAAAAGATGACCGCCGGATAATTGAGACGGTAAACAACTCCTGAAATACTACGGATGGGTGAAAATAATTGCATGACTTGTAACAATTTGATAGGATAACCATCAAGCTAGCACTGCGAATTTCTGAGAGAACGGGCAAGGTTTAGAAGAAACTCATCTTCGGTCCTCAAATGTTGAGAATGACGACGAGAAAGAACACCAAAATTGTTGAGATACTCCGGGAGAATGAAAAGCGAAGAGGTTGAACCAACAATGAAAATAATTTGAAATTGGAAAAGCGCCTGACTGATGAAATTCATACTTACGTCAAACTTCGAAAAAGGATTTGAGAATAACTCCGAGAAAATTATAAGAGTCAGGTAAGATCCTGGGAAAAGACCTGTGGGTTAGGGCCCACTGAAAAGAAACACCGTTGAGAAAGGATTGTTGACCAGATAGATGATGCGCCGGAACAATTGAAGGACTTGCATGAGGTGACAACCTCGAATTAATTGAAAACAGACGAACAAGAATATGAACAACACCGAATACTTGCATTGAACCCACCGGAAAAGAAAAAGAGATGAAGAATGTCAAACGAGACGAGAATTCACCGATTGAAATAATTGAGGAAAGACTGAAGAGGTTCCGCGCGAATGAAAATTGATGCTCGAAAGAGACTCAAATTCTGGGAATAAGAGGGGTGGGAGGGCGGGAAAAACAACGGCAACTTGGAAGGGGAAATTGACGAAAAGCTTTGAAGAGAAAAGCACCGGTTGAAATCATTGAGGAAAGAATGCAAAGATTTCTCATGAGTAGAATGGATACTCGATTACAGACTCCGGTTCTGAGAAGAAGAAGGGAGGGCGGGTGGGAAAAACAAGGACAACTTCGGATAGGGAAAACGACATCGGTTGAAAAGAGATGAGGATTAATCTAGCAAAAGATGACGAGAATCGAAAACACTCGAAAGAGAGATGCGCCGGATTGAAAAGAGGATGGACAATGAACGAAAACTAGCCACGAGATCCTAAAAAAAATTTGAAGGTGGCACAGCTAAAGTTGGATCTAGTGAAAGCTAAAGAGGATCTGGCAGCAGAGGGGATCAGGATGGCTACGGAGAGGGCGGCTCTCGACGCCCAAACTCAGTTGATCCAGGCGCAGTCCTTCCGGCTCACGATGGATCAAAATGCGTCCAATGAGGTCATGAGAAGGAGGCATCAAAAGGCCCAATCTCGACTCCCTCCGGTTTACGATCCACGCAACCTCTTCAACATGCCAGGTGCAGGGTCTAGTAACCCGCCAGGGGTCATAGTGCCCGGGTCTGGGACCCCTATTCAGCCACAAGTGATGGGGCCTCCCCAGGTGCCCCCTGCCCCGCCTCAGTACGTGCCAATACCACCGGGTCATTATAATAACCCGCTGGAGAACATGGTCGCCGCGGCAGCACGGCTGGCGGCTCTCCCAGTCGACGGCGACTCTCCGACGGCTATTGAAACCCGCCGAGTCAGGGAACTCCTTCAGACAGCACTGGCGCAGCAAGAGGCGTACTCCTACAGCCGGGACAGGATCCACTTGACCCCTCGTCCAGGCCGAAGCCCGAGTTACAGCAGACACATGGTGTCAGCGACCGGCTCAAGTAACGTCCGACGCCATGACCCGCCCCCTGGCCATGGCCCGGCTCATAATGGAGCCTTTCACGCAGCAGACCAAGACAGAGCGTGGCAAGAAGCGGAGCAGGTGCCTCAGTTGACGGCTTACCAGACTCCCCCGGCTTATCCGACGACGTCCGTCGACGTGGGTATCCCTACCAGGACCGGGGGTGTCCCTTGCTTAGTGCCAGCTATCCCAATGAACGTCTACCCAAGGACTTCAAATGCCCTAGGAAGGTGCCCAATTACACGGCTGACTTACAACCCGCAGCCTGGATCGAGAGTTACGAGATGGCCATGGAACTACTGGAGGTCAGTGAGGCGGCAATGGCCAAGTACTTCACCATGATGTTGGATGGGACTGCCCGCACTTGGTTGAAAGGGCTACCACCGAATTCCATCGGGTCTTGGGCTGAGCTGAAAGCCCGGTTCATCCAAAACTTCAAGGATACCTGTAGGCAGTCTATGTCAATTGTGGATTTGACTAACTGTAAGCAGCAGGAGGGTGAATCCACGACGCATTGGGTTCGCCGGGTCAAGGAGATCATACATTCATCAGATAAGATGGATGCCGGCTCTGCAGTCTTAATGTTGGAGCAGAATTGTCGTTTCGTGCCCCTGAAGATGAAACTCGGGCGGCTTAAGCGCGACTGCAATGATATGGGTACACTAATGGCGGCTCTTGTCAAGTACGCCGATTCTGATGGTACCAAGGATCCCCCTTCAGATGATGAAAGGGCAGGGAAGGGAAAGAAGAATGGCAATGGCAAGGGTCCTCAGCATAACCCGGGAAACCAAGGAGGAGGCAAGCGCAAGGCCGATGGCAGCCTAGAGTTTGTAGCAACGCCAACTCACAAGGTAATAACCAGCGACGCAAGGGGAGGCCCCCTCCACGAGCCAGCGGGTCAGGCCCGACGCTGGAGCAGCTGTTGAATGAGCCTTGTCCAAGGCATGGCTCTAGAGAGAAGCCAGCTACCCATCTATGGAAGGATTGCGCAATCATGAAGGCCTTTAAAAATTACAACGGCCCGGGCGGTGACTCAGGCGCCGGCGGCTTTCATGGCCCGGGCGGCGGCTCAAATTCTAATCCTCAGAATGGTCAAGGGGGCTTTAATCAACAGTCTGGCCAGGGTCATCAACAGCAGCAGGGGGGTTATCAGACCAATCCAAAGCAGCTTAGCGGTGGACAGTATCATGTGTTTACCACCAGTCTGTGTAAGAGAGATCAGAAGCTTCATAAGAGGGCTGTGAATGCTGTTGAGCCGACGGTTCCACGCTACTTGCGGTGGTCTGAGCATCCTATAGTGTGGAGTAGGGAGGATCACCCTCCCCGGGTGGATAACCCGGGCCACTTGGCCTTAGTGGTGGCTCCTCAGGTGGGAGGATATAAGTTCACTAAGGTGCTCATGGATGGAGGCAGCAGCATCAACATCCTCTATTATGAGACGTTCCGTCGTATGGGGTTGATTGATAAGAACCTCAGCCAGTCCAACACTATTTTCCACGGTGTGGTACCTGGTAAGTCGGCTTATCCAGTCGGCAAGATCGAGTTGGAAGTGGCCTTTGGAGATGAGAACAACTACAGGGTGGAGAAATTGACCTTTGAGGTGGTTAAGATAAGAAGTCCGTACCATGCTATATTTGGGCGGCCGGCTTACGCCAAGTTCATGGCACGGCCGTGTTATGTGTACTTACAGCTCAAGATGCCGGGTCACAATGGGACCATTACGGTTCACGGCAGCCGAAAAGTGGCTCTGGAGTGTGAGGAAGGTGATGCAGCTTATGCAGAATCTGTTTGTGCAACGGAGGAGTTGAAGTTTTACAAAGACAACGTTGACCCAACAGATATGACCTCTCTGAAAAAGCCGACTACGGAAAATGAGCCGGCCATGAAATTTAAGTCGGCTGATGAAACTAAGCTTGTTGATTTTGTTCCAGGAGATTCATCTCAGCAGTTTAGCATCAGTGCCAATCTGGATCCAAAATAGGAAAGCGCGCTCATCGAGTTCATCCGTGAGAATAGGGACATTTTTGCATGGAAGCCGTCTGACATGCCAGGTGTACCTAGAGAACTTGATGAGCACAGTCTCAATGTTGATCCGAAATTTAAGCCAGTCAAGCAGTTCCTTCGGCGGTTTAATGAAGAGAGGTGGAAAGCTATTGGCGAAGAGGTGGCCTGGCTCTTGGCGGCCGGGTTTATTGTTGAAGTCTTTCACCCGGAGTGGTTAGTTAACCCGGTGCTCGTACTCAAGAAAAACGGCACTTGGCGGATGTGTGTGGACTACACGGACTTAAACAAGGCGTGTCTGGCTGATCCTTTTGCCCTTCCCCGTATTGATCAAATTATTGATGCTATGGCAGGTTGTGCGCGTTTAATTTTCTTGGATGCCTATTCCGGGTATCATCAGATTAAAATGGCAGTTAAGGACCAGGAGAAGACAGCGTTCATCACTCCCTTTGGAGCCTTCTGCTATGTGTTTATGCCCTTTGGACTCAAGTGTGCACAGGCGACTTATCAGCGTTGTGTACAGAACTGTCTTCATAACCAGATTGGGCGCAATGTTCATGCTTATGTGGACGATATTGTGGTTAAGTCCATAAAGGAGGAAACCCTGATAGATGATTTAAGGGAAACCTTTGATATTCTCCGGGTTTATAGGATGATGCTTAACCCGGCCAAGTGTGTTTTTGGTGTTCCTGCAGGCAAACTCTTGGGTTTCTTGGTTTCTGACAGGGGCATTGAAGCTAACCCGGAGAAGATCAAGGCCATCACCTCCCTGGCTAAGCCGGCGTGTATAAATGACGTTCAGCGCTTGGCGGGTCGCATCGCTGCTTTAAGCCGGTTTATAAGCCGTTTCGGTGAGAAGTCCATGCCCTTATATCAGTTGATGAAGAAAACTGATAACTTTGTCTGGAATGATGCAGCTAATACCGCTTTTGAGGATTTGAAGAAGCAGCTGGAAGAGCCCCCAGTCCTTACTGCTCTGGTCGGTAAGGAGCCCTTCTTACTGTACGTGGCGGCGAACACAACGCCGTCAGTGTGGCTGTGGTGGTGGAGCGCAAGGAAGAGGGTAAGGAGCATCCGGTTCAGCGGCCGGTTTATTATGTCAGCGAAGTGCTTATCGAGTCCAAACAGCGGTATCCACATTGGCAGAAGCTTGTTTATGGTGTGTTCATGGCAAGCCGGAAGCTTAAGCATTATTTCCAGGGTCATCCTATCACTGTGGTCAGTTCTGCCCCTCTTGGTGATATCATTCAAAACAGAGAGGCCACAGGGAGAGTGGCTAAGTGGGCTATAGAGCTCGGACCCCATGATCTGAAATACGTGCCACGCACTGCTGTTAAATCTCAGGCCTTGGTGGATTTCATCAACGATTGGACAGAGTCACAAGTACCCGAGCAAAAGCCGGATAACACATATTGGACTATTCACTTCGATGGGTCCAGGCAGTTGGAGGGCTCAGGGTCTGGAGTTGTATTGGCTTCCCCTAAAGGCGACAAGTTCCATTATGTGCTACAGTTGATGTTTCCTTGCACTAACAATGCGGCTGAGTACGAGGCCTTGCTCCACGGTCTTCAGATGGCTAAGGAGATGAGCTTGAGCCGGGTAAGGTATTTCGGTGACTCAGACTTGGTGGCTCAACAAGTATCAGGCAAGTGGGACTCTAAGGACCCTCTCATGGCGGCTTATCGCCGCGAAGTTGATGCCATTGCTGGGCACTTTCAGGGCTACCAAGTAGAGCACATTGATCGCAGGAAGAACGAGGCGGCTGATGCTCTAAGCCGGCTAGGCTCTAAGCGAAAGCCGGTGCCGCCTAATACTTTCCTGGATGTCCTGTATAATCCTTCTGTTAAGCTTCCTACAGAGGAAGACTTGGTTGTCCCTGACCCGGAGGCGCGACTGGTGGCGGCTCTCCACATCATACCGGACTGGACAATGCCCTATTTGGCTTACATGACCCGGGGTGAGTTGCCTGAGGATGAAACTTTGGCCAGACAAATAACCCGGCGGGCTAAGTCAATGATTGTTATCAATGGCGAGTTGCATCACCTTAGTGTTACAGGAGCATTTCAGCGTTGTGTCTCCCCTGAGGAAGGTCAAGAGATCTTGCGTGAGATTCATGAAGGGGATTGTGGCCATCACGCCGGCTCAAAGTCTCTTGTTGCCAAGGCTTTTCGCCATGGTTTTTATTGGCTGACGACTCATGCTGATGCGGAGGACTTGGTCTGTAAATGTGATGGTTGCCAAAGGTTCTCATGACGGGCTCATGTGCCGGCTCAGGAGCTGAGGATGATCCCAATTACCTGGCCCTTTGCGGTCTGGGGGCTTGATATGGTTGGGCCTTTTAAAAGGTCCAAGGATAAGAAGACTCACCTCTTGGTGGTAGTTGACAAATTTACCAAGTGGGTGGAAGCGGAGCCAGTTAGCAAGTGTGATGCAGCCACGGCGGTTCAATTTATGAAAAAGGTAATTTTTCGCTTTGGCTTTCCGCACAGCATTATAACTGACAATGGCACCAATTTATCCAAAGGCGCCATGGAAGAGTTTTGTCAACGAGAGCACATCCGACTTGATGTTTCCTCAGTGGCTCATCCTCAATCCAATGGTCAAGCTGAGAGAGCTAATCAGGAGATTCTGAAGGGCATCAAACCCCGGCTTTTGGTCCCTTTGCAGCGGACGCCGGTTTGTTGGGTGGAGGAGTTGTCGTCCGTGTTATGGAGCATCAATACTACTCCTAACAGGTCTACGGGTTTCACGCCCTTCTTCATGGTTTATGGGGCAGAAGCAGTCCTTCCCAGTGACATCCGTCATGACTCGCCTCAAGTGGCGGCTTATGTTGAGGCGGATAATGAACAGGCGCGCCAAGATGCTCTTGACTTGTTGGACGAACAGCGTGATGTGGCAGCAGCTCGCTCAGCGATTTGCCAACAAGACCTGCGCCGTTATCATAGTCGCCGGGTTAAATCCCGGGTCTTCCAGGAAGGCGATCTGGTGCTCCGGCTCATCCAAGATCAAACAGATGCGCACAAGTTACCCCCGCCTTGGGAAGGGCCCTTTGTGGTCAGCAAGAATTTGCACAACGGGTCATATTACCTCATTGACATTCGGGAGCACAAAGATTCACGTAAGTCGGAGGAAGAGACCCGTCGGCCGTGGAACATAGCTCAGCTTCGGCCTTACTACACTTGAGCCACCGGCTCTCATAATGTACATATTTCTCTCAGCCATGTATATAGTATGATAAGCAATAAAGCAGGACCTCTGTCCTTTTTCTCCTCCAAATGTGCACGTGTTGTTTTCATTGCAAGATTAACATGATAACTTGAAGGATGATCCGGCTTATGATCGTATTCGAATCTAGCCGTAGGTAATAAGGTCACTTGGTGGCTTCCTATTCAAACATAGGTCATATTCGAACCAAAGAGAACATAGCTGTCGATACCCATTTGATTGGAAAAGTGTCGAGCTCATCGGGGAATTTTCTTTGATCATATTTGAATCATAGTTTAACCTCTTTGGGAACCGACGTGGATCGTATTCGAATCAGCGTCGTTAAACAATTTTAAGTCGTTTGGGGGCTTCCTGTTCAAACATGGGTCGTATTCGAACCAAAGAGAACATAGCTCTCGGTACCCTCTTGATTGGCATCGCCACACCCACTGGGGGCTATATGATCGTATTCGAATCCTAGCATAACCCCTTTGGGCCGGGTCTCTGGTCGTATTCGAACCGGAAGCCCCTAAGTTCTTCTGCTTTATAGCAAGTTTCTTTTGATTATTTCAAAGTGTGCACAGCCGGGTCTCACTTTGCCGGCTTCACGTTGATTTACAGTGTTAAGACAGGTAAACCGGAATTAAGGTACCAACCTTATTACCCGGGTTATCTAGACCGGAAGTATCCTTGCAGGCCGCTAAGTGTGTTATTACGGCTGTATTAAGGACATAATTGAGGACTAGTCTTTTTTGATTCATATTCCGGGTTATATGTCTAAATCATATGATTCTCAGTGCGGTAAGCCGCCTAGAGACTTGTGATTTGTCCTTTTATGCAGGATAGTTAAAGGCAACTATTTTGAGTTTAAGGAAAATGAATGATCAATCATGACCCGGAGAAATATAAAGGAGACAACTTCAAAGGACTTTGGCACTCAAATGCGTGCACGATGGCACGGCAGAGTTAAAGTGTTGGTCCTACTCTATTACAAGACTCATTGAGTCCAAAAGGGTGGAGCATTGTTTTATAAGCTGCCCGCAGAGTTAAGACGCTTGCTGGGTTGAAGTCTCCGGCTCGTCCCTCTCTTCTCCTCCGGCTGTTCCCAGGACCTGGAAAGTTGATGACTTCCAGTCGATGCCGCTGAGAGCTTCGAATTGAGCTTCCTCGTCAATTAACCCGGCCGGGTCAATCTCCGGGGCGAAGGTGTGCTGACGAGCCGGCGGGATTAAGCTGAGGGCTTCGTAGCGCGGAGTAGGGATCCTCTGATTTTCTGCATCGTAACCCGGCTGATACTTAGTCAGATCTGTATCATTGCCAATCAGAGTGGCCACCGGGCGTACGGCCTTCATGCAAGCTGCGAAGTCCTTCTGATCGAAGGCGGTGCCGTCTTCCTTCAAACTTGGATAGCCGAGGGCGATGTCCGCCGGGTCTAACTCTGGAAGGAACGCCTTGGCCCGGCTCAGCGCGGCGATCGCTCCGGCTCTTGCAGAGGCCCGTCGCAGCTCTTGGATACGTTGAGGCAGAACGGCGAGCCGGCGAAGAACTTCCGCCAGGTGAGTCGGCACCTCGTTGGATAGGGCCACCACAGCCAAGGCACGCTGTGACCTGGTGTAGAGTTGCTCCACCAGGGTGTACACGGCCTTTAGTTTGGTTACCACACTCTGGTTGTAGTTGGCACTTCTGGGACCTGTTTAACAGAATCAGATAAGCCGCCGACAAGGATGAGTTATGAGACATAAAGATTCTAAACTTGATGAAAGCCGGTGAGATGACTTACCGAAGATTGCGGCGACCACCTGGGACACTTGGCGCTTTAAACCGGAGAGTTCGGCGGTCTTCTCGGAGAGAGCCTTCTCCGCCTGTTCAGCTTGGTTCACCAGCGCGACCTTTTCTTCGGCCCAAGCCTTCCGTTCAGCGTCAAACTCCGTCTTCAGCTTTTCTTGTGCGGCGATGCTGGACACAAATTTGGCGTTTGCCTTCCGGGTTTCCATTTCTTGCATCTTCAGCCGGTTCTTCAGATCGGAGATGTCAGCTTCAAACTTTTTACAAGCAGCCTGCATGCATAATTTCCGGGTTATAGGATGAACAGTTTTAAAGTCCCAAGCACTTTCCAAGCAAAGACACTTGGCACTTGGGGGCTAATGCATATTGAACGTTTCTATCTACAAATTGCCGGTTCAATTGAGTAAGCCGGAGCTTAAGTCTACAACATATTCAGTCATAAGTCGTCGACTTAGGGGCTAGCATGGTAACAGTAACTATGCAGTAAGTAAGAAGACAGAAGAGTAATACCTCAGACTTCTGTTGAATTTGGTTCACCATGCCGATCTTTGCATCCCGGCTCTTGTGCACTTGACTGACGAAGCCGGAGACGATCTCTCCGATGTTCAGGTTGGTGTAGTCAGTAAGGTCCAGATTAACCCGGCGGGGCTGTAGCAACTCCCCCTTGGCGGAGCACTTGGCCAGCGCAGTAGGTCTTCCCGGCTCAACAAATTCCGTCCGGGTGATTACCACGTCCGGGTCATTTGCTGGTTGAGCCGAGCTGGAGGCCTCCGGGTTAACAGAAGCTTCTGCAGTTGCCTTGTCGGTTGGAGCGGTGGCTTCGGGAGCGGAGGCAGCTGGCGGTTCTTGACCTGCTATCTCCGGCTCAGGCAAATCCGGCTCTTCGACCGGCTTGGTCTTCTTTGCCGTCTTGGTGAGTTTGGCCTGGGCACTGAAAAGACAGAAAGGTTAAGCACAATAGTGTAAGTAAAGACAAAGTGCAACATGAGATGATTATCATTACCCGGGCACGGTCTTGAAAGCCAGCAGACTTGACTGCATAGAGTCGCCACAAGAGGGGGAAGTTTCCTGATAATTTGAGTCAGAAGAGTTGAGCGGTTGACGTATAATACCTGCCAAAGGATGAAAAGGGTACAATTTTGAGATCACCTCGGTCCGGCGTTTCCTTGATGCGTCAGGTAACCCGGAGGAGAGGTCAGTGTTTTTGTCGGTCCGGGTGTGCCGCCGGCTCTCATGAACCTGTCGCTTAAAAATAAATTGAGGGTCTTGATAAGCTAAAGGATGTGAAAAGCTTACTTTCCGGGTTACCCTTCGGATTTTCAGCCGTGGCAAGGGCTCCGAGTCGGAGGAAAGTATCGTTACCTCTTCAACCACCGGGTTACTTGCTCCGGTGTCGTCCTATTGATGAACAAGTATTGATAAGGCGGACAGAAATAAACAACAGATACAACAAGGACTTACAGGCTCAGGGGTTACCTCTGACTCGGAGCTGTCGCTTAGTTGCATCAGCTCTGAAGCAGTAGGCCTACTTCCTTTCTTGCGAGTGGCGGCTTTCTTCGCCTTTCTGGCCTTCTTGGCCGCCTCATGGTCATATTTGACCCGCCAGAACTTGTCATCAGCCTGAAAAATACAATGATGATTTCTTAAAACGATTCAGATGAAAGTTATATACAGAAGAAGATAAGATGTTCAGATCAGCGGCTTACCGCTGGGGCTGGGTTGGTCTTGCAGAAGGGGGCTAACCCGGTCCTCCCGCAGTCTGCCAGGCTCTCGTTCAAGAGAGCCTTGGTCATATCCTCTGCAACATCTTCAGGAAGATCGTTGCGGCTGTGTCTCTGGGGGTCATCCTTTCGGCCCGTGTACTCGCACATTAAGCCGGGGCGGCGGCTCAATGGGATCACCCGCCAGGAGATCCAGACCCGGACCAGATTGATTCCGTTGAGACCATTGCCCAGGAGAGCTTTGATCTTGTTGATGGTGGGGAGTAGAGGTTGGCGTTCTGCCTGGGTTAACTTGTCAGACAGCGGGTGAGTCGGCTCCAGACGCGAGGGGCGAAAGCCGGGCAACGGACTCTCAGCAGCCGGCGACGTGTCTTGGCAGTAGAACCACGTCAGATTCCAGTCTTTGGGGTGGCTTGGCGGCTCTGCGTAAGGGAAAAGGCAGTCCCTCCGCCGCTTAATGGAGATGCCACCTAGCTCCAAACTTGACCCATTGGCGCACTCATTCTGACAGTTCAGGTAGAAGAGCTCTCTGAAGAGCAGCAGGCTGGGCTCCTCTCCAAGATAGACCTCGCAGAACACTTGGAAGTTGCAGATATTGGACACTGAGTTGGGTCCTATGTCTTGAGGCCGCAGGTCGAAGAAATTCAGCACGTCTCTGAAGAACTTTGAGCCGGGCGGTGCGAAGCCCCAGCTCATGTGATCCGCAAAAATGACCACCTCCCCGTCCTTTGGCTGTGGTCTCTCCTCTGATGGGTCGGGGGCACGGTAGGACATGACGTCCTTCTTGGGCAGGTATCCTGACTTGACAAAATCTGCTAACGTCTCATTGGTGACATTGGACCTCATCCAATTGCAAGTGATGGAGGCTTTAGGAGCTTTGGGAGGCATGGTGAAAGTCGGCAGCCTATGATAAAAGGAAACGTCCGGTTTAAGTATAAGCTGGAGGAAAGTTATAGTTCAATGTTAAAGTGGCGGCTTACGGAGGGGACTAATGACGTATATCTAAGTGCACCAGGTTATTTAAGCCGCCCAAGGTATTGAGAATAATTCGATTGTCTACGGTCTTATCACAGATGAGCCGGAAAATTCAATGGCGCATGGTCTCCTTTAAGTCGGAAGGTTCTACGGCGCGTGTTCTCTTTCAGCCGGAAATGTAAACCGCCATGACTCAATGAGGGCAGTCTTTTACTAAGTATGGTGAAAACAGGTTTCACACATTGCGGTAAATATTTTGGATCAAATTGTTCGGGAAAAAGAAAAGTTTCTAGACCTAGAAACAGACGCGAGGGAGTTCTTGAACTTGAACGAGGTCTTTTAGGCAGTCAAAAGAGATCTACTTGCGTCTGAAATGAGTGCCAAACAGCTATCGCGGCAAGTCTATACAGGTCTAAGATCAAAAACGGGCAGTAAAAATGAAAACTACCAAGGGGTCGTGGGCGACGGCGAAGAACACGGACGAACTGCTCGAACCCTACTGCAGATCTGTTCTATAGGGCAGCCAGGACTTACAGGGGCTGGGGAGTCGCGGAGGTCGTCGCGTTTCTCTGGTCAAATCAGGGTGATGCAGCGTCATGAGCTGGTGACGACGAGAAGACCCGCGGCGGCGACGGCGGCGGAGCTCGAGCAGCACGGGAACAGTGAGAGGAAGGAGACGACAGAAGAAGGAGAGTGAGAAAGGCCCGTCGGACCGGCCTATTTATAAGGGCGAGCTCATAAGTGGGCGCGAGAAACGAGGAGACCGCGGCGTGGTTATCTCCCCACGAAACGCCTCGATTTTTGGGATGGCAGTAAAGATAAGATCTGTTGCGGATCTGGTGGAGTAAAAAATGGGCTTAATGGAAGATGACGTCACGGCGGATTACCCGGAGTCCAGAGGATGACGTCAGGCCGGGTTATGGCCTTCACATAATTGTAAGCCGGAGGTTTTCTGTCGAAAAGATTGAAGATTGACATGAGCCGGCTCAAATCAATCTGGGGCCTAATGTTGAGGATATAGACCTTAGAGTCACCCGCCAGGAGGGGCCGGGTTACTCATATGGTCATTGCCAGAAGCCCGGCACCAAGCTTGAAGACGGTGGGCCAAAGATGGGCTTAAGACCCGGATATGGCTTAAGGCCCGTAGTTACAATCATTATCATGGTAGAACTTGTAGTGTAAGGCAAGAATAGTTGAGAGTCCGAGCCGGACACTCTTACGAGTCGGCCGGGACTCTGAGAGCTACTGGGCGTCAGCCTCCCTATATAAAGGGACGACCCGGCAGCGGTTTAGGGACAAGAAAGATCTCGTCGAGAGCCAGGCATAGCAGTTAAGCTCCCTGGTCATCGAAACCCTAATCAATACCACCTCAACTGGACGTAGGCTTTTACCTTCACCGTAAGGGGCCGAACCAGTATAAACCCTCGTGTTCCTTGTCCCGTTAACCCCTTCAAGCTTCCTAGCTGCGATGGCTCCACGACTAAGTCCTAGCTCGAGGACATCTGCCGTGACAATTCCACGACAGACGAGGAATAGTTCAAAACACCTACGTCAAGATTTCTCACCAGAGCGACGAAGGGACTGAGGAGTAAAAAGAATTCCTACTCTCCGATATAACTAGACTCTGAAAAAGTTTTCTTCTAGACTCGACAACGGCCAAACTACACGATCAATCAAGGGGGGGGCTCCTAGGGTCGGTCGAGGCTCTGATACCAACTTGTCACGCCCAATACGTGATATTATCCTAAAGAGGCTCGAAGGTCCCACCAAGGATAGAACCGCATATTGACACGCTTTTGCAAGGTGGATATCATTACATCAACATTACATAATAGTTCGGGATACATACAAGGCATACAAGTGCCGCAAGAATACATCAATACATCATACATGAGATCAACATCCGACTACGGATGAAACACAAACAGAAACTCCAACGACATCCACCCTGCTAGCCCAGGCTGCCGACCTGGAACCTATCCCCTGATCGAAGAAGAAGCAGAAGAAGAACTCCAAAACAAGTAACATCGCTCTCACGTCATGATCATCGCATAACCTGTACCTGCAACTGGTGTTGTAGTAATCTATGAGCCACGAGGACTCAGCAATCCCATTACCATGGGTTTCAAGACTAGCAAAGCTTAATGGGAAAGGAATGGATAAGGTGGTGAGGTTGCAGCAGCGACTAAGCATGTATGGTGGCTAACTTACGCAAATGAGAGCGAGAAGAGAAGCAAAGGAACGGTCGTGAACTAGCAATGATCAAGAAGTGATCCTGAACTCCTACTTACGTCAAACATAACTCAGAAACCGTGTTCACTTCCCGGACTCCGCCGAGAAGAGACCATCCCGGCTACACACGCGGTTGATGCGTTTTAGTTAAGGTCAAGTGTCAAGTTCTCTACAACCGGATATTAACAAATTCCCATCTGCCACATAACAGCGGGCACGGCTTTCGAAAGATAATACCCTGCAGGGGTGTCCCAACATAGCCCATTATAAGCTCTCACGGTCAACGAAGGATATTCCTTCTCCCGGAAAGACCCGATCAGTCTCGGAATCCCGGTTACAAGACATTTCGACAATGGTAAAACAAAACCAGCAAGACAGCCTGATGCGCTGACATCCTGATAGGAGCTGCACATATCTTGTTCTCAGGGCAACAGCGGATGAACACTATGTACAACTAAAACCAGCCCTCAAGTTTCCCCGAGGTGGCGCTGCAAGTGGCTCTGGTTCGGACCAACACTTAGACAAGCATTGGCCCAGGGGGGCTAAATAAAGATGACCCTAGAGAGAGCGACTCCCAAGGGAAAAGTAGGTGGTGGTGGTGAGGCAAATGGTAAAACCAAGGTTGGGCCTTGCTGGAGGAGTTTTATTCAAAGCGAACTGTCAAGGGGGTCCCATAAATCACCCAACCGCGTAAGGGACGCAAAATCAAGGAACATAACACCGGTATGACGAAAACTAGGGCGGCAAGAGTGGAACAAAACACCAGGCATAAGGCCGAGCCTTCCACCCTTTACCAAGTATATAGATGCATTAATAATATAAGAGATATTGTGATATCCCAACATAAACATAATCCAATATGGAGCAATCTTCATCTTCACCTGCAACTAGCAACGCTATAAGAGAGGCTGAGCAAAGCGGTAACATAGCCAAACAACGGTTTGCTAGGAAGGGTGGCAAAGGTTAGAGGTTCATGGCAATTTGGGAGGCTTGAAGAGCAAGTGAATAGGTAGCGCAGCATAGCGATAGAACGAAGCAACTAGCATAGCAATGATAGTAATGAGATCCAAGGTGACGGTCATCTTGCCTGAAATCCCGCTAGGAAGAAGAACGAGTCCATGAAGAAGATGAAGCCACGAAGACGAACGAATCCTCGCGATCGCAACGACACGGGAACTATCGAGAAGAAGAACACAACATGGTAAACACACCACACATGAACAAGGCATGATGCTCAATCAATTATGATGCATGACAAGGCTAAATGAAGCTACTCATGACAAGAGATGATGCATACAAGATCAACACATGAAGGCAAGTTTAAATGAGGCCGGAAACAACATATAACAATTCCGGTAAGTCCTCATATGCAAAATTTCGAAATTGGTCCAGAACTAAATAAACCTTATATTCAAGTTTTTAAACAGCAATTTAAAGAGCACCATGTTGATCTACACGAAATTCTAGTCAAGTTACATATAAAGTTCATTAGATTCGGAGCTACGGTCTAGAAGATATGAGCAAAACAAGTTAAACATGGCATTGATGCAAAATGCATTCAAACATCAAACAAACACCTCAAATCAAGGATGCAACAAGATAATATGGAACTACATACAAATCTAAGCAATTTTCATATAGAGCATGCTCAAAACGGAGCAACGGTGCAACACATACACTCCAAACAATATATAGCAACAATCTGTCAAAAACAGCAACTAGGCACCTAGCGAGCATCAAAACAATATGCTACAGCAACTCAACATGAAAACCAAAGGCATGGACATGATTTACAGGTAAAGCACAACAAAACATGAACACTGAGCTATCTCCAGAAACCACTAGAACAAACTCAAAAGGAGATGGCAAGATTGCAAAATAATAACAGGTTCACAGACTTGGCAGAAATACTGGACATGGTAGAAATATCATCAGGTTGCAATGTTTAGAGCTATCAAGCAGCATGCTACAGGAACATATCATAGCAAAGAAAGGCATGGAATGAATCTACTAATGGCATATAACAAATGTCCCTTACTGACCATAAGCCAAAAGGGCACAGAATATATGATGGCAACCATGTAAACATAGCATGTTTCGTTAACAGGTTTCAGACTTAGCAGAAAACAGAGCATGGCAGAAACAGACATTATGAAGGCATCTTTGTGAGCTTGATGCACTCATCACCAAGCAATGCATGACAAAACAAGCATACCTACAGAAATATGACATGTTTATGAAGCTATACATGGCAAGAGAAAATACATATCATGAAAGGGGCAACTACAACAAGCTTGGCAAAATTGAATAACACGTAAACAATCTGCCAGGAACATTTTATAGCAAAAGTAGAGCAAGATTGAGTCAGACTATGGCACTCCATAATTTCAAACAAGGGCAGGAATGGATCAATTACGGCAATATCTACAAAACATCCTTACTTAACATCTCCAAAATAAGCATGGATCTCACTGTAGCATCAAGTTTACATGACAACAAAATAACAGCAGACAAAGACTTAAGAGAAATCACCAAGTCCCTGAAATCAGAAACATTACGGAGCCTAGTTTGCATGTTTGTGCTAGTCACCACAGAGATCACAAAAATACATGGCATACACCTCTAGAAAGATGGCATGGCATACAACAAAACACATGTAGAGCTCATGCCCATAAGATGCACAGATTAAATGCTACAAAAATAACAAATCACAAAGTTCTGATAAGTAACAGCAGATAACAGCAACTAGCACTCTTGCAACGATGATTTGGGCATCAAGATGGACTAAAATGAACATGGTGCAATGGAACAAAATGTAGAGCATCACGAGGCGAACATCTTGACATATTAGACGCGCGAAACGGAGCTATACGCAGAGAGTTATGACGCAGAGAACATGGGCATGTAATGCAAAATCGACCTCGAGGGGGGGGCGAAGTCAACGCGGGCGAGGTGGCTCCGGTGGGTCGGGGCAGTCCGGCGAGGCGCGGGGAAGGCGGAGGAGGCCCGGAGGTGGCCGGGGAGGCGACAGCGAGGTGGCCCCGGGCCGGATATGGCCGGATCCGGCCGGCGGCGAGCTGGCGGCGGCGGAGGACGGCAGGGGCGGCGAGGAGGAGGAGCCGCGGCGGCGGGGCGGCTGGACGACGCCGGCGGGAGGCACGGCGGCGCCTCGGGCGCGGCCGGGGGCGCGCCAGGCGGCCGCGGGGCGTCGACGTTGGAGGCGACGGGCGGCGGGGCTCGGGCGGCCGCGCGGGCCTGGGCGAGCCGCGCCTGGGCCTAGCGGGCCGCGGCGGCGGGGAGGAGAGAGAGGAGGCGCGGGTGACGTGGCGGCGGCGGATTCGCCGGGCGCGGCGGCGCAGTTGACGGGCGGACATGTCCGGGCGGGGAGGTTCTGTCCGGTGGCGCGAGGTGAAAGGAGGCTAGGGTTTCATCCGCGAAATTCGGGGGGAGGCACAAATATATAGGCGGAGGGAGCTAGGAGAGTCCAAACGGGGTGCGGTTTTCGCCCACACGATCGTGATGGAACGACCGAAAGCATGGCGGCGAATTAGAGGGGTTTTGGGTTGTTTGAAGGGGGGGCTTTGCTGCAACACACAAAAGGACTTTGCGGATGCCCGGTTAACCGTTGGAGTACCAAACGACCTCCAAATGGAACGAAACTTGACCGGTGGTCTACCGGTGGTATACCAAGGCCACTTGACAAGCCTCAGTCCATTCCGAGAACGTTCAACACCCGCTCACGAAAAGAAACAAGAGGGGTGCGCCGGAGGAGTTGCGAGTGCCGGATTGCAAAACGGACAACGGGGAAAAAGCTCGGATGCATGAGACGAACACGTATGCAAATGCAAAGCACATGATGACATGGCAAAAATGCAACACGCAAACACACGACATGGCAAGGACGGTGAATAACTGGCAGGCACCTGGCGCATCAGATCCGGGGCGTTACAACACTCCTCCACTAACAAGAGATCTCGTCCCGAGATCTTAGGACCGAGACGGAAGGAAAAAGGGAAGAGGTGAAACAAGAACAAAACAGTGAGGATGAACATAGTCAAGAACACTCGAGTAGGAAAGAGGAATGTTGAATGAGACAAGAAGCAAAAACTCAAGGAATAAGACTGAATTTGAAAACACTCCGGTTAGACGAGATAAGAAAACGAATACGACTGAAAGTATTTAGGCAGCAGTCCGGCTGAAACATTGATGAATAGAACACGAGCTAAAGAGAATGGAATGATACTTGATGAAGACACGACACAAAACTCCGGAAAGAATTGAAAGAGTTGAATGAAAAGAATGGGGAAGAAGATGACAACTTCTACCACGAATGAAAAAGAGAGCATCCTTAGAAGGAAACATTGAACGGAGTTGTTGGAAATTCAACAAAAAAAGAATAAGCTTGTTGTGGACTTATGGATAACATCTCAAAAAAATTATGAGGTGGTAACCTACCAAAAGCGGAAAAGATTGAATAGCTGAGAGAGAACGAAGCAATGCAAAACTCCACTTCAAAAGAATACGAAGAATTAATTGCACTTCGAAAAGCAAGAAGGAAAGGTACTTGAGCTCCTTCGATAAGAATCTTGATGAACACTTGAGGAGTGAACTAAATCATGATGAGCCATCGTGATGAACTCCGGTAACCAAAGAATGCCGAGAAAAATTGAAGGATGAAAGGGAAAAGATTCAAATCCTTGCAATGATTTGGATGGAAGTTCGCGACGAAACCTGCGAGAAGCTTAGAACTCCGGAAAAGAAAAGACGAACAACTTAGAACCGAGAAATCACTCATCACGACAATCTTCGAAGAGAAGAATTAATCAACTTGACCATGATGAAATGAGAATAAGAATTATGTTATGCCTATCCCTCACCAATTAAATTGATGAGAAGCAATGGATTGCATACAACTTATTCACATTGGGAAAAGTTTAAGGGGAGATATAGCGCAAAAACTTGAGAAAATCTTCATGAACCACCGGTAGGATTTGGAAAGACCGAATTAATTGACATGATAACAACAGAAAGAATCTTGAACGAGCCACCGTAGGAATAGAAATGAATGACGAAAAGAGAATGAATCCCCGGAAAAATAGGAAAGGCACGAATATGCTTGAGGGAAACAAGATGCAATTGAAAGAAGAGATCGCGAGCTTATTGAAGCATACTTGAACAAAGCACCGGAAGAATATGTAAACGATCGAAGGGGCATGAATATAGAATAATCGGAGAACGGATTTGAAAACTTAGAACGAGGAAATATTTCGAAAAGATGACCTCCGGATAATTGAGACGGAAAACAACTCCTGAAATACTCTGGATGGGTGAAAATAATTGCACGACTTGTAACAATTTGATAGGATAACCATCAAGCTAGCACTGTGAATTTCCGAGAGAACGGGCAACGTTTAGAAGAAACTCATCTTCGGTCCTCAAATGTTGAGAATGACGACGAGAAAGAACACCAAAATTGTTGAGATACTCCGGGAGAATGAAAAGCGAAGAGGTTGAACCAACAATGAAAATAATTTGAAATTGGAAAAGCGCCTGACTGATGAAATTCATACTTACGTCAAACTTCGAAAAAGGATTTGAGAATAACTCCGAGAAAATTAGAAGAGTCAGGTAAGATCCTGGGAAAAGACCTGTGGGTTAGGGCCCACTGAAAAGAAACACCGTTGAGAAAGGATTGTTGACCAGATAGATGATGCGCCGGAACAATTGAAGGACTTGCATGAGGTGACAACCTCGAATTAATTGAAAATAGACGAACAATAATATGAACAACACCGAATACTTGCATTGAACCCACCGGAAAAGAAAAAGAGATGAAGAATGTCAAACGAGACGAGAATTCACCGATTGAAATAATTGAGGAAAGACTGAAGAGGTTCCGCGCGAATGAAAATTGATTCTCAAAAGAGACTCAAATTCCGGGAATAAGAGGGGTGGGAGGGCGGGAAAAACAACGGCAACTTGGAAGGGGAAATTGACGAAAAGCTTTGAAGAGAAAAGCACCGGTTGAAATCATTGAGGAAAGAATGCAAAGATTTCGCATGAGTAGAATGGATACTTGATTACGGACTCCGGTTCTGAGAAGAAGAAGGGAGGGCGGGTGGGAAAAACAAGGACAACTTCGGATAGGGAAATCGACATCGGTTGAAAAGAGATGAGGATTAATCTAGCAAAAGATGACGAGAATCGAAAACACTCGAAGAGAGATGCGCCTGATTGAAAAGAGGATGGACAATGAACGAAAACTAGCCACGAGATCCTAAAAAAAATTTGAAGGTGGCACAGCTAAAGTTGGATCTAGTGAAAGCTAAAGAGGATCTGGCAGCAGAGGGGATCAGGATGGCTGCGGAGAGGGCGGCTCTCGACGCCCAAACTCAGTTGATCCAGGCGCAGTCCTTCCGGCTCACGATGGATCAAAACGCGTCCAATGAGGTCATGAGAAGGAGGCATCAAAAGGCCCAATCTCGACTCCCTCCGGTTTACGATCCACGCAACCTCTTCAACGCGCCAGGTGCAGGGTCTAGTAACCCGCCAGGGGTCATAGTGCCCGGGTCTGGGACCCCTATTCAGCCACAAGTGATGGGGCCTCCCCAGGTGCCCCCTGCCCCGCCTCAGTACGTGCCAATACCACCGGGTCATTATAATAACCCGCTGGAGAACATGGTCGCCGCGGCAGCACGGCTGGCGGCTCTCCCAGTCGACGGCGACTCTCCGACGGCTATTGAAACCCGCCGAGTCAGGGAACTCCTTCAGACAGCACTGGCGCAGCAAGAGGCGTACTCCTACAGCCGGGACAGGATCCACTCGACCCCTCGTCCAGGCCGGAGCCCGAGTTACAGCAGACACATGGTGTCAGCGACCGGCTCAAGTAACGTCCGACGCCATGACCCGCCCCCTGGCCATGGCCCGGCTCATAATGGAGCCTTTCACGCAACAGACCAAGACAGAGCGCGGCAAGAAGCGGAGCAGGTGCCTCAGTTGACGGCTTACCAGAGTCCCCCGGCTTATCCGACGACGTCCGTCGACGTGGGTATCCCTACCAGGACCGGGGGTGTCCCTTGCTTAGTGCCAGCTATCCCAATGAACGTCTACCCAAGGACTTCAAATGCCCTAGGAAGGTGCCCAATTACACGGCTGACTTACAACCCGCAGCCTGGATCGAGAGTTACGAGATGGCCATGGAACTACTGGAGGTCAGTGAGGCGGCAATGGCCAAGTACTTCACCATGATGTTGGATGGGACTGCCCGCACTTGGTTGAAAGGGCTACCACCGAATTCCATCGGGTCTTGGGCTGAGCTGAAAGCCCGGTTCATCCAAAACTTCAAGGATACCTGTAGGAAGTCTATGTCAATTGTGGATTTGACTAACTGTAAGCAGCAGGAGGGTGAATCCACGACGCATTGGGTTCGCCGGGTCAAGGAGATCATACATTCATCAGATAAGATGGATGCCGGCTCTGCAGTCTTAATGTTGGAGCAGAATTGTCGTTTCGTGCCCCTGAAGATGAAACTCGGGCGGCTTAAGCGCGACTGCAATGATAGGGGTACACTAATGGCGGCTCTTGTCAAGTACGCCGATTCTGATGGTACCAAGGATCCCCCTTCAGATGATGAAAGGGCAGGGAAGGGAAAGAAGAATGGCAATGGCAAGGGTCCTCAGCATAACCCGGGAAACCAAGGAGGAGGCAAGCGCAAGGCCGATGGCAGCCTAGAGTTTGTAGCCAACGCCAGCTCACAAGGTAATAACCAGCGACGCAAGGGGAGGCCCCCTCACCGAGCCAGCGGGTCAGGCCCGACGTTGGAGCAGCTGTTGAATGAGCCTTGTCCAAGGCATGGCTCCAGAGAGAAGCCAGCTACCCATCTATGGAAGGATTGCGCAATCATGAAGGCCTTTAAAAATTACAACGGCCCGGGCGGCGACTCAGGCGCCGGCGGCTTTCATGGCCCGTGCGGCGGCTCAAATTCTAATCCTCAGAATGGTCAAGGGGGCTTTAATCAACAGTCTGGCCAGGGTCATCAACAGCAGGAGGGGGGTTATCAGACCAATCCAAAGCAGCTTAGCAGTGGACAGTATCATGTGTTTACCACCAGTCTGTGTAAGAGAGATCAGAAGCTTCATAAGAGGGCTGTGAATGCTGTTGAGCCGACGGTTCCACGCTACTTGCGGTGGTCTGAGCAGCCTATAGTGTGGAGTAGGGAGGATCACCCTCCCCGGGTGGATAACCCGGGCCACTTGGCCTTAGTGGTGGCTCCTCAGGTGGGAGGATATAAGTTCACTAAGGTGCTCATGGATGGAGGCAGCAGCATCAACATCCTCTATTATGAGACGTTCCGTCGTATGGGGTTGATTGATAAGAACCTCAGCCAGTCCAACACTATTTTCCACGGTGTGGTACCTGGTAAGTCGGCTTATCCAGTCGGCAAGATCGAGTTGGAAGTGGCCTTTGGAGATGAGAACAACTACAGGGTGGAGAAATTGACCTTTGAGGTGGTTAAGATAAGAAGTCCGTACCACGCTATATTTGGGCGGGCTGCTTACGCCAAGTTCATGGCACGGCCGTGTTATGTGTACTTACAGCTCAAGATGCCGGGTCACAATGGGACCATTACGGTTCACGGCAACCGGAAAAGTGGCTCTGGAGTGTGAGGAAGGCGATGCAGCTTATGCAGAATCTGTTTGTGCAACGGAGGAGTTGAAGTTTTACAAAGACAATGTTGACCCAATAGATATGACCTCTCTGAAAAAGCCGACTACGGAAAATGAGCTGGCGATGAAATTTAAGTCGGCTGATGAAACTAAGCTTGTTAATTTTGTTCCAGCAGATTCATCTCAGCAGTTTAGCATCAGTGCCAATCTGGATCCAAAATAGGAAAGCGCGCTCATCGAGTTCATCCGTGAGAATAGGGACATTTTTGCATGGAAGTCGTCTGACATGCCAGGTGTACCTAGAGAACTTGCTGAGCACAGTCTCAATGTTGATCCGAAATTTAAGCTGGTCAGGCAGTTCCTTCGGCGGTTTAATGAAGAGAGGCGGAAAGCTATTGGCGAAGAGGTGGCCCGGCTCTTGGCGGCCGGGTTTATTGTTGAAGTCTTTCACCCAGAGTGGTTAGCTAACCCGGTGCTCGTACTCAAGAAAAACGGCACTTGGCGGATGTGTGTGGACTACACGGACTTAAACAAGGCGTGTCCGGCTGATCCTTTTGCCCTTCCCCGTATTGATCAAATTATTGATGCTATGGCAGGTTGTGTGCGTTTAAGTTTCTTGGATGCCTATTCCGGGCGGGGAGGTTTTGTCCGGTGGCGCGAGGTGGAAGGAGGCTAGGGTTTCATCCGCGAAATTCGGGGGGAGGCACAAATATATAGGCAGAGGGAGCTAGGAGAGTCCAAACGGGGTGCGGTTTTCGCCCACACGATCGTGATCGAACGACCGAGAGCATGGCGGTGACTTAGAGGGGTTTTGGGCTGTTTGAAGGGGGGGCTTTGCTGCAGCACAGAAAAGGACTTTGCGGATGCCCGGTTAACTGTTGGAGTACCAAACGACTTCCAAATGGAACGAAACTTGACCGGTGGTCTACTGGTGGTATACCAAGGCCACTTGACAAGCCTCGGTCCATTCCGATAACGTTCAACACCCGCTCATGAAAAGAAACAAGAGGGGTGCGCCGGAGGAGTTGGGAGTGCCGGATTGCAAAACGGACAACGGGGAAAAAGCTCGGATGCATGAGACGAACACGTATGCAAATGCAAAGCACATGATGACATGGCAAAAATGCAACACGCAAACACACGACATGGCAAGGACGGCGAATAACTGGCAGACACCTGGTGCATCGGATCCGGGGCGTTACATTAGGCCAAAAGCCCAAGCTTGGGGGAGTACGTATTTCCCACCGGCATTACATTTATGTTATCGCACACTCATTGCTAGATGTCGGTGCTCATACTTTTTCACTGTAATATCCATGCTAGTTTACTTTCTTTTTCTTGCCTTCTTCTTGTGTGTTTGATAAGCCTTAAGAAAAACAAAAAAATTAGTGTAGCTTCTAGCTAGTTTACTTTTCTTGCTGTAGTAGTAATAATTCAAAGAAAACCCAAAAAGATTTCCCGTTCTTCTTTTGCTTGTTGGGAGCTTTCCCGTTTAAAAAGTTTTTATTTCTTTTCTTTTCTTTGGGGGTCGATAGGAGAAGACCATGATTAAATTGTTGAAGTGGCTCTTATATGCATTATTGTTGATTTAACCAAGAGCCCATATTGCCTTGTCTTCTCATGTTTATTGAATGCTCGCAGATTCCAGCTTAGTCCAATGCACGTGCACTCATATTATTATTCACATCGTTCGGTCGTGCAAGTGAAAGGCAATTATGACGATATATGATGGACTAACTGAGATGAGAAAAGCTGGTATGAACTCGACCTCTCTTGTTTTTGTAAATATGATGAGTTCATCGTTCCTGATTCAGCCTATTATGAATGAACATGTTTGCAATGACAATTAGAGATCATAGTTGCTCGTGCCATGCTTGATTAGCTATGAGTTATAATGGTTTACCTTGCGTGCCAACATGCTATTAAAATGGTTGTGATGTGGTATAGTGGGGTGGTATCCTCCTTTGAATGATTTAAGTGACTTGACTTGGCACATGTTTATACATGTAGTTGAAATAAAATCAACATTGCCTTCATGATATTTATGTTCATGGTGGATTATATCCTACTCATGCTTGCATCCAAAGTTTATTAATTTTAATGCATGTTCATGACTGATGTCGCTCTCTAGTTGGTCGCTTCCCAGTCTTTTGCTAGCCTTCACTTGTACTAAGCGGGAATACTGCTTGTGCATCCAATCCCTTAAACCCCAAAGTTATTCCATATGAGTCCACTATACCTTCCTACATGCGGTATCTACCCGCCGTTCCAAGTAAATTTGTATGTGCCAAACTCTAAACCTTCAAATAAACATTCGGTTTTGTATGCTTGAATAGCTCATGTATCAACTAGGGCTGCCCTTATCTTCCATGTTAGCGGGTTATTCTCAAGAGGAGTGGACTCCGCTCCTCATTCACGAGAAAATGGCTAGTCACCGGGATGCCTAGTCCCATGCTTTATGCAAACTAAATCAAAATAATTGCAAACAAAACTCCCCCTGGGACTGTTGCTAGTTGGAGACACTTGTTGTTTCGAGCAAGTCATGGATTGATGCTTGTTGGTGGAGGGGGAGTATAAACTTTACCATTCTATTTGGGAACCGCCTATAATGTGTGTAGCATGGAAGATATCGCAATCTCTTGGTTGTTATGTTGACAATGAAAGTATGCCGCTCAAAATATTATTTATCTCTATTTCAAAACTGAGCTCTGGCACCTCTACAAATCCCTGCTTCCCTCTGCGAAGGGCCTATCTATTTACTTTTATGTTGAGTCATCACCGTCTTATTAAAAAGCACTACATGGAGAGCGCGGCAGTTATTTTCATTCATTACTATTAATTTATATTGGGTATGACTATGATTGGATCTCTTTTACCATGAATTACAATGTCTAGTCAGTCCTTGATCTTTAAAGGTGCTCTGCATTTATGTTTTGCGGTCTCAGAAAGGGCTAGCGAGATACCATCTTGTTATATCATATTATGATTGTTTTGAGAAAGTATTGTCATCCGAGATTTATTATTATTGCTCGCTGGTTGATTATGCCATTGATATGAGTAAACATGAGACCTAAGATTTATTGTGAATGTGGTTAGTCATAATCTTTGCTGAAAACTTGAATGCTGACTTTACATATTTACAACAACAAGAGCAAACAGAGTTTGTAAAAGTTTTTATTTATCACTTTAACTTTGTCAACTGAATTGCTTGAGGACAAGCAAAGGTTTAATCTTGGGAGAGTTGATACTTCTCCGTCGTATCTACTTTTCCAAACACTTTTGCCCTTGCTTTGGACTCTAACTTGCATGATTTGAATGGAACTAACCCGGACTGACGCAGTTTTCAACAGACTTTCCATGGTGTTATTTATGCGCAGAAACAAAAGTTCTTGGAATGACCTGAAACTCCACGGAACGTCTATTTGGAAATAATAAAAAATCCTTGCAAAAGATGAAGACCAGGGGGCCCACACCCTGTCCACGAGGATGGGGGGCGCGCACTCCCCCCTAGGGCGCGCCCCCCTACCTCGTGGGCCCCCTGGAGCTCCTCCGACCTCAACTCCAACTCGATATCTTTGCTTTCGGGGAGAAAAAAAATCAGAGAGAAGAATTCATCGCGTTTTACGATACGGAGCCGCCGCCAAGCCCTAAAACCTCTCGGGAGGGCTGATCTGGAGTCCGTTCGGGGCTCCGGAGAGGGGGATTCGTCGCCGTCGTCATCATCAACCATCCTCCATCACCAATTTCATGATGCTCACCCCCCGTGCGTGAGTAATTCCATCGTAGGCTTGTTGGACGGTGATGGGTTGGATGAGATCTATCATGTAATCGAGTTAGTTTTGTTAGGGTTTGATCCCTACTATCCACTATGTTCTGAGATTGATGTTGCTATGACTTTGCTATGCTTAATGCTTGTCACTAGGGCCCGAGTGTCATGATTTCAGATCTGAACCTATTATGTTTTCATGAATATATGTGAGTTCTTGATCCTATCTTGCAAGTCTATAGTCACCTACTATGTGTTATGATCCGGCAACCCCGAAGTGACAATAATCAGGACCACTCACGGTGATGACCATAGTTTGAGGAGTTCATGTATTCACTATGTGCTAATGCTTTGTTCCGGTACTCTATTAAAAGGAGGCCTTAATATCCCTTAGTTTCCATTAGGACCCCGCTGCCACGGGAGGGTAGGACAAAAGATGTCATGCAAGTTCTTTTCCATAAGCACGTATGACTATATTCGAAATACATGCCTACATTACGTTGATGAATTGGAGCTAGTTTTGTGTCACCCTAGGTTATGACTGTTACATGATGAACCGCATCCGGCATAATTCTCCATCACCGATCCAATGCCTATGAGCTTTTCACATATTGTTCTTCGCTTATTTACTTTTCCGTTGCTATTGTTACAATCACTACAAAACACCAAAAATGTTACTTTTGCTACCGTTACCACTACTATCATATTACTTTGCTACTAAATACTTTGCTGCAGATACTAAGTTATCCAGGTGTGGTTGAATTGACAACTCAACTGCTAATACTTGAGAATATTCTTTCGCTCCCCTTGTGTTGAATCAATAAATTTGGGTTGAATACTCTACCCTCGAAAACTATTGCGATCCCCTATACTTGTGGGTTATCACACAGCAGGCCACTGGAGGCAGGAGCAGGCGGTCTCCCCGGCGCTCGTTTGGGCGGCTAGTGCAAGAAGGGCAGCGATTGAAGAAGCAGCAGGACCGTTCGATTCAAATCCAACAGTTACTGCTGCTAGAATCATTTGTTGACTAAGTTGACAAGCCCTATGTACGCGTCAACTTAGTAGGCCCACAAGTCTGCCTCCCAACCGGTGCGCCCCAGATGTCAGTGGGAGGAATCATTTTTTTCTGCATAATAAGGAGGAAGTTGATTGCGTGCGGCCAGCCCAGCGGAGGGAGTAGGGTGGTCCGGGGAAGCCTGCGCGGCATCACAGCGGGCCTAAAGAGGACGGAGCAGGCAGTCCCGCCGGTGCTAGTTTAGGCGGCTGGAGCAGGAGGACCAGAGATTGAAGAAGCATGTCGGCCGTTGGATGGACATCCAACAGTCATTGCTGCTAGAATCGTGTGTTGACTGACAAAGCCTTGCGTAAACAAGTCATCCTCAAAATCTGTGGCGTGTACAGCCCATTTGCTATTATTTTTATAATTTTTACTCATTTTCTAATTCATATGGAATTTATTGCAGCCCGTTTTCCATTTTTAGAATTGCTGCCCATTTTCTGGTCAGTACCAGGGTTAAAAAAATTAACTAAATATGTGGGAAATTTTGAAAATTCGCAAATTTTTCCTGGGGAAAAATATATTCTTAATCCAAAAATTAGTAGCCATACTAAATCAAATTTAAAAATAAATTTGTACTATGTCATGTTAAATCCAATGAAATACTCCCTCCGTCCCAAAATTCTTGTCTTAGATTTGTCTAAATACGGATGTATCAAGTCACGTTTTGGTATTAGATACATCCGTATCTAGACTAATCTAAGACAAGAATTTTGGGACAGAGGGAGTATAAAATATCAGTGAAGAACAAAAACAAAAAAGAAACTAATATCCCATTTGCTATAAATTTTTTTGGAATTTTCGACCCCTTTTGATATTACTTTTAACAGACACTGACCATACTCTTAGGCCAGGCCGGAATGCATCCCCCCTCGTCTTGAAAGATTAGCAGCCCAGTAAGTCGGAGAAAACAAATAGGCCTAGCTTGGGTATTCTTCAAAAGAAATACTGGGCTACCTATTTTCCCAAAGAAAAAACTGCTGGGTTGGTCATGTTGTTAGACGGGCCACAGAGACCGCACAACCCAGTTTATAGCCTGCTCCTCCAAATTACTACTAAAAAAAGTTGTGCAATTCTGTCGTTAATTGACTATACGTTGAAAATGATGTGGGTCCTAGATATCAGCAGGGTGGATTAGAGTAAAAAATGAGGGGTTCATCTGAGTAGTAAAAGAGTCGCTTGCTTGTGTTCGGGAGTGGACCTGGTGCGTCCGTACTGTCATACTCACAACTACAGTCCTCTCCTGATTCACTATGTTGACAGGGACCGTTTCGAAATAAAAAATGTTGAGAGGGCCGGACGGCGGCGCCGGGCGAGCGCACCAAGGCGGAGGATAAAGTGTTGTCACCAATGTGCTGGGCTGGGTTGGACATTCTTATTGAAAAATAAAAATGGACCGGATCTATTTACGACGTTGACTACGATTTGCATGGGTCCGCTGGTTGCAGGAAGAAAATGCTGGGAGAAAGAAGACTGGTCGCTATCTTTGCCGAAGAATAATATCGACTGAATGTAATGACACTATCATAGGAAATAATATCCTCCTGTTAAATCGTGAATTTAAAGAATTGGTGCATGATCATTTAGCTTTATTTATTTAGTTACTTATTTATGTTTAGGGGACCATGAGCATGTACTTGGGCCGGATTCATGTGAGAGCCTCCCTTCCAGTTAATTATGGGCTTTTCTATTGGGCCTTCATTAGTGGGTTGCATGTTATCAACAAGTGGAAAATGTGTTCCGTACGAAAAATAGTATGCGCTACGTACGGTACGGGGCACTAAAGGATCGAACCATGCAACGACTTCCAAAACATTGTGTTTGTCGTTCTAACAACACATTTATTCAACCAATAGACGAAATATACTACTGATTGTACATTGAAAACAGCAGCAGCAGCAACCAGGGCTGGGGGTGCAACAGAAGTAGTAAGCAGGCCAGAAGAGTGAAGACGCAGCTCTCTCTTCCAGACCAAACATCAGCCATCATTAAAAAAGGGCTACCAAAAAAGAACAAGTGTATGCATCAAACTAAATAAAGATCCTACTACACCAAGTGTACGCATCTAACTAACTGGCTCAGTTAGACGTTACTATTTATTAAGCTGTGGAGATTGGCTGATGGCTTGAACCAGATGGGTGCCTGACGGGGGAAACTCCAGCCAGCAGGTCGAAGTCTGATACTTGCGACCCTCTCTCCTACTTTGGGCTGCAGAGCATGGCGGCACGTATTAGGGTATGGTGCATGCAGAGACGCATGGTCTGCTGTGTACACACAGTTTTGCCTGATGAACGAAACCGCGCTGCCATCATGTTCCCTGCCGTTGATTATCTCCTGGTTAATCGGATAATTCAGTCCGACAAACAGAGAGCGTGTACCAAGGCTACTTACCAACCTCCAGTCAAAAATTCCTGAAGGCCCAGAGAAGCTGGGATCTTGCTCGAAGACCTTGAAGTGACTGTGATTGTATTCCGCGAAACAACACGTCCGGTACGTGCGAACGATCATCAATCGTTCGCCGTTGTCTGATCGAGCCAGGAACCACCTGCAACTGCCATGCAGCTTTTCTTTGAAAGGTTCTGGGATTAGGAAGGGTAGGGACCCCAGGTGGCCTACAACATCATATCAAGTTGGAGTCAAATAACCCTCAAAAAAAGTTGGAGTCAAATAAAAAAGGGCTCTTGATGTAGTCAATCTTAAGAACAGCATGTTATGAGCATGAATATATTTTTAGTAAATGTTGACAGTAATCTAAGCAAGCCATCATGATATCATAGGAAAGTAACATACTGCTGTAACAGCCGTTTGTAGCGATGACTGGAGTAGGCGAGCAATACGTCCAGCCATAGAAGGAGTCGACAGCGTAAATGAAGCCCTTGTGTTCAATGGCATCAGAGAACCATGGAGGATGTATGATCCTGCGATGGACGTGCAGATTTATCCACTTACCGCAGTGACCTGTCAGATAGGCGAGACCGCGGTTGAAGAACGCAATTAGCCTGAAGTCTTTATAATTCAGAGATCTTGTGGGCACTTGGCAGATTGCAACCTTGAGCAAATCAAACTTGGTACCATTTCTGGGCCGCGGTGCCAAAGCAGTGCAGAGTTAATCGAAGGAAGGGGGATCAATCGCCGGGTGTAGACCTCCATGAGCATCCAGCTGCCGTGACCATCGACGAGCACCATCCAAGACGTGTTCATGCCGACCCAGTACATACCGTTAATGCAGTTGAGGGTGACGAGTATCGGATCGCAGTCAAGGGGGTTGATGCTTGCCACCCTATGATCGTTATGCTCCGTGACGCGCCGTTTCTGAAGATCAGGTGGCATCAGCAAGCAAGGAGCTGGCTTAAAAAGCTCCGGCCTGAGGGCTTTGAGTAAACGGTACAACCCCGACAAGCACGCGGCGAGCAGCATGGTATTGAGATTGTCCACATGTGAAACAATGAGCTTGATTACCTCTGTGGGGAGCGAATTCTAGCCACTCTTTCAGCGGACGCTGCTCGGTTCTGCCATTGTTAGTGCTTGAGTTTCGGACGAGGGGGGCGCCTTAGCAGGGATGGAGGATTGGACGAGGGGGGAGGCGCCTTAGCGGGGATCGAGGATTGGACGAGGGGGGGAGGCGCCTTAGCGGGGATGGAAGAGCGGACAAAGATGGAGAAGCGAATATGTGCTGCAGGAAGTGGACAGGTGATGATGACTACAGTACGTCGCTTGACTTACGAGACACATACCAGCAGCTTAGGGTCATATCGAAGTCAGACAACTTGCTTGAGTGATCACAGTACTAGTCCAATCATTGTTATATAAAAAGTAAACTGTTTGGAGTGAAACATAAGATATTTTTAGTGATATGTATATCAAAAGTAAACAGTTTTCTTTCAAATTTGTGAATATGTATTATTCTACTTTGGATCCATTGCAACGGACAGGCTCATTGTTATAAAGGTTTATCTCTTGCATTCTCCGCAACCAACACCTAGTGTACTGGTCCGGGCCGGATGCTCGCAGCGCGATGACATGAGTTCGAATTTTTCCCTATACTTTAGCTTTTTTAATATATACTATACTTCTTTCGCTACTGTACTGGCAGTGGAACCCACAGAGTACTTAGAATACAGGATTAAGGATGTATTTGTTTCTTTTTAACTTTCTGTACGAATCTGTAGCCAGCCTGCAAGTCATGTACACTGTACTGACAGTGAAACCCACAGAGTACTTAGAATACAAGATTAAGAATGTAATTAACTTTTTATAGAGGGGAATCATACACGCAATTAACTCAAATGGATTGGACGTGACTCTATTATTCTCCAACGGCAACCGGCAAATTTCCTCCCGCGGGCCGGAGTAGGTTTCTTGGTTTGCATGCGGGTTTAACGGAGGGGTTTGATGGAGGCGAGGAGGCGTGTTCAGCCGGGCGTGCAGTGGACGGCGCAGTACTATTCGATTTGACAACTACAACTAGTATATTATAAAAAACAAATAAGAGTAGTAGAGATAGAGATAAGAATAGAGACTAGGGAGGAGCACCATCTACTGCTTCGTGGGCTACTCCTGCGCTCCATTCGGCGGCTGCAACGACCCCTACAGCCACTCCCTCCTGCGCTCCATTCGGCGGGCGCTGTTGAAATTTGGGGAGCGCACTCTCGTGACTGCTAGCAGCGACGACTTCACCGACGACGACTTCTTCCCCGACCTCGGCAACATCTTTATCAATGACATGGGCGACAACCTCAATGCCAATGGTGCTGCTCCCGTTGCACCATATGTGTTTCTGTCCTTCCTGTTCGAAATCGTGGTAGAATTCATGTTTCTAGTCTGTGTCCTAGATTCGATCTGTTCATCTACTATGGTAGTCCGCATGATTAGTTTAATCTCTGTTATAGCCGTCATGATTTATTTTGTGCTTATTCGGACTAAATCTCGTAGTAACTTGCTCATATATTCAACTGGCGGAACGTCCCACAGCCACTCCCGTTTCATGGATGGCTTGGTCGATGCCTCCAAGGAGCCCTTCGTCTACTGCTATGAGTGCCCGGTGCCATTTTGGGGCTCGCCGGCGGACATCGTGCATCACCAGACGCAGGCGTGCGGCGATCACTACTGGCCCTTGGCGAAGAACATCAAATACAAGATGTGCTACCCGTTCACCGTGCCGGAGTCGCTGGAGGATCACCGCCGTCTGCTAGTCTCGGAGGAGGACGGCAGCGTCTTCCTCTTGATCGTGGGCACTGGCGAGGCCCGCGCAGGCCGCCGCCCCATCTCTGTAGTGTCCGTCAGGGGCGACGCCGCTAACGCTGACACTGACACGAGGCCGATGTACGGGTGCGTGCTCCCTATTACTACCCCTCGGAGGTACGTGGGCGGCGACACTGGCTACGTCAAGCTGACTTGGACTCTGCCGAGCTGGGACCTTCCCGCCGATGTGGACATGGAAGACGCACGGTATTATTTGACCCCCAACAATGTGCACGGGGACTCCAAGGAGGTTCACCTGGACATCTGCATTATCAAGTTAAATGTTGATCATTAGTCTTCGCTCAATGTAATCCGCTGTCTAAGCATGTGGAGACTTCCATGCATGATATTGCTCTATTGGAGTATCACGCATGAATAAAAGTGTATCCATTTATGGTTTAGTCTAGAATCTTCCATGTATGAATTTTTACTACAGTACTGGTGAAAGACTTATGATGAACCATTTCTTACATATCCTCTGCCCCCTTCCAAGTCATCCTGATTTAATCACTCCGTCTAGGTGTATAAGGGCATGGTTAATACATAAATAGTATAGCCAACTGTTGAGTATAAGAAAGTGCCATGTCATCTGTAGCCAACATGTATAACAATGGATACTCAAAAACTAATTCTTGATGATCATTTCTTGCAAAGCACACTAAGAGTTATTTCTTCACAAGTTTTCGATGCAGGTTGAACAGTTGAACGCTTTTGTTTGCAAAAGAAACTTTTTTATCTATTTCACCCGGATGTTTGTGAGCTCTAGAGATGAAATGATATCCGAAGAAACCTATCGATACCCGTTACACATGAGATGACCCCCACATCCTTTGTCAAAATAAACAACTCCCCGATCAATGCATTTCACTCTTCTGTGCAACGCACGGGCACCTTACTATAGATTAGTACGACCAAAAATTGAACTAACGTTATATATAGTACGATAAATGATGATGCATGTCACCTAAAATTATATCATTGAAAACTATGTTCAAATACGAATCCAACAATATTGTTTTTGTTGACATGCACTAACATTTTGTCAGTTAAATCATCAGTCAAATTCAATGGGGGATAAACCACGACCGATGTAGTAAACTACGACTGCGTACAAGTGTAGAGGGCGGTGCCGCACGGGAGTCTCACCCCGCTCGTGGCGCTGCAGTAAAGACGTCATATCACAAAACCCAACCACTCCCAGTAATAAGTGGCCTGGTAAAATAAATGGACAAGCAACCATCACATCCCTCCGTCTTTTTTGCATTTCATCTCTCTGCATTTACTTTCTCCGGTTCATCTCGCACACTCGATCCCTAGCTACTACTCCTAGGATACCTAGCTACTACTTCTAGGGCCCGTTCTTTTGGCGGCTTCCCCAGCTTTTCCCATAAGACTAGTCATAGTGGAGAGTAACATTAAGGCGCCTCACTCATTTATTTGGGCTTCTAAACTACTACTTGTAGTACCTCCGTTCTGGTTTATTCCTCACCATTGTAATTTGTGCTAAATTTTGACCAAAGATAACATTTAATTAGTTATATTTATGATCAAAATTTGACACAGATTACAATGGGGACCAATAAACCAGGACGGAGGTAGTAGTTATGGGATTACACGTCTAGAAGCCTAAAAGAACTGGCCCCTGGTACTCCTACTAGTAGTAGTACTCAAGTTGGAATTCCAATTGCGCGGCACAAGTTGTTAGGCAAAAAAATTCGGTATAGGGTGTAGGAAGCGGTTTGGGAATTTGCATGCCTTTCCAACCAGTGAGATACTCCGTACAAAGTACGACAGAGAAATAACCACAGAGAAGGAAGCTAAAAGTAAATAATCAAACGAGCATTTTTGCATTTCTTTTGCATTGAATCGTTTCACAAGCTTGACTAGTGCTATTTTTCTACTTTTACAAAACCGCATCGTAATGTTAAAACGTGCATTTGCACGTACATAAGTAATAGTAGTACTCCCTCCGTCTAGGTGTATAAGTATTCCCTCCTTCTTGGTCATGGTGCACAACCAAAGATGACTTATTGACCTGGACGAAGGGAGTAGCACAGTCTGCAAGCATATAGAGAGAGAGACGTGTAGTGCAATAGTATATAGTAAAGTTTGTGCTATATGCACGTACTTACAAAATGCATACGAATACACAAGGTTTCCAAACTTTCCCTTTTACATACTTAATTAAGGACGCTATAATTCCTGAACGTTCAGGATTTATCATTTGCGTCCCAAAACTAATGAGATCGCCTTACGAAACAAAAAGTATACTCCTACTAAAAGCCACGGCGCTCGCAGGAGCACTTGCAGTGCGCCATGAGTGCCCTGGTGCGCGGCCGTTTCCCAGTGTGCCGACACAACGCCTCTTCCTCAGCCTCGCAACTCGCGAGGTGTTGATTGGCAGCTTGCCGGCGGGCGAGCGCGATCTCACCGGTGTGGTGATTCGGCGCCAACAGGTACTCCTCCTCACTGGAAGCGTGCACCCGGTCCGCGTACCGCCAAGCGTAGATGAGGCGCTTGGGCCCGACTGCACTCAGGGCTTCGGCACGGGCGTCCTCCGCCACCCTCATGACCCTCGCACGAGCCTTCTGCCAAAGAGCCAATTGACTTACTCCCTTGGGCGCGACATAGGCCTGCCTGGCAGCTTGTTCCGCGGTGCGCTCTGCTGGAGGCAAAGCCTCCCGCAAGGAGACATCCATTTCTTTCCAAAGCTCCTCAAGGCTGGGGGGCTCGGCGGGCGGCGCGGCGTTCTCCTCGTAGCGGGGAGCCGACGCGTCCTCCGACGCGCGTGCTAGCGAGATTGGGAACGCCGACGTGTCCACCTCGACGCGTCATGGTGAGGAGCGGAACGCTGACGCGTCCTCCTCGACTAGTGGCGGCGAGGAACAGAACGGCGATGCGTGACCATCTGCGTGGTGCAGCGAGGGGCGCCTAGGGCTTGGGAGGGGCGATGCTATGGTGGTCGACGTGAGAGGGAGGGGGAGGAGATAGCGATGAACGTGAACGTGAGGGGAGGAGATAGCGATGTTGTGGGAAGCGCAGTATTTATAGCGAGCAATGGCACACCTACATAAGATGTGGAGTGAGCTGCACTGTCTTAACTGCAGGTCTAGTTGCGTCACTGACATGTGGGCCAGACCCCTGTTGGGCCCATATGTCAGTGACCCAATGCACCTGCAGTTAAGTAACTGAAGCAGTGTCCCAGAAGATATGTTGCGTGTAATAGCTACGTGGGCATATTTGTTGGAGTAAATTACGGGGGAGGGAAGGGGTGGAAATATTGCTGGTCACAACGGATTGGACGAGCACGGGGGGAGGAGAGTCATGCATGCAGATTTTTTTTCCACACGGGGTGGAGTTGTGGGACCGCCGGAGGGAGAAGGAGAGTCTGACAGGCATATTGTTTCCACACATGGAGAGGAAAAGATTTGGAGACGAACGGGCTTCCTGCAGGTATGGGGAACGGTGCATAATAAGTCTCATCTTGCATGCCGGGCTACGTATAGTATCAAGTCATTAAAAACAAACATACACGCCCCACACATGTTCATATTTCAAGGTGCACTAAATTATTGCATGCGATGATTAAGGCTAGCCATAATGGTGGTATCTTAGCTGGTATCGTACACACGAGAATAGCAAACATGCTGATGTGGCAAAGAATTAAAGAAGAGAGGGGGGTTAGAGTAATTAGTGTTCATGCATGCATTGGTAAACACATTTTTTTGTGAAGAAGTACAAAAAATATTCCACCACCTCTATCTTGCTAAGAGTAGGTGAAATTTTTGAATCGAGCCCTTTAAACTAGAAGGGAGGTAGTAGTACTCTAATAGCTAACCTTGGCCCTGTTTGGATCCATGTGTTAGAGTTAGTTTGGGTTTGTTTGAACTCGGCGACCACACTGCGCTAGAGAATGTGGGGCCATTTGGAAGCAGGATGATGTGACGACGGCTGACTGACTCCTCCCCCCACCCTCTCTCTCTCTCGCACAAAATTACCAATCCCTCTCTCCCCCACAAAAATTTATCAATCCCTCAACCCACGAGATCCTTCCCCTCTCGTCCATGTTTTTCCAGCTCTCTCATCAAACCTGTTGTCTCTTCTCCTTCCACGTGTACAGAATCCGGATGCACACACATCTCATGTATATTACATGTCTCCATCTTTCTCACAGACCTAACTTCTTCCTCTCTCTTTCTCTCTCTATCTCCCTCTCTCTGTTTCGTTAGGTTTGTCTCCTACTCTCTCGTCCACATACATACAATCTTTCCCGCCCTAACTGCTCCATCTTCGCAAGCTCTCTCTGCACGTTTCATTCACACATTGGGATATGTTCAAAATGTTGCTTTTATAATGGCCGATGTAGAGTTATTGTTTGTTTTGTTGCATCCTACAAAGTAATAACTATGAAATGCATTTTGATTGTCATTTGACTGGGATTATGCGAGTTTGAGCATGTTGTGAAGTACTATAGTCCTCGTATACATCTTGGAATTCGACAATGATTGTAACTATTGAATTGTATAGACAGTAGCCTAATATATTTATTTCACAATTTCAACAAATGATTAATTCACTACATACTAAGAAAACAAATGTGTACACCCTCCGTTTTTATTTAAGTCTACGTATTAGCATTGGTCAAAGTCAAGTTTTGTAAACTCTCAGAAAGTTTATAACAAAAAATATTAACATATACAATAACAAATAAATACCATTAGATTCATTATTGAATGTACTTTCACATCATACATATCTGTTATGGTAAATGTTTATATTTTTCTATAAACTTGGTCAAACTTTAGGAAGTTTGACTTCGGTCAAACCTAACATGCAGAGTTTACTAGTACTACTCGCTAGTTGCTTAGCCGAATCACCCAACACGCCACACGGGGAGTTCACTGTCACAAAATTTTGAGGTCGGCAGGGAAATCTCCCGCGACCCTAATTCGAGCAGTGGGAAGTTACCATCATAGCCTTCGGAACAGGCCTACGGATGACGGTTGGTAGGGGGCTATTTTCGTAACTTCAGGTTCACCCTACCCAGCCAACCCCACCCCGGCACCCAGAGTAGTACACCTGAATACTCCCCATATTCTATCCCCACCGAAAAATAGACTTCTCCACGGCACCGCAGCCTTCGTGCTCCTCCCCTTCTACATCGGCGCACTCGTCCACCACAGCGCATCTGCCTCATCGACGACCTCGTACGCCGCACTGGAGTCGGTCCATCATCGTCGTCGTACACGGAGCCTCTTCTCCGCACCGTCTTCCACGGTCTCGGATCTGCTTCCCGGAAGCCGGCGCCAAGCGCAGAAGCACCACCGTCGTGGACAATGAAGTAATTCCCATTGCCGACCATGACTCACAGAGGCCGCCGCGACCATCGTTCTCCTCCTCGATTGGTAATGTGTGTATTGAATCACTTAGCAGTACATGTGTAGTTCCAATTTTGTTCATACCTACCCTTCAAATTTCCTGGGTGCTATTGCTCCCATAAAAGTAATTGGTTACAGCCTCCATTTTTCTTGCCATGTTGAGATTTTAAAACCACGAGTGCGAACATGGAGAGGAGCAATGAAGACCAAACACGGGATATTGGGGACATCTTCAAGGAGCGTGGCAAGTTAAAGAGGAGCTGCACCGAACCTGTAAAACGAGCTTTGGTAAGTAACACCCTTTCAATTACTTTCGTTTAGCCTCGTGTTCTTCGATGTGTATATGTTGTAGTTTCTGTTTCTCTTAAGCCTCGTGTTCTTTGATGTGTCATAAGAAGAGTCTTAATCGTCCTAATGCTTTCGTTTTTAGCTTGATGTAGGAAGTGGGTGTTCTCACCTTGTAGTCTGTTTTTATATATTTTTTCCTTTTGAATTCACTTCTCCCAGTTCTGTTTATCTGGCTTCTACTAAATGGATCTGGGTTACTCTGAGTATTGATCTAAAAAAGAAGTAGCTTCATGTCAGGATGCAGTTCCTGCGAGGAGGGAAGTATGGTCAACCTCGAGATCATGTTTCTAGAATGAGGCTAGATTACACACAAGGTGCCAGTTCCCTAATGATGCTGGATTAGACACAAGGTCCAAATTCCCAGATGATGCTGGATTACACACAAGCCAGGTGGAGTCATTAGCTGCTCGTGTCCTCGTGGCGATAGTAAAGGCTGAAAGAAAGCGTGCAGCAGCCCTTGAGAATGTAGCCGAGTTCCTGAAGAAGCGAAAAGAGCAATCAGATGCTCTCTTCACCCATGCCAAAGAAGAGATGGAAGAAGCGAGAAATAAGATAGCAGAGGCACAGCAGGCTAGGCATCTCCTGCTATCTAAAACTGTTGTCAATACAAAATTTCCTTCATAGTAGCTAGGTTCAAATGTTTATCCAGTCATCATGCCTGTTGCGATGTCCGTGCATCTACTGATGTGGGACAAAATATATTTTTTCGGGTCATGTAATAACAGCAATTACTTTCCAAACAATAACAAATGAAGCATTGGACATGGTATAGTTCACGCGCAAACCCGACATTCCAAGTTCAACTTCCACATCAAACTCATGTTCACAGATATCTCCACATTCATACATAATGTCCACAACCATGATTCACTTCAAAGCCAAAAAATTGAGGAGAATTATGAATAAAGAAAAACCTCTAGTTCCTGCTACCAGTGCGAGCACAACAAGTCAAGACCATGCGTAATTAATAATATTTTGGTCATTTTTTGTGTTCTAAAATGCCGGCCGGCTCGTGGAAGGACGTGTTGCCGGCACACACACGGATTCAATGAAGGCGGGTGGGGCAGTCTGAAGCCGGTTGCATGCGGCGAGGAGGCGTGTTCAGCCGGGCCTGCAGCGAGTGGGGCCCTCTTGGCCGGCGCGCCGGTTCAATGCCTGCGCTATGAGAGGTCGTGTCCGTGTCAGAGCAATCACTCCCTCCACTCCTTTTTTGTTTGTGTATAACAAAATCTCGTTTTCCATTCACATTTTACAAGTAAAATTCGTGGACAAACTTTGACCCAAAATACAATGGGGACTAGTAAACCAGAACGGAGTAGTAGTTTTTTTAATCAAAGAAGGGTTTCCCCCTTCTGATTTTCATTACTGAAAACTAACATCTAAATCTAAACCATAGTATTTGCCCTAGAACTACCAAGTTCAACATCTCGCAACATAAACCCATACAACCATACGCCAAGGAGGTATGTAGTACCATGATTCCATTTTCTCTCCATACCAATCGTTCTAAAAACTAATTAGTACTTACAACGCGCCATTGAAAATCGGAACTTTTAACCCCGCTAAAAAATGATATTTTAAACATGGCTACTCGATCTGTGGCAACTGGCGAGCCACCGCCTCCAAGTCATTCACCTGTGGTCCCGACCATCAACTCCTATGGATCAAATTATCACGCGAGCTGCCTATTCTTACAAAGGTGCGCTCCACCACATACCAGGTACCCGCGAATGCAGCAATCGTGCACCTAGGGTTTTAGGGTTTATTTGTTAACGTTGCCTTTACGTAACACTCATGTGTGCGACACAGCGAGAGACCGACTGCGTGCGTGCGCCTCTTCTCTTCGTATATGTACTCCACCGTTTGTCTGGTCTCCAAAAAATTATAATAACTACTAGCCAATGTGCTAATGCGTTGCCACACGATCAGATTAGATTAATGCATATTCACCGATTTGATAGAAAAAAAGTCTAGTTTTGAAATGCGTATATCACTAAAAAATGTTATGTTTCACTCAAAATATATTCCTTTGGCGGTTTTGATGAGATAAGGGAGGAATGTTGTTTGTTTCAAGATTCGAGAAGTGGTATATGTCTAATTTCTACTCTTACTAGGAAGAAGCCCGTGCGTTGCACGGAACATCAAGATCTTGTGGGATAAAAGGATGAACGAGGGAAGGCCTTATCGGCAAATGTGGAGAGGAGTACGGGTAAATTGCCATAGTTTTGTTCCTATCCGTCAGATACAAAATCGGACGGCCTATATTGCAGGATGGCAGGCCCACCATCATCACCAACTCTGTTTTTTATCCCAACTCTTATAAAAAGCATAGTCGGTGATGATCGTGTGCCTTCCATCCTGCAATATAGGCCGTCTGATCTATATCTGATGGATAGGAAGGACACTATGGCAATTTTTCGAAAAGATACCCACACCCCTCTCCACACTTGCAAATAAGGCCTTCCCTTGTTCATCCTTTTCTCCCACAAGATAAACTACTCATACAAATGCATCTTCATGTTCCGTGCAACGCATGGGCATCTTGCTAGTTGTTGCAAAAAGCCCATGTGTGAGAGAGAGAGGGAGAGAGGAGGAGGACAGAGTGCATGTGTGACAAAGACACAAAGAGTGTGTGTGCGAGAGGTACCAGCTTAAAATGAGGCGATAGTGTGTGTGTGCACGATCGAGAGGGCGTGTCTCAAGAAGGGAAGAAAAATCTACATAGATACAAGGAGCGGGAGAGAGACATGTATGCGATAGTGGAAGCACGAGTGTGCGGGTGTATAAACCTATCTAGAGGCTAGTCGATGTTTGTGAGAGAAATACGAGTCGGGGGTGCGAAAGCGAGAGTTTTGTGTGTGAGAGAGAGACGGTAGTCGGGAAGGGGAGTGGAAGCAGGAGCTATGTGTGTGTGAGAGAGAGGGGGGGAGTTTGTCTGATCGGTAAACAAATGAATAATGTCAGTCTGGGATGGAGACGAAAAGGAGACCGCAACAAATGTTGTGTCTACAGGATAGAGAGAGAGAGTAATTTTAGTGGTATGATTCATATCTAGAGACATATAGGGTGTGTGAGAGAATCCCATAGAGAGAAAGACAAAGTGAAAGACGAGTGGAGACTGTGTGTGTGGTGGTGAAAAAGAAAGCTTAGGTACCTAGTGATAGGAGAGAACGGTAGAGACGTGAGAGATAATGAAAACCGTTTAATGTATAATGATAGGGAGATTATGGCACTTCTCAAGGGAGACGTCGAGAGACCATGTTTGCGAGGATAGGAGAAACATGAAGTGAGCATGCGGGTGAGCTGGAGAAAAGAGAGTGATAGCTACATGAAGGAGCATGCATGCGAGAGAGATGGGCGTGAAAGGAGTGAACATAAAAGGGATTCAAATATTTGAATTCGAGATGATGATACATGTAATCCAGACTCGAACCAAAATTGATCTATCAAACATGCATACTCATATGAATTCATGCGCATCTATGTTATTTAATATGTAGATATTACTGATCCATACATTTTAGTAGAACATAATTTGGTTTTATTTTTTGAATTCAACCTTATGATTTTGAGATCATTGTATTTGTAAATCATATTATACATATAAAGGAGCATAACTCTTTGTTGTGCTTTTGAAAGTATATATAAAAAATGATGTATATAGAATTTTATTCCAATCGAAAATGGATCCCGCCCAAAAAATAGAATACAAACGGGATTCGAATTGAGTTGGCACGGTAAATGTGCACTCTGCAAAATTTGAACGAAGCGGGGAAAGTCGCAGTAACCGCCCGAAACCAAAATCTGCGAGATGGAAATTACTACTGCCTATCCCTGCCACACAAAGCCTATCTGCTCGATTTCTATAGGTTTCGATAGGGGTAGGTTTGTAATTTCACTCAAACATGACATAACCGCCTCTCACCCAGATTCATACACGGTGGGTGCCAAAACACAGTGTGTCCTCGGCCAAAATCAACTCCCTCCCCGATTCATACACGGTGGGCGCCAAAAACAAACTCTCGTCGGCAAATATTCAGTGTATGCGAGATTACCGTCCTATCCCCGACCGACTAATATTGCTGTGATGTAGGAAATTTGAAACGGGGGCTAAGTTTGTAAATTTCCTCGCATTTGAGACAAGCGCGCCCTGAAGACATGGTTTCCCCTTCCACTCCACCTCCATTTCCCCATTCGTACTCCGTGGGCGCCAAAACACCCTCTCCACCCCAGCCTCCTCCGTCCGCCACCCCATCCACCGCCGTCCTCCTCCACCATGCCGGAGCTCATACCCCAACGCCGTCGTCCATTACAAGAGATCGACCTCTCTCATCCACGACTTCATACCAGGATCCTTGCATCCCGTTATCTCGCTTCATCCCCGCTGTCGTCCAACTTGCCGGCGCCGCTCCTACGACCGTCTCGTCCACCGCGCCCCGCCGCCACCGTCTACCCTTGTAACATCCCAAGTTTTCAATTTCGAATGTTATACATTAGATCATCATTGCATAGCATATTTTATTGCATTTTGGCAAAATCCTCGAAAATCCTAAGCAACTCAAGGACCCTCGGACAGAGTTGGGGATTTTTCGTGGTTTTCATATTTGATTTTTATCAAATAGTGAAACGAGGATTTTTGGTTTTAATTATTTTTCTCTCCGAAAAATATTTCGTATTAAAATAAATGAGAGGAGAAAATATGACTTCTCCAAAATAATTGAAATATTGGAGGAAAAATATTAAAATCAAATATTTGATTTTTATTCGGATTTTATTTGCAATTTTATTTGCATTAGAAAAATTGCACGTTTTCAAAACTGCATTTTTGGGCCAAGAAAATGTTCATCTCGTTCTAATTATTTTAATTAGACGGTGAAAATTTGTTTTGGCATTTTTTTTATTTTTCTACGATTTTTTTTGGTTCGGCGAAATTATTTAAAAAAAAAAATCCCGATGGCGCCGACTATGCTGAAGCCCAGCCGACAGCCCATCTTCCCCGCGCCCCGTCTCCCTCCTGGAGACCGAGACGAGCACGGCAGCGCCGCCGCCCGTGTCCCGCTCGACCCCGCCGCCCCTTGCCCCTTCCCCACGGCACCCCTCCCCCTCTATATAAGTACCGAGCCCCGCCGCCCCTCTCCCTCACCCCGTTCCCCACCCCGAAGCCCGACGCCGAGCCGAGGCCCGACGCCGGAGCCGAGCCGCCGCCGCCACGGGAAGCCGCCGCCGACGCCGCAGGACGCCGCCCCTCGTCGCCCGCCGCCTCCCCGACGACGCCCACACCCCGCCGCCCCTCTCCGCACCCCGAAGACCCCGCCGGAGCCCCGTCCCGCCCGCCGGAATACCTCGCCGAGGTATAACCGAAACCGCCGTCCGGTTTTTTTTCAAAAAAAAACGTTTGTTTTTTTCCGAAACCCTAGGTTTATTTTTTTATAGATCGGTTTAATTTTTTCTTCGGTTTAGTTAGTTAGTGAACGTTCACCGATCCGTTCGTTTTAATGAACGTGTTCACCGGTTAGTCGCAGTTAACGAACGTCCATTCGTTTAACTGTTTGTCAGTTTTATTTTTCTCGGATTTTCCGTGATTATTCCATATCGCGATTTCTGATCAGATTTTCGTTCTGGTATATCTTTTAGCTCGTTTATCGGAATCAGGCGATTCAAGCGCCTAGAGTTTCGTCTCGAAATTCTCTTTCCGTTTAACCAACTCAAACAAGTTTATTCTACTGTAAAATTTTACCTAGATCTAGATTAGTAAACGAAGCTTGTTTCTTTCGCCGTTTGACTTTCGTTGCTTCGTTTGATTTGATTCTTTTTGCAAACCGGAGTTCTTAAGTTGAACTTTCTGGTTGGATCTTTTATTTGAGTTTTACCTGTGCATTAGTGAGTGCTTATTGTATGCTTGTTTGTTTGCAATAGAGTACCCGGAGTGCGCCGCTTGCTACTTCGAATCTCTAGGTTTCACGAATCATCAGCAAGGCAAGTAACACTTTGATCATACTTCTTTTACTACCCAGTTTTATTGCATTAGATCAACCCTCAAACATTGCATGATTAGGATCTAATTAAATTTAGGGTATTGGGAAGTAGTTGAGGCAGTACCTATCACCTGTTTATTATCAAACCCTTGGGAGTTACTTCTACGTTGCTCATATTGCTATGCTATGCTAGTAGACGTGGATTGGGTTTGAGTGTTACCATGACAGATGTGAGATTGTTAATTAATGGTTAACCTTAAGGTGGCAACTAAAACTCACATCTGGGTGGATTGAGGTACCTGGGTATTCCAGGATTGCCTGTTTTTCTTTTGGACCGCCACCCAGGTTCAAAGGGATCATGAGATTATTCATGCTAGAAACTTCCGTGTGCAGCCACAAGCTATTATGGGCTCTAGCATAGTTGATTAAGTTGTGTGAGCTCTTGAAGAGATAGACTAGATGTAGGGGTTGTAGGTGGTACTGTCTACCCGGAGTAGAGAGTTAACACTTCTGAAAGACTGTGTCTCGGTCATCCGTTTCTCAAACACCCTGAAGTGCGAGAATCCCAACGGAGGAGATCGAGTCCTGTGGGGAAAAGTGCGCAAACCTCTGCAGAGTGTATAAACTAATCATGGTTAGCCGTGTCCCCGATTATGGACATCTTGAGTATCTAGTATCTGGATTATCATGTGAATCTCATCATGTTACTTTAATTAATTTTGTTGGATTAATGATGATACTTAATTGGGATTGAGAATGCTGTCAACCATTCTCAATGTTTAACAACCACCATGATAGTTAAATAAAATTTATTCCTTTGCAGTAGGGAAAAATTGGCTTTTCGCAAAACTGTAACCATAGAGCCTTCTACCAGCCATATATGCATGTAGTATAGCATTATTATGTTCATTACTTTCTATGTGCTACATTGCCAGCATATTCCATGTGCTGGCCCGTTTTCGGGCTGCAACGTTTCATGTTGCAGACTTTTCAGACGACGAGTAAGGTGCCTTAGGTCGTGGTCTTATACTCAGTGATGCCGTTGGAGTTGATGGACTCACTTATCTTCCAAGTCTTCCGCCTTAAGCCATATTTGTCATAATTATTTCTCTTTTGAGATACTCGTTGTAATAAGTGTGTGATTGCTACTCTGTTATAAATCCTCCATTTGTACTGTGCGTGTCAGCATTACTGATCCAGGGATGACACTGGTGCACAGAAGCACAGACTGTTTGAGGTCTGATCGCTACAAAGGTGGTATCAGAGCACACGCTAACTGTAGGGCACGACCACTAAGCTTAAACCCTAGAACACTACTCTCTTCTCATTTCTGACTCCTCTCCATTTTCTACTCTCTTAGGAATGGCGGATGCAAGGAACAAGTTCATGCAACCGGATGAAGATACACCTTTTGGACGACACTTGAAGGAAGTCACTAAGTACCTGAACATCGGAATACCAAGATTCGCCGGGACTTACAAAGCCACACTACCAGAAGAGGAGCGCTGGAAGATTCAAGTTCAAGTTCCAGGAAGGACGTTTACGCCAGTCACTGAGCCTATAGAGTTTTCCTTTGATGCACCAACCTGGAGTTTAGGAAAGAGCATGGAAGCCCACATCACTATGGGACGCATTGGAGAAGTTTACCACAAGGAGCTTGAGGATATTATTTATCAGATTTGTGGGCGCCGAGATGAGCAATGGGAGATGATCAGCACCAAGAAGGATGGATCAATTGCAGCTTTCATCCAGGAGCAAAACCAGCACATTCATCGCCAGGAGAACCAAATGTGCACAGGCATGATAGATCTGAAGAAGGCATTGACCAAGATCATGGAGTTGGAGGAAGAACTCAAGTCTACGCGCGATGGATATGAGGAGGAGATCGCCACGTTGTTGGAGAAGAATGACGACCTGATAAAGAAGATCGGAGTATTCATGGGAGACCCAACACCAGGAGGAGAAGATGATGATTGCGCTTGCCCGGATAACTACATCATCATCGAAGACACCGACTCGGACCCCAGTGAAGATGACTTTGTTGATGAAGCTGGAGCAGATATCATGGAGTCTTCGAACGATCAAAATTTCTAGTAGACCCCCATAATCAGTAGTAGTATTCCCCCATGTATATAGTATAGTCCGAGCACTTTGTAACGATAGTTAGATCGATTGTATGCCTTGTTTGATTGAGTGATATTGTTTGTGTTTGTCTCATGTGCATATGGGTAGTGTTTTCCCTCTAGACCTCATTCTATTCTAAATTCTCATCTTTTCTAAACCTATCAGATGCCTCCGAGACGCGACACCGGATTTGTTTTCCCACCGGAGATCACTCAGTTGATTCAGCAGCAGAATGCCCTGATGCAAGTGTTAGTACAGAACCAAGGCAACAACAACAACAACAACAACCCACCACCACCCCCTGTTGATCACTTAGCCCGTTTCTTGAGGCTAAATCCGCCGGTGTTTTCCAGCAGCACCGAGCCGATTGTTGCAGATGATTGGCTCCGCAAAGTTGGAAGGGAGTTGACCACTGCAGGATGCACAGATGCGGAGAGAGTGCGTTTTGCCGCACATCAGCTTGATGGACCCGCAGCATCATGGTGGGAGAATTACACAGCCACACACCCTATTGACACTGTCACATGGGACCAGTTTCAGCAAGCTTTCCGTACTGCCCATGTTTCAGCAGGAGCTATGGCCATGAAGAAGCGTGAGTTTCACAACCTACTCCAAGGAGGACGCACCGTAGGCCAGTATGTGGAGGACTTTAGTAAGTTAGCACGTTATGCTCCAGATGACGTTGCTACAGATGTAGCCAAGTAGGAGAAGTTTCTGGAAGGACTGAATGATGAGCTGAGCATGCAGTTGATGGTAGCAACCTTCAACAACTACCAGGAGTTGGTAGATAGAGCTCTCATGATTGAAGGGAAGCAGCAGCAGATTGAAAACCGTAAGAGGAAGTATGGACAAGGGAAGTACAAATCTGGAGCTCAGCAGAAGCCACGTTTTACCCCGAAATCGGGAGGACAGTTTCAGCATACGCATGGAGGAGGTAGTTCGCACAACCATAATGGTCCCAAGAATGGTAATGGGAATGGAGGAAGCAACGGCTAGAACCGTACCAACCCTTCAACCCCAGCCAAGTCACTTGCTTTAAGTGCCAGAAGACTGGACATTATGCCAATGAATGTCCTGAAGCCCAGAATGGAAATGGCAATGGAAGCTTTGGGAAGAAGCCGTACCCTTTCAACAAAGGACATGTGAACCACGTTAGCGTGGAGGAGGTTGAAGCTCAGCCATATGCAGTAATGGGTACGTTTTTGGTTAAGTCATTTACTGCACTCGTTCTTTTTGATACTGGTGCATCGCATTCATACATATCAAGGGGATTTGTGGATAAGTTTAAGTTGCCCACCAAAGTTCTCAGAACACCTATGTTAGTAACCTCGCCAGGAGCAGAGTATATGGCTAGTTTATGGTGTGATCGGTTACCATTAAGGATTGGTAACTACGTGTTTCCCTTGGACCTAATAGTATTGGAATCGCAAGGATTGGATGTGATATTAGGCATGGATTGGTTATCGAAGTATGGAGGGAACATTGATTGCGCCAGTAAGCCGATTTTGCTTACCACCCCAGAAGGAAAAAGGATTAAGTATGTATCCCGGCATGTGCCGAAGAGGACTCAAGTAAATTCCTTATGAGGAGTTGTACAGGAAGAAGTACCAGTGGTGAAGGATTACCCGGATGTATTTCCAGAAGAGTTGCAAGGCATGCCACCAGATAGAGACATAGAGTTTTTGATTGAACTTTTGCCAGGCACAAGGCCAATATCTAAGAGACCGTACAGGACGCCCGCTAAGGATTTGGAAGAAATTAAGAAGCAGATTAAGGAGTTACTGGATAAAGGCTATATTCGCCCAAGTTCTTCACCTTGGGGATCACCCGTACTTCTAGTGAAGAAGAAAGATGGATCGTTGAGGATGGTTGTTGATTACCGTTGATTGAATGAAGTGACCATCAAAAATAAGTACCCACTGCCGATGATCAATGGTTTGTTTGACCGATTACAAGGAGCTAAGGTATTTTCCAAGATCGATCTACGATCAGGATACCATCGGTTGAAGATTCGAGAGCAGGATATACCTAAGACGGCTTTTACCACCAGGTATGGGCTGTACGAGTATACCGTTATGTCATTTGGCCTGACTAACGCACCTGCCTATTTCATGCACCTGATGAACAAAGTATTTATGGAGTTTTTGGATAAGTTTGTCATAGTGTTCATCGATGACATTTTGGTCTACTCAAAGGACGAAGAGGAGCATAAGGAACATTTGCGTTTGGTACTAAAGCTCAGAGAACATCAGTTATACGCCAAGTTCAGCAAATATGAGTTTTGGTTGAAGGAAGTTGGATTCCTCGGACATGTTATATCCGGAGAAGGAATAGAAGTAGACCCCACCAAAGTCGACACTGTGACAAACTGGGAATCACCAGCATCAGTTGGAGAGATCCGGAGTTTTCTTGGACTTGCAGGATACTACCGGAGGTTCATTGAGAATTTCTCGAGGATTGCTAAGCCCATGACAGAGCTGTTAAAGAAGGACACCAAATTCAATTGGACTGAGGAATGTGAAGCTAGTTTCCAAGAGTTGAAGAAATGTTTGGTTACATCACCAGTGCTGATTCTGCCAAGGATTATGAAGTATATTGCGACGCTTCACGTCGAGGACTTGGAGCAGTGCTAATGCAGGAGGGAAGAGTTGTTTCTTATGCTTCACGACAACTTAAACCCCATGAGAAGAATTATGCCACCCATGATTTGGAGTTAGCAGCCGTAGTACATGCGTTGAAGACATGGAGACATTTTCTCATCGGAAATCACTGTGAGGTGTACACGGATCACAAGAGTTTGAAGTACATTTTCACGCAAAAGGAGTTGAATCTCAGGCAAAGGAGATGGTTGGAACTCATAAAGGATTATGATATGAGATTGCATTATCACCCCGGACAGGCTAACGTAGTAGCAGATGCGTTGAGCCGCAAGAGCCATGTCAACACACTCATGACCGGAGAGTTACCGAAATTATTAGCCGAGGATCTTCGCGAGCTATGTTTGGAGATAGTTCCAAGAGGCTATTTAGCAACGTTGGAGATTCAGTCTACCTTGATGGAAAAGACCAGGGAAGCTCAGAAGACAGACAAGGAAATTGACGAGATAAAGAAAAGGATGAGCAAAGGAAAAGCCAAGGGATTTCACGAGGATGAGCACGATACCTTATAGTTTGAGGACCGCGTTTATGTGCCCAATGATCCAGAGATCAGGAAGTTGATCTTGCAAGAGGCCCATGATTCACCGTATTCGATTCACCCAGGAAATACCAAGATGTATTTGGATTTGAAGGATACTTTCTGGTGGACCGGAATGAAGAAAGAGATTGCGGAGTATGTAGCAGTTTGTGATGTATGTCAGAGAGTGAAGGCAGAGCATCAGAAGCCAGCAGGATTGCTACAGCCATTGCTGATACCCGAATGGAAATGGGATAAACTAGGCATGGATTTTATCACGGGATTGCCAGGACTCGTTCAGGCTATGACTCAATATGGGTTGTAGTCGATCGTTTGTCGAAAGTAGGTCATTTCATCCCAGTGAAGACCACTTACACTAGTGCTAAGTTGGCAAAGATATACATGACCAGGATCGTATGTCGGCATGGAGTTCCGAGGACCATTGTATCAGATAGAGGAACCTAGTTTACTTCAAAGTTTTGGAATCAGTTACATGAAACTTTGGGTACCAGGCTAGAGTTCAGTACAGCCTTTCATCCACAGACAGACCGACGGACCGAGAGAGTCAATCAGATTTTGGAAGATATGCTGAGAGCTTGTGCGCTAGATTATGGATCTAGTTGGGACGACAATTTGTCGTATGCATAGTTTTCTTACAACAACAGTTATCAAACCAGTTTGAAGATGGCCCCTTTCGAAGCTTTATACGGAAGGAGGTGTAGAACACCATTGTTATGGGACGAAGTTGGAGACCGCCAGTTGTTTGGACCAGATTTGATTAAAGAGTCTGAACGGAGAGTGAAGTTGATTCGCGATAGGCTCAAGGTAGCCCAATCCAGGCAGAAGAGTTATGCGGATTCTAAACGCAAGGAGACAGTTTACAAAGTCGGAGACAGAGTTTACCTACGACTATCACCACTTCGAGGAGTTAAGCGCTTTGGAGTTAAAGGAAAGTTAGCGCCACGTTTTGTAGGACCATACAAAATTTTGGAGCGTATGGGAGAAGTTGCTTACAAACTGGAATTGCCTGAAGGATTGTCAGGAGTTCGTGATGTATTTCACGTTTCCCAGTTGAAGAAGTGCCACGCAGAGATGGCTGAGATACCACTGAGAGATACGGTGCCATTGGAAGCGATTCAGCTGGATAGTGACTTGACCTATGAGGAGAAACCAGTTAAGATTCTTGAGTATGCCAGCCGAGTCACCCGCAGCAAGGATATCAAGTTTTGCAAAGTTCAGTGGAGTCACCATACCGAGGACGAAGCCACCTAGGAGCGAGAGGAAGATCTACGGAAGAACCACTCTGACCTATTTTCTAGCCAACCCAAATCTCGAGGGCGAGATTCATCTTAAGGGGGTAGGTTTGTAACATCCCAAATTTTCAATTTGGAATGTTATACATTAGATCATCATTGCATAGCATATTTTATTACATTTTGGCAAAATCCTCGAAAATCCTAAGCAACTGAAGGACCCTCGAAGAGAGTTGGGGATTTTTCGTGGTTTTCATACTTGATTTTTATCAAATAGTGAAACGAGGATTTTTGGTTTAATTATTTTTCTCTCTGAAAAATATTTCATATTAAAATAAATGAGAGGAGAAAATATGACTTCTCCAAAATAATTGAAAATTGGAGGAAAAATATTAAAATCAAATATTTGATTTTTATTCGGATTTTATTTGCAATTTTATTTGCATTAGAAAAATTGCACGTTTTCAAAACTGCATTTTTGGGCCAAGAAAATGTTCATCCTGTTCTAATTATTTTAATTAGACGGTGAAAATTTGTTTTGGCATTTTTGGATTTTTATTTATTTTCTACGACTTTTTTTTGGTTCGGCGAAATTATTTAAAAAAAAATCCCGATAGCGCCGACTGGGCCGAAGCCCAGCCGACGGCCCATCTTCCCCACGCCCCGTCTCCCTCCTGGAGACCGAGACGAGCACGGCAGCGCCGCCGCCCGTGTCTCGCTCGACCCCGCCGCCCCTTGCCCCTTCCCCACGGCACCCCTCCCCCTCTATAAGTACCGAGCCCCGCCGCCCCTCTCCCTCACCCCGTTCCCCACCCCGAAGCCCGACGCCGAGCCGAAGCCCGACGCTGGAGCCGAGCCGCTGCCGCCACGGGAAGCCGCCGCCGACGCCGCAGGACGCCGCCCCTCGTCGCCCGCCGCCTCCCCGACGACGCCCACACCCTGCCGCCCCTCGCCGCACCCCGAAGACCCCGCCGGAGCCCCGTCCCGCCCGCCGGAATACCTCGCCGAGGTATAACCGAAGCCGCCGTCCGCCGTCCGGTTTTCTTGAAAAAAACCGTTCGGTTTATTTTTTTTTCCGAAACCCTAGGTTTATTTTTTATAGATCGGTTTATTTTTTTCTTCGGTTTAGTTAGTTAGTGAACGTTCGCCGATCCGTTCATTTTAACGAACGTGTACGCCGGTTAGTCACAGATAATGAACGTCCGTTCGTTTAACTGTTCGTCAGTTTTATTTTTCTCAGATTTTCCGTGATTATTCCAGATCGCGATTTCTGATCAGATTTTCGTTCTGGTATATCTTTTAGCTCGTTTATTGGAATCAGGCGATTTAAGCTCCTAGAGTTTCGTCTCGAAATTCTCTTTCCATTTAACCAACTCAAACAAGTTTATGCTAATGTAAAATTTGACCTAGAGCCAGATTAGTAAACGAAGCTTGTTTCTTTCGCCATTTGACTTTCGTTGCTTCGTTTGATTTGATTCTTTTTGCAAACCGGAGATCTTAAGTTGAACTTTCTGGTTGGATCTTTTATTTGAGTTTTACCTGTGCATTAGTGAGTGCTTATTGTATGCTTGTTTGTTTGCAATAGAGTACCCGGAGTGCGTCGCTTGCTACTTCGAATCTATAGGTTTCACGGATCATCAGCAAGGCAAGTAACACTTTGATCATACTTCTTTTACTACCCAGTTTTATTGCATTAGATCAACCCTCAAACATTGCATGATTAGGATCTAATTAAATTGTGGGTATTGGGAAGTAGTTGAGCTACTACCTATCACCTGTTTATTATCAAACCCTTGGGATTTACTTCTACGTTGCTCATATTGCTATGCTATGCTAGTTAAATAAAATTTATTCCTTTGTAGTAGGGAAAAATTGGCTTTTCGCTAAACTATGACCATAGAGCCTTCTACCAGCCATATATGCATGTTGTATAGCATTATTATGTTCATTACTCTCTATGTGTTACATTGCCAGCATATTCCATGTGCTGACCCGTTTTCGGGCTGCAACGTTTCATGTTGCAGACTTTTCAAACGACGAGTAAGGTGCCTTAGGTCGTGGTCTTATACTCAGTGATGCCGTTGGAGTTGATGGACTCACTTATCTTCCAAGTCTTCCGCTGTTATCGTTTTAGATGGCCTTAAGCCATATTTGTCATACTTATTTCTCTTTTGAGATACTCGTTGTAATAAGTGAGTGATTGCTACTCTGTTATAAATCCTCCATTTGTACTGTGCGTGTCAGCATTACTGATCCAGGGATGACACTGGTGCACAGAAGCACAGACTGTTTGAGTTCTGGTCGCTACAACCCTCCTAGATCTGCTTCCACGCCGCCGACAGCCATCGCTACCGCAGCACCGTCAAATTCTTAGCAGATGCATACACGACGCCGCACCAGAGGCGATACTCTTTCGTATCTGCTCAACTTATTTATCGCAGCAAGAAAATAGATCGCCACTGCTTTACTCTGATTTCTTGTCCATCACTTACTTGCTAGTTGAAAACAAACATTGGTTGCGAAGTTGCCTTTGTCCGGTTTGCACCTTCAGACCCGCCATGGCACGCTCAACACTATACTCCCAATGCTTATGATTTTCCCCTTTTATATTCCACACTAGTTAAATCAAAGTAGACTAAATTTCAAAATTGGGTCAGTCAATTTTTTAGAGCTCGCCGGAGTTCGCCGGTGCGAACGAAGGGGCTCGGGTGGGGACTTTGGTTGTGGGAGGGCGGCGGTGGTGGGGCCTCGCCAAACGAAGAAAACTCAACGCGGGTGGGGGCGGGGTGGGGGTGGGGGTGGCGGAGGAACACAGGCGGTGGGGGCCGATGGTCCGGCCGGCGGCCCGTGCGGTGTTCTGTATGGGAAGAATCATAGACGAGGAAGAAGGGTTAGGAGACGTAGGATCTTCATCCAACCGCCTTGTCGACTCACCCAAATGACAAAAGTCATGCGACTTGCATGCAGACATGCCTTTATATTCAGTACCATCATCGTACCTGCTTAGCACTGCTCCTGAATCCATCAAGCTAAACAACGTGCCACTCATAATTCCAAACTTGTTGCTCAAGTACGAATCTGATATGATGCTGATATTACTAAAACAGATAACATTTAACTGGTCAGCTAATGTTCCTACTTTACTTTCGAAAAAGCTTGTGCACCACATATAGAGAGACAACAGGGAGTTGCTTTCTTAATGCGCTCTAGTTCATCATGTGTGGGCACTGCACAATGAACATTTTATCATCCAAAATCTGCTTGCTCTTCTTTAGCATGTTCCTCTTCCGTTCTTCTTTAATAAGTACTCTCTCCGTTCCTAAATACAAGTCTTTGTATAGATTCCACCATGGACTACATATGGAGCAAAATGAGTGAATCTACACTCTAAAATGTATCTGGATACATCTGTATGTGATCCATAGTGGAAATCTCTACCAAGACTTATATTTTGGAACAGAGGGAGTATGATAGTAGTACAGTATGTTCCTTGTAGTGAAGATGAGCAGGGACATTTGTAGTGTAGAGGTCTATACGGTCGGTTGGTATGGACACTTTGAACTCTTTGGGCCTCTTTGATTCGTAGGATTTTGTAAACATGGGAATAGGATTTGTAGTGGCCTGCCCACTTGAATCCTATAAGAATAGCAAGGAAATGCGGGGAGCTATGTCGCCTTTGAGAGTTACACTGATATTAACAGTACCACACCTTCAGTTGAAGAGAGCTGGTATCCGAAGCCTTCCTAGCTGTACCGGCAATACTAGCACATATATTCCAGCAAGTTCCACTTTGCTGATTTTACTCTGATGCTTACGGTTTTCCCGTTATATCTACACTATGATCTGTGTAGCTGCTTTGTGTCGCACTAGCAGTAGTCCACTCTTGAAGCTAAACACCGCGATGACTTACAAAATTGGCACCAAGGCATTGAGTGCCATTCTGGATGCAATGAAACTCATACGCTCCCCACCTGTTGATTCTTGTTCAAAATACGATCCTAATGACTATTCTAACCTCGAGGAGTCAAAGGAAGATGGCATGTCCTGTTATCCCATCAAGGTGCCTGTTCTAATTTGGCAAGGTTTTATTGATTTTGCGTATCTTGCATATGTTGTCTTGCATTTCTTCTACTTTGTTGCACCGCCATCTGCTTAGTTTACTCATCATATATGTCGAGATGCCATGCCCATCCATTATCAATACATTTTCCATCTGTCATCATACCATGTTTCTCCACTCAAATGATGTTCATGTGCATCAGACATCAAAAAGGAAGAGGGTGATTGCCGAACCTGAAGGAGCACCAGCAAAGTCCTTGAAAAACGTGGTTGTGCCGGAGAAATCAGACAGCACCCCACTTATATTGGGTGTACAACCAGTGACACAAAACGTAGGACCAACTCTAGTAGACTGCATCCATACTTCACTGGCCACACCACTAGCCGCACCACACAGGACCTGCACTCCAGCAAAAGGTATGCCGATTTCAGTTGCCATAGCACGAGCCGTACCACAGAAAAATCCAACTCCGGCAAAAAGTACAGCAAGTCCACCGGCCAAAGACCTATCCCAACTACAGAGACGGCCAATTTCTGCAGATTGGAACCCCATTCCAGTTATTCCCAGTTTAAAAGACAATGCTTTCAATGTTGTTAGGGACTACGTGCATATATTCCCATCATGGTAAGATTATAGTGAAAACAAACACCATTTTCACTTCTTCCTGTCCCACTTACGTGTAAGTGCTATTATTCATGGTGATTATTTTCCTGTTTTCTGCTGATTGAACACATCAATGATTTACATTACATTGTTGTAAGTAGGCGATGGTCAATCTGGATAGTCATGACGGGCAACGCTTGCTTGCGCTTTTCAAGGAAGCATTGATGTAGTATTGGTGTTACCTGAGGAAATCACACTTTGATGGGAAGTCTATAAAAGAATTTCTAGTGAAGTCTCCTGTGCTAAATTTAGAAGACATTGAATGGAAAACCCTTGTTATGCACTGGTCTCATTCCGAGCATGAGGTACTGTCTATGATATCGCATGACAATTTGAACTTCTAGTTTTCCGCATGTGCCTTACAGATCTTTTTTGCAGGAAATCTGCTCGAAAAAGAATTCCGGTTTGAAAAGAACGACAGGATATCGCAAATATGCTGCCCGCTGCTTTACTCTTGTTAGTACCGGTTGTCCTGTATCACTGTACTTGCATACATACCTGGTTCATTATGTGACAGCAGTATGCATGATAGCTTGCTTATCAATTGTTCGTTCCAAATTATCTGATCTGTATGAATGGTTACATTAGTGTAGAATATATCCAATGCCAATGAAAAATTTTAGCTCTGCATTGTTCTTGTAAGTACCTGTTGTCCTTTATCAGTGTACTTATATTGACAGGTAGTTGTTCATGTACCATCACTCTGCAGCTTATTTTCCTCTGCCCTCCATTTTCTACACATAAGATCTATATTTACTCTTATCATAAGGTTGGATAACACCGATGGTACTGAAGAAGTTTAGCTCTGCATTGCTCTTGGCTGTACCTTTTGTCTGTATCGCTGTACTTACATTTATAGCTACTTCATTATGTAGCATCACTCTTCATCTTATCTTAAATATTCTCCATTTTTTCTTATATTGTCACATCTATATTTACTCTTAACAAAATGTAGAATAAAGGCAATGCTTATGAAGAAGATTCTATGGTAAACTTCTTGAATTGCCCCCCCCCCCATCAGCATGGACAAGGGCTTTATAGAGCCTGCCTTCACCAATAATGTAAGTTTGTCCTTCTCAAGCCTTCAAACTTTGTTGTGTATATTTGGTTAGGCATGACTGCAACAGCTGTTTATTTTTAGTGTTTGCATTAAATTGCATGTTTAAAGTTTATTATGTAGTTCATAAACAAAAGTTTGTCCTTCTCAATTTAAGTTTTTAGTTGTACAACCAAGTTCCTTCTTCATACCATGTAAATTAAAATATACAGAGCAAGTGATCTTCTTTTGCACTGCATGTATGCTTCTGTTCTTGATCCATAATCCAGTGGTGTGGTGAACCTACCCACTACAGCAATGTCATATTATTCTACTATTATTTAAACCGTCTCTTTATTTGCCAATCTGAAATGGGATAAATTGATAGCCCACTAACCATTGATACTTATGAGTTCTAGATCTGTAATCGAGTGGTGTCGTGAAGCTGCCAACTCCTTCACAATGTCATTTCCTGCCATATCTTGACCTGAACAATACCATATTGTGTTAATGCAATTTTAAACTGTGTCACTTTATTGGTCAGTAAGAAATGTGATGAATTGTGAGCACTGATACTTTTATGTGCAAAACCTGTCATCTGTCTGCTTGTTTATCTTTCAGAGTGAGGAGGATATAAGTGCTAAACAAGCGCAGTCTCATCAGCTTGCTCAGCTGCTTGCGCTGCAGCTCCCCAGCAGGGCTAACCTTTCTTGAACTCTATTGAAGTGATGTCAGTTTTGTATATTATTTTGTCGGCGTGTTTAATTGCACTGGTGGCGATCTTTGATGCCCCGTGTATGTAATCTGCTGTCTGCTTGTGCTTTATTATCATAGTGGCGAACTTTGATGCCTAGTGGATGTAATATGCCGTAATTTCTTTATTGTATAGTCTAGGTTTTTTCTTATTCACGATGCTGCAGATATTTTATTGTATGTATATCCTGTCTTCGCAGTAAACCGGCCAAACCGTAAAATTACGGTACATAATCGGGCCGTCATGCAATCACGATGTATGATCCGCATCATGGGCCCCGTCATCTTGGTCTGTTAGAAGGCCTAAATGTAAACTAGCCCACTAGTAGATTCGAGCCTTTAATAGGCCGAGTAAACTGCCGGCCCTCTTTTCGCAAGAAAACTCAATGGGCTTTTAGGAGGCTGAGAAGTAGGTTGGGCCTGAAATGTGCTGAACAGCTCACCGGCCGGCAGCAGCCCGAAATGGACCCCGGCCCATGATTGTGCCAACACGGGCTTTCAACAGGCCAAAATTGTCTCGGTCCTTGTTTGGCCCAATCAGATAATCGGCTGCGAGCAGGCCGGATGCAAACTGGGTCGTAGTTAGGCCCAACTATATGACGGGCTTTTAACAGGCTGAAATTAATATAGGGCCGAAATGTTAAACGGGCCCTTAACAAGCCGAAAATAATATCAGCCCGAATTACTAAATGGGCCTTTAGCAAGTGGGCCCAAAAGCATAGCGACCAGTGGAAGGGCCGAATTTGATATGGGCCATAATTTAGCCCAAAGCCTCTTAAAGGGTCGGACCTGATCTGGGCCGTAATTTGGCCTAGAATGTGGTAGGCTTTTAACGGGCCAGATCTCATATGGGCCATTGTTAGGCCCGGAACGTGGCAGGCCATTAATGGACCGGATCAAATATGGGCCCGCATTTGGCCCAAAACATGGCAGCCATTTAATGGGCCGGCCTACTAGGGTCCTCAAAATCTTGTGGGCCTACAGCTGGGCCGGCCCATTAATGTCTGCGAAATCTTGTGGGCCTTTAGCTGGGCCGGCCCATTATGGTCCACAAAAATCTTGTGGGCCTTCACCTGGGCCGGCCCATTATGGCCCGCAAAAATCTTGTGGGCCTTTACCTGGGCCGGCCCATTAGGGCCCGCAAAATCTTGTGGGCCTTTAGCTGGGCCAGCCCATTATGGTCCGCAAAATCTCATGGGCCTTTAGCTGGGCCGGCCCATTATGGTCCACAAAATCTTGCGGGCCTTTAGTTGGGCCGGCCCATTTAAACTTTATGGGCCACTTTTGCGTCGGTCCACCTGTCAACATATCATAGGCGCATCTCGCCCATTGGATGAGTGACACCTGTGCCAACGCGGAGCTGACACGTGTTTCCGTCAGCCAATCAGAATTTTACACGTGGAAAATCCCCATTGGTCCGGGCTGTTAACGGGTTATCGGATCCAAAACCAGACCCGATAGCTTAACGGCGTTCCGTTACAGTGGATGCCACGTGTCGGTCACCCTTGACGAAAGCACTTCTGTGACGCGCGATTTATCGTCATGGAAGTGCACACTTCCATGATGATAACTTTGGTAATGTCATGGAACACTTCTATGACAGCACAGGTATGACTATCTTGATTCTGTCATAAAATTGTCATGGATGTACATGCATGACAGAAAACGTGACCTACTGTGACAAACACGTATCATCACGGAAGCGTATTTTTTTGTAGCGGTGCCAGTTTCTGGTTTTTCCTTGTTTTTGAGTATTGCAGAAAAGGAATACCAAACGGAGTCCAATTGACCTGAAAATTCATGGACATTGTTTTTGGACCATAAGAAGCCCACGGAGTACCAGAGATGGACCAGAAGAGTCCCGAGGCCACCACAAGGGTGGGGGCGCGCCCCCTACCTCATGGCCGCCTCGTGGACCCCCCTGACTTGTTCCCGATGCCAACACCTCTTATATATCCCCAAACTTCCAAAACATAACCTAGATCGCGAGTTCCGCCGCCGCAAGCCTGTGTAGCCACCAAAAACCAATCGGGGCCCTGTTCCGGCACCCTGCAGGAGGGGGGATCCCTCACCGGTGGCCATCTTCATCATCCCAGCGCTCTTCATGACGAGGAGGGAGTAGTTCACCCTCGGGGCTGAGCAGATGTACCAGTAGCTATGTGTTTGTTCTCTCTCTCTCTCTCTCTCTCTCGTGTTCTTGATTTGACACGATATTGATGTATCGCGAGCTTTGCTATTATAGTTGGATCTTATGATGTTTCTCCCCCCTCTACTCTCTTGTAATGGATTGAGTTTTCCCTTTGAAGTTATCTTATCGAATTGAGTCTTTAAGGATTTGAGAACACTTGATGTATGTCTTGCATGTGCTTATCTATGGTGACAATGGGATATTCACGTGATCTACTTGATGTATGTTTTGGTGATCAACTTGCGGGTTCAATGACCTTGTGAACTTATGCATAGGGGTTGGCACACGTTTTCGTCTTGACTCTCCGGTAGAAACTTTGGGGCACTCTTTGAAGTTGTCTGTGTTGGTTGAATAGATTAATCTGAGATTGTGTGATGCATATCGTATAACCAAACCCACGGATACTTGAGGTGACATTGGAGTATCTAGGTGACATTAGGGTTTTGGTTGATTTGTGTCCTGAGGTGTTATTCCAGTACGAGCTCTAGGATAGATCGAACGGAAAGAATAGCTTCATGTTATTTTACTATGGACTCTTGAATAGATCGATAAGAAAGGATAACTTTGAGGTGGTTTCGTACCCTACCATAATCTCTTCGTTTGTTCTCCTCTATTAGTGACTTTCGAGTGACTCTTTGTTGCATGTTGAGGGATAGTTATATGATCCAATTATGTTATTATTGTTGAGAGAACTTGCACTAGTGAAAGTATGAACCCTAGGCCTTGTTTCAACGCATTGCAATACCGTTTGCGCTCACTTTTATCATTAGTTACCTCGCTGTTTTTATATTTTCAGATTACAAAAACCTATATCTACCATCCATATTGCACTTGTATCACCATCTCTTCGCCGAACTAGTGCACCTATACAATTTACCATTGTATTGGGTGTGTTGGGGACACAAGAGACTCTTTGTTATTTGGTTGCAGGGTTGCTTGAGAGAGACCATCTTTGTCGGAGTAAATGGCCACGAGTAGCCTAACCGACTCCCCCTGGCTCTTCGAAAAATTATCAGGCCATTCAAGCCTTCAAGCATACAAAGCATAGGGCTGCCTTCCCCCGGCCGGCTATCCCCAGGGCCGACTCCCAGAAGGCGACCCAGCCTCAGAAACCTCCCCCAAGAAAGATACGAGATAGCCGACTCCAGGGAGCTGGCCCCAAGAGGACCGACTGCCAGAAGCCGGCCATGAAGAAAGCCGACTCCCAGAAGCCGGCCATGAAGAAAGCCAGCTCCCAGAAGCCGGCCAAGACTGCACTCACTAAGACTGTACCCACATAACAGCGATAGGATGGGGCATGGCCGCAGTACAGCCCACTACCCTAGAATCCCGGAACAGGCATGGCCACAGGGCGCCGTACGGGCCAGCCATCCCCCGTCCGGCGCGGCACTGTAGCCGTGTTGGCCTCGATGTCACCCACGACAGGCGCCAGTACGGCCCGTAGGCGGCGGGCCCCTTTTGCCAGAGAGACACCCGAAGGCGGCCAGGCCTCCTCTAGTCGGCCAGGGGTGTGGCCGGCTCACAATAGCCGGCTACCTCCCTCCCTCGAAACATGTGCCTCATTAAGGAGACAAGACGAGGTAAGGCTATAGTGGGAGCCCGCTAGGCGGCGACACTGTAGCCACGCTTACCTCAACAAAGCTCTCGTCATCAGAGGCAAGGTGATAGTAACCAGCCGCCGACAAAGCCCCCAAGCGGTGGGGCCGGCAGCCGGCGGGACCCACCAGTCGGCGGGCCCCAATGACCAGCGGAGAAGCCGGCGAGCATAGACGCTGACGGCTGGGACCCGTGCCCAGCCGGATAGCCATTGTACCCCTGGGGGGTAGGCCTATATAAACCCCCCGGGACACCCATGCAAAGGGTTGATCACACAGAATTCCACACACCACATAGAGAGAAAAGGAGAGCTAGCCTTGCCCTTCTTCTTCCTCTAGCCAAACAGCTCAAGGAGTGCTTGTAGCTACTTGTATTGATCTAGTGATCATGCGGAGACCCCGCAGAGTAGGACTAGGGCTGTTATCTCTATGGAGAGCCCCGAACCTGGGTAAGATCCGCAGGCGTGCATGTCTTCGCCTCATCCCATTTCCAGGCACCGGCGATGTTTTACTAGCTCCCACAATGATAAGACACCCGTTGGCATATGTCGCACCTAGCACCCGACATTTGGCGCCCACCGTGGGGCCAGGTGCACCGTCGTCCGGAGACCTATTCTGGACGGGAACCCTTTTCCTCTCCCGCGAGCGCAGCCAGCCTGCTGCGCCCGATGGCGCTTGCCCCGGCGCCCTGCAAGGCGTCGACGACGCCTGCGCAGCGAGCTGCCTCGCCGATCTTCTTGGCGAGACTCGCATCTCCGACGAGCCCGCGTCCGACGCGGGCACGGGCTGCCCCGAGAGCCGCCTCGTCAGCCTCCTCGACCAGCTTCACGTCTCCAGCGAGCTTGTTGTGGACTTGGAGTCGGTCGGCTCCACCGACCCGATGCTTGTCGATTCCGACACGGCATCGCTCGATGCCTACCCCTCCGACGTGGTAGTCTTCAACGACCCTCTCCCTCGAGCTGACAGCGGCAGCAGCGCTGTCACTGAGGTGTTGGTCATCAGCCACGTCGCCGACTCGGGCAAGAACGCCCACGATGCTATACAAGCGGCGATGCATTACTTGTCCGTCCCCATCCCGGCCGACGCCGACGCCGAGACCCTGGAGGCACGCCGCCTCGCCCTCATCGCGGAGGGCCAGAAGATAGCCTCCATGAGACGCCTCACCGAGGCTCACCAGCGCGAAGTCGACCGCGCCGCCTCATGGCGGGCCGAGCCGTGCCGGCCTCGTTAAGAAGCGCAGCGCGGCCATCGCCAGCATGCTGGGGGCAGACAGCCCCGTCTACGCCACACCGCTCGAGAATCTGCGAGCCACTCAAGCGGCCGCAGAAGAGCTGAATGGGCAGGGGGCTGATGAGCTCCCCTACATGACAAGGCGCATCCAGCAGCTGATCGACGCGGCCGCAGAACGGCATGAAGCCGGCGCCCGCGCTGAGAGTCCTCCCCCACGCCTAGAGCATGCTGCGACATCCCGGTCGCCGACTGCGAGCGGCGCCCGCGCAAGGAAAGACAAGGAGCCGGCTACTAGCCGCAGCCGGACTCGAATCACCATCGAGCGCGACGCGGAAGGCCGCCCTCGAGCAGTGGAGCGCCAAGGCAATCCGCCTCCTCCCCCGCCTTGTGGGGAGAGATATCCCACCCCGCCGCCTGTCACACATCCGACTCTCGGTGGCCGACTAGGCCGCCGCGAAGGAGTCGGCGAGAACAACGCCCGCCACCGGATCGACCGCCTAGCTCGATCCCTGGCGCTAGAAGAAGAATATGATGTCGGCCCGCCATGCTTTGGCCCCCGCATCCGCGACGAGCCCTTCCCCAAAGGGTTCTCGCTCCCCAGAGACATGCCCAAGTACAACGGCTCTGTGAAGCCGGAAGATTGGCTCATCGACTACTCTACCGCTGTCAGCATAGCGAACTGCAAAAGGCGCGTAGCCGTGAAGTACGTCCCTCTCATGCTGCAAGGCACGACACGCACCTGGCTCAACAGCCTCAAGCCCTACAGCATCAACAGCTGGCTGGACTTCACGTAAGTCTTCGTCTGCAACTTCACCAGCACGTACAAGCGGCCTCCCAAGCCGCGCCAGCTCTCCTTATGCGTCCAAGGGCCCAGCGAGTCGACCCGCGACTACCTCACATGGTGGGCCGAGCTCCGCAACTCCTACGAGGGGGTGCACGAGGTTCAAGCCATCGAATACTTCACCGCCGGGTGCCGAGAGGGCACCCTCCTCAAGCACCGACTCCTCTGCGATGAGCCGGCTACCCTCGACGAGCTGCTGGTCATTGTACACAAGTACACCACAGCCGACTCCTCGATGAAGACCGAGCTCCGAGTGGACGCCTCTGGGAAGGTGCTCGCTCCATCTCCCAAGACACCCGCTGGCGACTCCAATCGGTGCCCCTACCAAAATGACCACAAGCGCAAGGCCCAATGCCGCCTTCCACCAGTCGGCAGGTGGCCACAGTTGAAGATGAGCAGCCCGAAGAACGGCCCGCTCCCAACAAGAAGGGCGGTAGGCCGGCTTGGCAGCCGGCCTTCTTCTACGAGCAGACTCTCGATGCCCCCTGCAAGTTCCACAGCGGCGCGAAGCCGTCCAACCACACGACCCAAAAGTGCCACTGGCTCACACGGATCTCCAAGGGCGAGGGGCTGGTGCCGCCTCCGCCTCCTGGCCCGCCACCTCCAGCCCCCCAGCAGCCGGCTGCTTGACCAGCAGTCGGAGCCATTCAAGATGAGTTCCCTGATGAGCACGCCGCCTACATCGTCTTCACGAGCCAGGTTGAAGACAAGCGCAGCCGGCGCCGACAGCACCAAGAGGTCAACGCAGTCGCCTCCAGCAACCCCGTGTTCATGCATTGGTCCGAAAGGCCTATCAACTGGAGCCGGGCCGATCACCTAGAGGTGATGCCGTCCCATGGCTCCTATGCATTAGTGTTGGATGTCGCCCTCGCAACGGAGAGGCGGGCTGCCTGATTCTCCCGCGTTTTGATTGATGGCGGAAGCAGTATCAACATATTGTACCGCGACACCATGGAGAAGTTGAACCTCAAGGCGAAGCAGCTCATGCCAAGCCGGACCGTGTTCCATGGCATCGTACCCGGCCTGTCCTGTTCCCCGATCGGCAAGATCAAGATGGATGTTCTCTTCGGAGACAAGGATCACTTTCGCCGAGAAGCAATCTGGTTCGAGGTAGTTGATCTGGAAAGCCCTTACCACGCCCTGCTTGGCCGACCTGCTCTGGCCAAGTTCATGGTTGTGCCCCACTACGCCTACCTGAAGATGAATATGCCGAGCTCGAAGGGGATCATCACTGTAGCCGGCGACTACAAGAAGTCCATCGAGTGCGCTGCAGCCAGCAGCCGGCTGGCCGAGTCCCTCGTAGTGGCAGAAGAGAAGAAGATGCGGGAGCAAGTCATGACCATGGCCGGCAAGCAGCCGGCCTTGTCCCCCAACCCCAAGGAATATGATGCGCAGGGCTCCTTCCAGCCGGCCAAGGAGACAAAGAAGATACCTCTGGACCCGGAGAACCCGGAGAGGTTTGCAGTCATTGGTGCAAACCTGGACAGTAAATAGGAAGGCGAGCTCCTCGACTTCCTCCGTGAGAATCGAGACATCTTTGCATGGTCCCCAAAGGACATGCCGGGTGTTCCGAAGGATTTCGCCGAGCACAAGTTACACGACCGAGCCGATGCGAAGCCGGTCAAGCAGCCTCTCCGCCGACTGTCAGAAGAGAAGAGAAGAATCGTAGGAGAAGAGATAGCCCGGCTCCTTGCCGCCGGCTTTATTATGGAAGTGTTTTTTCCAGAGTGGCTTGCCAACCCAGTCTTGGTGTTGAACAAAAACAACAAATGGTGTATGTGTATAGACTACACTAGCCTCAACAAGGCCTGCCCCAAAGATCCGTTTGCTTTGCCACGGATTGATCAAGTGATAAACTCCACAGCCGGATGCAAGCTGTTGAGTTTCTTGGATGCCTACTCAGGATACCACCAGATTAAGTTGGACCCAGCAGACCACCTGAAGACCGCCTTCATCACACCATTCGGAGCTTTGTGTTACCTGACTATGACATTCGGCTTGAGGAATGCCGGTGCCACTTTTCAGCGTTGCATGCAGAAATGCCTCCTCAAGCAACTCGGCAGAAATGCCCACGTCTACGTAGACGATATTGTGGTGAAGACAGAGAAGCGCGGCACCCTGCTAGAAGATCTCAAAGAAACATTTGCCAACTTGCGCCAATTCCAGATCAAGCTCAACCCCGAGAAATGTGTGTTTGGAGTACCAGCCGGCTAGCTTCTAGGCTTTCTGGTCTCCGAACGCGGCATTGAGTGCAACCCTGAGAAGATCAAGGCCATTGAGAGAATGGAGATTCCCACCAAGTTGCGAGATGTGCAGAAGCTCACCGGGTGCCTGGCCTCCCTAAACCGCTTTATCAGCCGGCTAGGAGAGAAGGCTCTCCCCCTGTACCGACTCATGAAGAAATCCACTCATTTCGAGTGGAATGACCAAGCAGACCAAGCCTTCCATGAGTTGAAGAAGATGCTGACCACTCCACCTGTCCTGGCGGCGCCGACTGAGAAGGAGACCATGGTCCTCTACATTGCCGCAACTAGCCGAGTGGTCAGTACAGTCATCGTGGTTCAGCGCCCAGAAGAAGGCCGAACCCAGCTAGTCCAGAGGCCGGTATATTATCTAAGCGAAGTACTGTCCAGCTCAAAGCAAAACTACCCACACTACCAAAAGATGTGCTATGGAGTGTACTTCGCCGCCAAGAAGCTGAAGCCCTACTTTCAAGAGCATCCCATCACGGTCGTATGCACCGCCCTGCTTGCCGAGATCATAGGCAGCCGGGATGCATCCGGTCGGGTGGCCAAATGGGCCATTGCGCTGGCGCCTTACACAATCTTCTACCAGCCCCGCACCGCCATCAAGTCCCAAGCATTGGCCGACTTCCTCGTCGACTGGGCCGAGACCCGCTACCTACTGCCGGCTCCCGACTCTACTCATTGGCGGATGCACTTCGACAGGTCCAAGATGCGCACCTCTCCCAAAGGCGACAAGCTCAGATACACGCTGCAAATCCACTTTGCCGCCTCCAACAACGTGGCTGAATACGAGGCGCTCATACACGAGCTCCGGCTAGCCAAAGAGCTCAGCATATGCCGGATCCTGTGTTATGGCGACTCAGACTTGGTGGTCCAGCAGTCATCTCGCGACTGGGACGCCAAGGATGCAAACATGGCGAGCTATCGATTCCTCGTCCAGCAGATCAGTGGGTACTTCGAAGGGTGCCACGGGCCGACAACGACCAAGCAGATGCCCTGGCACGGATCGGCTCCACCCGACAGGCTATACCAACCGGTGTCTCTCTCCAGCGCCTCCACAAACCATCTATCAAGCCGTCTCCAGAGTCGGACTCTATCTTTGTACCGCCCGCCCTCGATGCAGCCAGATCCGTCTGGAGGAACCCAGCAGGCGGCTCGGGGACTTCGACAAGCGGCCCGGGGACTGCCGTAGTCGCACCCGGCTCGGGGACTTCAGAACCCGGCCCGGGGACTGCAGCAGTCGGCCCGGGGACTGCAGCGACACAAGAAGCGGTGGCCGACTCCAACTCTCCACCACCCAACCCACCCACCCGAGTCACAGTGGCCGTACTAACAGTAGAAGAAGTCACAGCTCCATCATGGGCCCAGCCCATCCTCAACTTCCTAGTCAACAGAGAGCTGCCGACTGATGAGATCTCGGCAAGACTAGTGCAACGCCGAGCCGGAGCAGATGCAATAATAAACAGAGAACTTGTCAAGCGCAGCGTCACTGGAGTCTTCCAGCGCTGCGTCGAGCCAGAGAAGGTTGTAGCAATCCTCAAGGATATCCACCGAGGCGAATGCGGCCACCACGCAGCCTCAAGATCACTTGTGGCCAAAGCTTTCTGCCATGGTTTCTTCTGGACGACTGCTTTGGAAGATGCCAAAGAGATAGTCAAAAGCTACAAAGGATGCCAAGTCTTCAGTTCCAAGCAACACCTGCCGGCTTCTGCACTCAAGACCATCCCCCTCACCTGGCCCTTTGTCGTCTGGGGGCTGGACATGGTGGGCCCATTCAAGACAGCCCGCGGCGGCTTGACACATCTGCTTGTCGCCGTGGACAAATTTACCAAGTGGATCGAAGCGAAGCCGTTCAAGAAGCTGAACGGGCCGACTGCCGTGACGTTCATTGCCGACATCACTACTCGGTATGGCGTGCCGCACAGCATCATCACCGACAACGGCACAAACTTTGCCAAGGGAGCACTAGCACGTTTCTGCGTGACACAGGGCATCCGACTGGACTTAGCGTCCGTTGCCCACCCGCAGTCAAATGGCCAGGTCGAGCGAGCAGACGGCATCATCCTCTCCGGCATCAAGCCCCGACTGGTCGTACCACTGGAGCGCTCGGCCGGCTGCTGGCTCGACGAGCTGCCGGCTGTCCTTTGGAGTCTGCGTACTACCCCAAACAAGTCAACCGGCTTCACTCCGTTCTTCCTTGTGTATGGTGCCGAGGCTGTCATCCCAACTGACATCGAGTTTGACTCGCCTCGGGTCACCGTGTACACGGAGGTGGAGGCCAAGGAAGCGCGAGAAGACGGCGTCGACCTGCTGGAAGAAGGCCGGCTGTTAGCACTCAGCCGGTCTGCCATCTACCAGCAGGGTTTGCGCCATTACCACAACCGAAAGGTCACTCCAAGATCCTTCCAAGAGGGCGACCTTGTGCTCCGGCTGATCCAGCGAACAGCCGGCCAGCACAAGCTCTTGGCCCCTTGGGAAGGCCCTTTCGTCGTCAGCAAAGCACTAGGCAATGACTCCTACTACCTAATCGACGCACAGAAGCCAAGAACACGCAAGAGGGATGATTCCGGCAAGGAGTCGGAACGACCATGGAACGCGAACCTCCTAAGAAGATTTTACAGTTGAAAGCAGTTGTATCATGCTACCCTTTTTTGTACTAAATATGAGACAAACGGGCCCCCCGAGGCGCACTCGGGGACTGCCCTCCTTTATCTATGAATGACGAGTGTCATACTCATAAATGTATTATTACATTTGATTTTCTGTCTAGCATCGAGTTCGACTAGTCAGCCCGGGGACTGGCCGCCTTAAGTTATATTAAAAACTTCTACCTGAAGTCAGACAAGTAGTGTGCCGGCACCCGAGCCTTCTCTTGTTGAAAGTCGCAGCTCGAAGAACCGACTGTCCGACTGGCAAGAGCCAAAGGCAGAAAGGATGCCCACACGAAAAACGGCTAAGGACTAACGAACTTATATAACGCAAAGACGGCCTCCAACCACGCCTACCGGCTGTCAAAACAGCCGGCTGGCTGGCCTCCCAGTCACTTCGCTATAATCCAACAAAGCTAGAGTACATGCTCTCCCAACTGGCCAAGCATTTCTCCAGCCACATATTGCAGAGCAGCTGTCCGGCTGGGAAGGCGGCAACCAAGGGAGGGCGGCAAAGGAAACAACCGAAGGATGAAAAACAAAGAACAAGGGAAAGCCAAACGCATGCATAATTATATTTACACATAAGGCCCCCAACAGGCCGGCAGTCAATATAGTTCGAATACACCCCCAGTGGGTGGAATTGTGCAAACTTAACAAAATACTGTTCCAAGAGTGGTAAAACAGGAAAGTAGAGGCAGCAGACTAGACTAAGGGCGCAGCAGGGGAGCCGGGCTGGTTGGTGGGGAGGCGCTGCCGGCTGGCGGGTCTCGGCTTGATCATCGCCGGCTGCAGGCGGTGCACCCGCGCGTGCCTTGTTGCTGGAGGCACGGTCAAGCTGAGGCTGACCGGCCGCTCCACCATCTGGCGCGGCGTCTTCACCCTCCCCCCTCCTCCTCGCCCTCGTCGCTGGAGTCGATCTCCTCCTCCGAGTCCTCGCCATCTGCCGGGTTCAGCCCGAACCACTCCTCCGGCTGGGCAACGCCGTTGTCATCCACCTCAGGAGCGAGGCGTTGGTGTCGGTGTAGTCGGCAATCACCAATCCCGCCGGATGATAGCCGGCCCGCGCCGGCTCCAGCTCCGTGTCGGCCTCCTGCCGCCAAGTGGCCAGCTGGTCCAGACTCAGCTCAGGATACCAGGCCTTGACGAACTCCAGCGCCCGCCTGGCGCCGGACCGAGCCGCAGAAGCCTTCCAGGCCTCGAAGCGGCCGACCGCCACCTCCAGCCAGTCAGTCCGACTAGGGGTGCGGGGAATCGCCTCACCAGGCCAGAGAGCGGCCAACACCTGCACCCCAACACGCTGAAGCCGGCGGAGCGTGCGGTGAGCCGGCTGGAGGCGGGCTTGAATCACCAAGAGCTGCTCCTCCAGCGACCGGCGAGCGTTCGGCGCGATCTCGGCGCCAGCCTGCCTTTGTGCCTCGCGGTGGGCCTCGACGACCTGGTTGGCGGCAGTAGAGTAGCCAGGGAAGTACTCTGCGCAAGAAAGAAAGAGAAAGAAGAGAAAAACACCAAGTCAGAAAATGAGCCAAACGGCAAGCGGCAAGCAACGACGAAGAAGAGGGCGGCCTACCATCAACCAAGTCTTCGATCTGGCCGTAGCTGTTGATCAGCGACTGCCTCGCTTCAGCCCAACTCGCCGCCTCTGTCTCATATTCGGCTTGGAGGGCGGCCTCGCTGTCCTGCACCGCCTCCAGGGCCGCCTTCTGGCTCTTCTCCTAGTCGGCCAGCCTCTTGGCCAGGCGGTCACGCTCCTGGGCCAAGGCGTCAGACTCGGCCTCCTTAGCGCGGAGGGCGGCCTGAGTCCCACCCAGCTGCTCCCTCAATCTGGCGTTGGCCGCTGCAGGCATGGCAGAAAAGAAAGAAGCAATAAGGAAGAAGTCGTCAAGGAAGATCCGACCCGACTGCTCAGCAGTCCGCCCGAATCTCGGGGACTACACCCAGTGGGTGCGCTGACGCGCCCCCACGTGAGATAAAAGACGAAGCACTTACCCCGGCTCTCAGATAGATCAGCATTCTTCTGGGTCAGCTCCCGAGCCTGGGAGTTGAAGGCAGCCGCGCGGAGGTTGTGGTAGTCCTGCAAGTCAGGCAGAGAAGCGAATGAGAACAAGATAGCAAAACAAAGCCCGCTAAGAATTTCCAAGCCGCCTGCTCAGCAGCAGACTCGGAACTCGGGGACTACACCCAGTGGGTGCGCTGACGCGCCCCCACGGAAGAAACCAAGATCAAAAAAGCAAAAATAGGAAGACTAACCCGAATGGCCGCTCGCGTCGCAAGGAACTCGTCATTGTATTTCCTCAGCGCCGCAGCCTGGGACTGAAGCCGGTTCCGAACGTCCTGCGCCGCCACGTTCACCACGGCCGTCCCTCCACCCGGCGTCCACCCCGAGCTGGCGCTGGCTGCCTCCACGTCCCGGGCCGATGAGCCGGAGCCCGCGGCCCTCTGCGGGTCCGATGCGGCCTTCCCCGCGCGCTGGCGCGATGGCGACTGGACCAGCAGGTCCGTCCTCGCGGCTGGCTTATCCCCAGCCGATTGCGCAGGCGGCACGTTAGGCCGGCTGCCTTGAGCCGCCCCAGTCGGCGGGGCCGGTGCTGCCTCCCTCTCCGGGACGACGACGTCGTCCTCCCTCTCCAACCCCGGCTGGTCGCCGCCGGCTTCCCGGGGCCTATGGGACCTCGGGCGCCGCGACACGAAGAGGGGTGCCGAGCAAGGCCCCCTCCGCTGTTGCCGCGGCTGCAGCCTCCGCTTGGGCCTTGGCCGCTGCGTCGGCGCGCGCCTTCGCCGCCTCCTCCTCCTCCTGTGCCGCCTTGGCGGCAGCCGTCCTCAACTCCTCCGCCTCCCGCTCCTCCCGCGCCTCCCGCGCGTTTCGCTCCGTTGCCGCCTGAAGCTCAGCGCGGGGGTCCACGCGGCGGGTGCTCCCGGATCCTCCCGGCGATCCAACGATGGAGCCGGCAGCAACCCGCTCAAGAGAAAGCGGAGCCCTGATTTTTGAGAAAGGGCAAGGATTCAGAATCACCAAGAAAAGAAGAAAGAATGTACAAAGGAATATACACTTACGCCGACACCATCTGCGGCTGCTTCACCACCTTGCGGAAGCGGGCCGCCTTCGTGGCCGCCTCATCCCGCCTGATCGCCGCCGCCCCGCCCTTGGGCTTCTTCGGCCGGCTGCCGAACAAGCCCGACGCGGCACGGCGCTTCTGCCCGCCGCCCCAAGCAGGCGGCGCGGCATAGGAACCCGCGCCGTGGCCGGACGCCGGCTGGTGGCGTGGGACGATTTCCGCCTCGTCGTCATTCGGCCAGTCGTCGAAGCTGGCTCCGAGCCCGGAGCCGCCTGCTTCGCCGCCGGCTTCGCCGCCACCCGCCTCGGTGTTTTCATCCATGGCGGCCGCCCCCAAATCGTGGTCCTCCAGGTCATGCTTTGCCCGGTCGGGGAGGAATCGACGCTCCACCTCCGACCCGGCTGCAGGTCGAAGGAGAGGACTCTGCCAAGACATGCCGACTGGTCAGAGTTAGCCAAGAGGAACTCGGCGACAAAACTAAGAGAAGAAAGGGAAAAAGAGAACATACCGTGGGCGGCGGATGTGCACGGGAATATGGTTCCTTGCCAAACCGCCACTCTGCGGAGAGCTTGCCGTTCGCAAGATAATTCACCATATGGGCCACCTCGTCGTGCGGCATGTCCTTGGTGCACATCTGACTTGGATTGAGTTGGACGCTCATCTGACAGATCAGGTGAGGGCGGCTCTCAAGCGGAAGCACCCGGCGCGCGACGAAGGCGGCCAGCAAGTCGGACCCAGTCAGGCCCTCCGACTGGATCATCACCCGCAGTCGGGCGACGGCCGCGGCTCCAGCCTGCGATAGCGTCACGGTCCGATAGGACCACTGGGGCCGCCTCCCAGCCGGCGGGCCGGCTACGTAAGCCGGCAAGTTCACATAGTCGCCTTGTGGGGCGACGATCTTCACGTAGAAATATGACTTTTGCCAGAGCTTCACCGACTGGATTAGCGTGATGACGGGGAAGGGGTTGTCGGCCGCCGGCCTCCGCATCGCGATGAAGGCGCCGCTCTGGGCCAGCACGCCCTGCATGCGGGTGCCCAGCTTAGATTGGAAGAACTCCCCCCAGAGCTTGAGGGTGGGGAGAACGCCAAGAAAGCCTTCGCACAAGGTGACGAAGGCGGACAGCAGCACCACCGTGTTCATAGTGAGGTGGTGCGGCTGGAGTTGATAGAAGTCGAGGAAGGAGCGGAAGAAAGCGCTCGCCGGCAAGCCGATGCCGCGCAGGAAGTGCGAGCGGAAGACTACCCGCTCGCCTTCCTCCGGCTCCGGCGTGATCTCCTTCACAAGCGCGAGACGGACCCGCACCTGGTCCGCGCCGGGCAACCGCCGCGTCTTGCGGAGGAACTCGATGTGGTCCATATGGACGTTGGAGTCGTCCCGGTCCCCGCCATACTGCATGGTGGCGAGAAGCTGACGAGGAAGAGTGCGATGGCGGAGAAAGCATGGCCCTGCGGCGGCAAAGCGGTGGGGCGGAGTGAAGATCGGTGGGACGGCACGGCGGCAAGGCGCTGCTGCGAGGGAAAGCAGGAGGAAGAAGATGGCGGAGAGGAGAGGAGCATGCGAGCGTCTGCCGCTTCCCCTCCTCCCCCTACTTATAGCCTCGTGTGGCGAAGCCGAGGAGGCGAGACGTGGGGAGGAACGTGGGATCAACTGCGCCCACTCCCCCACGTTCCGCGATTATCGCGCCCTAATGGCGTGCGGAAACCGCCGTCGGAAGACGTGCGGACAGCTTTGGGCCGCAAAGAATCCGCGCCTGGGCCTAGGCGTAGGAGTGGTGGGCCCTCGGCCTGCGGCGACGTCTTGTCGCGCGCGTGGGTTGGCAGGCTCTTTTCAGCCAAGGGACACCACGTGGTTCGCAGGCGGCGAGCGGCCGTCCCGCAGCCCGGCGCACGCGCCAACAGACTCCCGCCTTCCGACTTTAAAAATTTCGCCAAGACGGCGCGCCCAACCGAAGCCGGCTCCCAGCTGCTGGCTCGTCAAGATAAGAAGCTGACCGAGCTTCTCGACCTCCTCTCAGCCTCAAAGCCCAACCAGCTTAGGGGACTACTGTCAGAGTAAATGGCCACGGGTAGCCTAACCAACTCCCCTGGCTCTTCGAAAAATTATCAGGCCATTCAAGCCTTCAAGCATACAAAGCATAGGGCCGCCTTCCCCCGGCCGGCTATCCCCAGGGCCGACTCCCAGAAGGCGACCCAGCCTCAGAAACCTCCCCCCAAGAAAGATACGAGATAGCCGACTCCAGGGAGCCGGCCCCAAGAGGACCGACTCCCAGAAGCCGGCCATGAAGAAAGCCGACTCCCAGAAGCCGGCCAAGACTGCACCCACTAAGACTGTACCCACATAACGGCTATAGGATGGGGTGTGGCCGCAGTACAGCCCACGACCCCCCGAATCCCGGAACAGGCATGGCCACAGGGCGCCGTACGGGCCATCCATCCCCCGTCCGGCGCGGCACTGTAGCCGGGTTGGCCTCGATGTCACCCACGACAGGCGCCAGTACGGCCCGTAGGTGGCAGGCCCCTTTTGCCAGAGAGACACGCGAAGGCGGCCAGGCCTCCTCTAGTCGGCCAGGGGTGTGGCCGACTCCCAATAGCCGGCTACCTCCCTCCTTCGAAACATGTGCCTCATTACGGAGACAAGACGAGGTAAGGCTACAGTGGGAGCCCGCTAGGCGGTGACACTGTAGCCACGCTCACCTAACCAAAGCTCTCGTAATCAGAGGCGAGGCGACAGTAACCAGCCGCCGACAAAGCCCCCAAGCGGTGGGGCCGGCCTGTCGGCCAAGAGGCCGGTAGCCGGCGGGACCCACCAGTCGGCGGGCCCCAATGACCGGCGGAGAAGCCGGCGAGCATAGACGCTGACGGCTGGGACCCGCGCCCAGTTGGATTACCATTGTACCCCTGGGGGGTAGGCCTATATAAACCCCCCCGGGACACCCATGCAAAGGGTTGATCTCATAGAATTCCACACACCACATAGAGAGAAAAGGAGACCTAGCCTTACCCTTCTTCTTCCTCTATCCAAACAGCTCAAGGAGCGCTTGTAGCTACTTGTATTGATCTAGTGATCATGCGGAGACCCCGCAGAGCAGGACTAGGGGTGTTATCTCTACGGAGAGCCCCGAACCTGGGTAAGATCCGCCGGCGTGCATGTCTTTGCCTCATCCCGTTTCCAGGCACCGGCGATGTTTTACTGGCTCCCACAATGATAAGCCACCCGTTGGCATATGTCGCACCTACCACCCGACAATCTTCATCCTAGGCCTCCCACAGATTGATAAACCTTAGGTCATCCACTTGAGGGAAATTTCCTACTATCCTACAAACCTTTGCACTTGGAGGCCCAACAACGTCTACAAGAAGAAGGTTGCATAGTAGACATCATGGTGTTAAAATGGGCGAACGTCGTTCGGCCTTGCAGGGCATGATAGCCATTGCGGAAAGGTGCAATATCGAAGATCAATTCTTTGCAGGAAATTATCCAGGGAGCCGAACACTACTTGCAAAGTGAGCATGCCCGAATGGTGGGCTTCAATGTCGGGGATGACCCCCTTGAAGGTGGCGCTGCTAGGGTTGGTCCTTGATGGGTCAATTCCCATTTTCCTTACTGTATCTTCATAGATCAGGTTGAGGCTGCTGCCGCCGTCCATAAGGACTCTGTTAAGGTGGTAGCCATCAATGATTGGGTCGAGGACCAAAGCCGCCGATCCTCCATGACGGATACTGGTCGGGTGGTCCTTGTGATCAAAGGTGATCGGACATGCCGACCATGGGTTGAATTTCGGAGTTACCGGCTCTATGGCGTAGACGTCCCAAAGTGCACGCTTCCTCTCCTTCTTGGGTATATGAGTGGCATAGATCATATTCACTGTTTTAACCTCAGGAGGGAATTGTTTTTGGCCTCCATTGTTCAGCCTGCGAGGTTCCTCTCATCCTCACTATGGGAGCTTTTGCCCGCGTCTTCGACTGTTGCTTTACTGGCATGCTTAATTACCCAACAATTATGGTTGGTGTGATTGGCGGGCTTCTCTGCGGTGCCGTGTATCTAGCACGGCCTATCCAAGATAACGTCCAACTTGGTGGGTCCGTCCTGATTTCCTTTAGAGCGCCTTTTTCTCGGCCTTGACATAGAGTTACGGAATCTGGCATTTATTGTCTTGTCATCGACCTGGGCGCTGTTGTGTCGCCGCTTATTTTTGTTGCAGCGTGGCTTTCCATTGCCGTCCTAGACTTTCGAAGTGCCGGGATCTTCTGGGTTGGTGCTTCTACGAGCCAACCAATTATCTTTGCCCGCACAAAAGCGGGTCATAAGGGAGGTAAGAGCCGCCATTGTCTTCAGCTTATCTTGGCCGAGCTGGTGGCCTAGCCATTCATCCCGGATACTGTGCCCGAACGCGGCTATGGCTTCGCCATCTGGGCAGTCAACTATCCGATTCTTTTTTGTCAGGAACTGATTTTAGAATTGCCGGGCTGGCTCCTCGGGCTGTTGTACCACATGACTCAAGTCATCGGTGTCCGGAGGCCGGACATAGGTGCCTTGAAAGTTGGCTTGAAAAGCATCTTCGAGCTCTTCCCAGCTCCCCATGGAGTCTTCGGGGAGGCTGTTCAACCAATGTCGGGCTGGTCCTTTGAGCTTTAATGGCAGATATTTGATAGCATGAAGGTCGTCTCCTCGTGCCATATGAATGTGGAGAAGAAAGTCCACGATCCACATGGCAGGGTCCGTAGTTCCACCATATTGCTCGATATTCATGGGTTTAAACCCCTCTGGGAATTGGTGCTGCAGCACCTCGTCCATGAAGCACATTGGGTGAGCGGCGCCCCTTATTCGGGCCACGTTGCATCGAACCTCGGAATCCATCCATGCCCGGCATTGATCATGAAGTCTATCGTTTTGGTCGAGCCATGCTTGGTATCCGTTTCTTCTTTCGGGAGGGTAGTCTCTTGATCCGTAAATGGACCTTGACTGACCAGCTCTAGTGGCCAGGTCATGTCCCAGATCATATTGATATGCTGGTTGTACCGCCTCCTTGCCTTTATGGCGAGGGGGGGTGATACGTCTCCAATGTATCTATAATTTTTGATTGTTCCATGCTGTTATATTATCAATCTTGGATGTTTTATAATCATTTTATACCATTATTTGGTACTAACCTATTGACCTAGTGCCAAGTGCCAGCTGTTGTTTTCTGCATGTTTTTTTACATCGCAAGAAATCAATACCAAATGGAGTCCAAACGCAACGAAACTTTTTGGAGATTTTTTTGGACCAGAAGACATCCAGTGGGCCGAACAAGCACCTGGGGGCGCTCCGAGGGGAGCACAACCTACCATCGCGCGCCTGGGGGCCCAGGTGCGCCCAGGTGGGTTGTGCCCACCTCGGGTGCACCCTGAACCGCCTCTTTGCTCTATACATACCCCAATATTCCATAAAATCTAGGGGAGTCGATGAAAATCAATTCCAGCCGCCGAAGAGTCCAGAACCACCAGATCCAATCTAGACACCATCACGGAGGGGTTCACCACTTCCATTGGTGCCTCTCCGATGATGCGTGAGTAGTTCTTTGTAGACCTTCGGGTCCGTAGTTAGTATCTAGATGGCTTCCTCTCTCTCTCTTGATTATCTATACAATGGTATCTTCGAGATCCATATGATGTAACTCTTTTTGCGATGTGTTTGCTCGGATTGGATGAACTTCGAGTTTATGATTAGATCAATCTTTTTATATCCATGAAAGTTATTTGAGTTTCTTTGATCTCTTATATGCATGATTGCTTATAGCCTCATATTTCTTCTCCGATATTTGGGTTTTGTTTGGCCAACTTGATCTATTTATCTTGCAATGGGAAGAGGTGCTTTGTAGTGGGTTCGATCTTACGGTACTTGATCCCAGTGAAAGAAGGGGAACCAACACGTATGTATCGTTGCTACAAAGGATAAAACGATGGGGTCTATTTCTACATAAATAGATATTGTCTACACTAGATGCATGCTGGATAGCGGTCTATGTGTGGAGTAATAGTAGTAGATGCAGGCGGGAGTCGGTCTACTAATCTTGGACGTGATGCCTATATAATGATCATTGCCTGGATATTGTCATGATTATTTGAAGTTCTATCAATTGCCCAACAGTAATTTGTTTACCCACTGTTTGCTATTTTTCTCGAGAGAAGCCACTAGTGAAACCTATGGGCCCCGGGTCTCTTTCGCATATTACTTGCCTTTGCGATCTATTTTCCTTTGCTTTTATTTTCAGATCTACTAAACCAAAAATACAAAACTACCTTGCTGCATTTTATTCTTATTTATTTTATTTGGCGTTCGATCTATCAATCTACTACAATTTATTTCACGTATGTTTGCCTATCTTGAGGCGCCGTACCCGAAAGGGATTGACAACCCCTTTTACACATCGGGTTGCGAGTATTTGGTATTTGTGTGTAGGTGTTGTTTACGTTGTGTTGATTGGTTCTCCTACTGGTTCGATAACCTTGGTCGCATAATTTAGGGAAATACCTACCGCTGATGTGCTGCATCATCCCTTCCTCTTTGGGGAAATACTGACGTAGCTTCAAGCCACATCAAAAGGAATTTCTGGCGCCGTTGCCGGGGAGGATCTTCAACATATACTAGGTTCCTTATCACAAATCTCATCTCCTCACAATTTACATTATTTTCCATTTGCCTCTCGTTTTCCTCTCCCCCACTTCACAAAAATTTGCCATTTTATTTGCCCTCTTTTTCATTCGCCGTTTTCTTGCCGGATTTGTTTTTTAGTGCAATCTTGTTGTGTAGTCATCATGACTCAAGAGAACACCAAGTTGTGTGATTTCTCAAATACCAACAACAATTATTTTATTGGCACTCCTATTGCTCCTCTCGCCACTAGTGCGGAGTCTTGTGATATTAATACTGCTTTGCTGAATCTTGTTATGAAAGATCAATTTTCCGGTACTCCTAATGAGGATGACGCGTCCCATCTTAATACCTTTGTTGGATTATGCGATATGCAAAAGAAAAAAGAAGTGGACAATGATGTTGTGCAGATCAAATTATTTCTGTTTTCTTTGCGTGATTCTGCAAAAATTTGGTTCTCTTCTTTGCCTCGCAATAGTATCGATTCTTGGAACAAGTGTAAAGATGCTTTTATTACTAAGTATTTTCCGCCCGCAAAAATTATTTCCCTTAGAACCCAGATTATAAATTTCAAGCAACTTGAACATGAGCATGTTGCACAATCTTGGGAAAGGATGAAAATGATGTTAAGGAATTAACCAACTCATGGGTTAAATCTTTGAATGATGATACAAATTTTTTACGCAGGGTTGAATTTTGTTTCTCGTAATCTTTTAGATTTCGCCGCGGGTGGTAATTTTATGGAAATTACTTTGGGTGAAGCCACCAAATTTTTTGATAATATTATGGCAAATTATTCACAATGGCATACCGAAAGAGCTCCTACTAGTAAAAAGTTAATTCGGTAGAAGAAATTTCTTCTTTGAGTGAAAAAGTTGATGCTCTTATGAAATTGCTTGCTAGAAAAAGTCCTCCTATTGATTTCAATGATATGCCTTTGTGTACTTTCATTGAGAAAAATAGTGATGCCGTAGATGTGAATTTTATCTCTCGAAATAATTTCAACAACAATGCTTATAGAGGTAATTTTAATCCTATGCCTTTTCCTAGTAATTCCTCTAATAATTATGGTAATTCCTATGGCAATCAACCTTATAATAATAATAGGAACACCTCTGATCTTGAAAATAATATTAAAGAATTTATTAACACGCAAAAACTTTTCAACACTACCATAGAAGAAAAGTTGCATAAGATTGATGATTTGTCTAGAAGTGTTGATAGGATTTTTCATGATGTGGAAAATCACAAGATGAAATTTTTTGTGCCTAAAGTAGATGAATAAATTAAAGCTCTCTATGTTTCTATGGATGAAAGTAAGAAAAGAACCACTATGCATAGAGCTAAAAGAGAATTTTTAGAAAAAGTGTTTTCTAGTGATTACTTTCGCAAAAGTGATGAAGATCTTAAAATGATTGGTGTTTCTTCTATTGATTCCTTGTTTAGTAAAGTGAAGATTGATGAAAAAGGGACTGGAGAAGGATCAACTTTAGCTAGAAGGTGTCCCGATAATTCGGAGGGTGAAAATCTTGTTGAGAAAATTGATAAAAGTGGGTTTGAAGAGGTCAAAACTTTAACTAGTGATGTGCCCACTCTTTTGGATTACAAAGACTTTAATTATGATAGTTGCTCTTTGATTGATTGTATTTCTTTTTTTTCAATCCATGATAAATTCACCCCATGCTTATGAACAAAATAAAGCTTTTACTAAACATATTGTTGATGCTATGATGAAAGCTTTATAAGAAAAGTTGGAATTAGAAGCTTCAATTCCTAGAAAATTGCATGATGAATGGGAACCTACTATCAAAGTAAAGATTAAAAATTATGAGTGTTTTGCTTTGTGTGACTTGGGTGCTAGTGTTTCTACAATTCTGAAATCTTTATGTGATGTGCTTGGTCTTACCGATCTTGAAGAACGTTCTTTAAATTTGCACTTGGCGGATTCTAATATTTAAAAGCCCATGGGAATAATTAATGATGTTCTTATTCTTGCAGATAGGAATTATGTGCGCATAGATTTTATTGTTCTTGATATTGATTGCAATCCGTCTTGGCCAATTATTCTTGGTAGACCGTTTTTACGCACAATCGGTGCCGTGATTGATATGAAAGAAGACAATATTAAGTTCCAATTTCGTTTGAGGAAGGGTATGGAACACTTCCCTAGAACAAGAATTAGGCCACCATGTTAATCAATCATGAGGGCATCTTATGGATCTCGAAACAAAGATTGCAAAACATAGATCCTTGCTTTATTCCTAGCTAAGGGCGTAAAACAATAGCGCTTGTTGGGAGGCAACCCAATGAATAAAATTTATTTTAGCTTTCTGTTCTTGAGTGTTAACACAATTATGCTACTGTTATGATTGTGTTTTTTGTGTTTTAATTAGTGTTTGTGCCAAGTAAAGCCTTTAGGATCTTCTTGGGTAATAGCTGTTTGATCTTGCCGAAAAACAGAAACTTTTGCGCTCACGAAAACAATTCTCATTTTTAACAAGAGTGTGATAAAATGCCAATTCTTTTTGAAGAAGATTAATATACAAATTTCTCAGGTCGTCCTAATTTTTGGAGTTTCATAAGTATTCAAATTTTCAGATTACTACAGACTGTTCTGTTTTTGACAGATTCTGTTTTCTTTCCATTGTGTGCTTGTTTTGATGATTCTATGGTTTTCTTTGATGAGTTTTTGCCATAGAAAATTTGGAATACAGTTGATATAATGCAAGAATAAAATATGACTAGGTTGGAATAGTACTTATAGTAGCGATTTATTTTCTTATACTAACGGATCTCACGAATGTTTTGTTGGAGTTTTGTGTGATTGAAGTTTTCAAGTTTTGGGTTATCTTACGATGGATAAAGGAATAAGGAGTAAGAAGAGCCTAAGCTTGGGGATGCCCCGGCATCCCAAGCTATTATCCAAAAGAGAGCAAGCAACTAAGCTTGGGGATGCCCCGAGTGGCATCCCCTCTTTCTTCTAACGACCATCGGTATTTTACTCGAAACTATATTTTTATTCATCACATACTATGTGTTTTGCTTGGAGCGTCTTGTATGATATGATTATTTGCTTGTTTTATTTTGTGTTTTAAGTCTTTATTCCTTGCTGGACACACCTATTTGAGAGAGCCAAAATTATGCCATGACTTGTTAGAATTGCTCTCTATGCTTCACTTAAATTTTTATGAGCTATGGACTTGCTCTAGTGCTTCACTTATATCTTTTTGATCACGGTGTGCTTTAGTATTTTTGAAGAAATGCTCTCTTGATTCACTTAGATTTATTTGAAAGTTAGTAAATTTTTCAAGAAATTCCCTCTTGCTTCACCTAAATTAATTTGAGAGAAAGAAAGAAATATTATGCTCATGATCTTCACTTATATTTGTTTGAGCTTATCAAAAGCAACACACGAAAATTAGTCCCAAAGTGATAGATATCTAAGAAGGATATAATAAAAACTTTCATGAAGATCATTGGGCAAAATAAACTTGATTCTTTGTAATAGTTTTGAGATATGATGATGTGATATGTGAGTCATCTTGATGAGTAATTATGCTTTAGTAAGAATATTGGTGTTAAGGTTTGTGATTCCCTATGCAAGCACGAAAGTCAATTGTCGTGCAATGAAATTACATCCTACTTGTGGTGCATTACTCGGTGTTAATTATGCTTAATGCTCGCTTATGAGATTATTTGTTTCTTGGTTGGTCGCTTCTCAATCTTTTGCTAGCCTTCATTTTGCACTAAGTATGATCAGTATTTGTGCATCCGAAACCCTTAAAACCAGTTTTGCCACATGAGTTCACTATATCTACCTATATGCGGTGTTCTTTTGCCGTTCTAAGCAAATTTGTATGTGCCATCTCTAATTTTCAAAATAAACTTCTATTTTGTGTGTTCGTACCGCTCGCGGAGCGGTGAGGGGTAGCTAATATTTCCCATGCTAGATGTGTTATTCTCATGATGAGTGTTTATTCACTTGTCATTGCACGAGAGTAAGGCAAAGGTATTAGGGATGCCCAGTCACGAAATGAAAAATGAATTTACTTTATGTTGTGAAATAATAAATTCCTTGGAAAGTGTTGGTATGGAAGGCAACCGTAGATTCGGCTAGCCATGGAAAGTGAAAGTATGGTGGAAAAGGAATAAAATTTATATTCTGTTTCGGAACTGCCTATGATATATCTAGCATGGAAAGTGTTGGGAACTCTAAGTCATTTTCGTTGGTGAGAAATACACACCTCCCAAAATGTTTTTATCTCTAAGTTTTTCGCTTTGAGCTGTAGCAACTCTACGAATCCCTACTTCCCTCCGCGAAGGGCCTTTCTTTTACTTTATGCAATTTTTATTTTTGAATTTGAGTCTCCATCTTCTCTTATAAAAGCACCAACTAGGAGGCACTATGGTCGTACTTGAGTATTGGGTGTAGTTAATATGCGAGTGTGTTTCATGAATGGATCAATGATTGAGCATGATGGGCTAGGGATAGCTTATTTTAGCATTGATATTTTGAAAGACATGGTTGCTTTTTGATATGCTTGAGTATTTAAGTTATCATGTCAAAACTAGACAATTGCTTTGAACAATATAAAAGTCCAAATGTCCATGCTATAAAGAAAATAATATGATATGACATGTTAGGTAGCATTCCACATCAAAAATTCTATTTTTATCATTTACCTACTCGAGGACGAGCAGGAATTAAGCTTGTGGATGATGATACGTCTCCAACGTATCTATAATTTTTGATTGTTCCATGTTGTTATATTATCAATCTTGGATGTTTTATAATCATTTTATAGTCATTTTATATCATTTTTTGGTACTAACCTATTGACATAGTGCCAACTGCCAGTTGCTGTTTTCTGCATGTTTTCTTCCATCACAGGAAATCAATAGCAAGCTGAGTCCAAACACAGCGAAACTTTTTGGAGATTTTTCTGGACCAGAAGACATCCAGTGGGCCAAAGAAGCACATGGGGGGTGCTCCGAGGGGAGCACAACCCACAAGGGAGGGCGCGCCCAGGTGGGTTGTTCCCACCTCGGGTGCCCCCTGAACCGCCTCTTTGCTCTATAAATACCCCAATATTCCACAAACCCTAGGGGATTCGAAGAAAATCAATTCCAGCTGCCGCAGAGTCCAGAACCACCAGATCCAATCTAAACACCATCACGGAGGGGTTCACCACTTCCATTGGTGCCTCTCTGATGATGCCTGAGTAGTTCTTTGTAGACCTTCGGGTCCGTAGTTAGTAGCTAGATAGCTTCCTCTCTCTCTTGATTATCAATACAATGGTCTCTTGGAGATCCATATGATGTAATTCTTTTTGCGTTGTGTTTGTTGGGATCGGACGAACTTTGAGTTTATGATTAGCTCTATCTTTTTATATCCATGAAAATTATATTAGTTTCTTTGATCTCTTATATGCATGATTGCGTATAGTCTCGTATTTCTTCTCCGATATTAGGGTTTTGTTTGGCCAACTTGATCTATTTATCTTGCAATGGGAAGAGGTGCTTTGTAGTGGGTTCGATCTTACGCTGCCTGATCCCAGTGACAGAAGGGGAACAGACACGTATGTATCGTTGCTACTAAGGATAAAACAATGGGGTCTATTTCTACATAAATAGATCTTGTCTACATCATGTCATCGTTCTTATTGCATTACTCCGTTTTTCCATGAACTTAATATACTAGATGCATGCTGGATAGCGGTTGATGTGTGGAGTAATAGTAGTAGATGCAGACAGGAGTCGGTCTACTAATCTTGGGCGTGATGCCTATATAATGATCATTGCCTGGATATCATCATGATTATTTGAAGTTCTGTCAATTGCCCAACAGTAATTTGTTCACCCACCGTTTGCTATTTTTCTCGAGAGAAGCCACTAGCGAAACCTACGGGTCTCTTTCTCATATTATTTGCCTTTGCGATCTATTTTCCTTTGCTTTTATTTTCAGATCTACTAAACCAAAATACAAAAATACCTTGCTGCATTTTATTCTTACTTATTTTATTTGAAGTTTGATCTATCAATCTACTACAATTTATTTCATGTCCGTTTGCCTATCTTGAGGCGCCATACCCGAAAGGGATAGACAACCCCTTTTACACGTCGGGTCGCGAGTATTTGTTATTTGTGTGCAGGTGTTGTTTACGTTGTGTTGCTTGCTTCTCCTACTGGTTCGATAACCTTGGTCTCATAACTGAGGGAAATACCTACCGCTGTTGTGCTGCATCATCCCTTCCTCTTTGGGGAAATACCGACGTAGCTTCAAGCCGCATCAGGGAGCAGGCGGTTATTCGGGCCCTCCAGCCAGCCTGTCCCTTCCTCGAGGGGGCGGTCGGGTTGGTCGCCTTAAGTTCGTCTAGGCTGTACAGGCTCGAAGGCCTCATTGTCTAACTGCGGCAATAGTTTGTTTGCCGTTCATAGCCGTACCCTTCTTCAGCTTCTAGGACTTTCGTCCATCTGTCGTTGAGGGTGCCTTGTTCGGCTTTTATCTGTTGCCGCTTCTTCTTCAAGTTTCGCGCGGTAGCTATGAGCTATTGCTTGAATCGCTTTTGCCCTAATGGATCTTCTGGGACAATAAAGTCCTCAGGTCCAAGGCTGACCTCCTCTTCGGAGAGGGGCATATAATTGTTGTCTTTTTAATTATTGGGGTCCTCAGGAGTATGTTGACCCTGATGCCCCGCTAAGCCATCAGATTGGTGTTCGGGGGCGGGGTCGCCGAGGTCTTCGCATTGTCCGGGGTGTCGCCTTCTTTGGTGCCCATGTTACTTTCCCTGCTTCGTCGCCCCTTGGAGTGTCGGTGTTGCCTCCGGTGCTTGGGGGGCTCCTCCCCAAGTTTATTATCCCTTCTAGGGGTGTCGTCCCCATTGGCGCTGTCGTCGTCGTCCTTAGGGGTGTCCACCATGTAGATGTCATAGGTGGATGTGGCCGTCCATCGACCAGTGACGTGAGGGGCTGCGGCCTTGCCATCGTCGTCCATGTCGTCAGCCTCCTCGAAGGCATAATCTAGCATGTTAGTTAAGTCCACGACAGTGGCTATTAGGTGGGTGTTGGATGGGATGTAAAATTCCATGTGGCCTGCCTCAAGGCTCCGTTGAGCACGAGCCGAGGTCTGGCCATCAACGATAGTCATCATCTGGATCTGGTCTAGCACCTCATTCAGTAAGGCAAGGCTGGCCTTGTCGGTGTGTGAGGCCTCTTCGAGGTTGACCCCTGTCGTGACGGTGGAGCGGGGCACAAGATCGGCCAGGGCCGAACCCTGATCCTCCAACACCATGCCAACGTCGGTGCTCAAAGTCGCATCCATACTGAGAATGGTGAGTTTGGATGGGGTTGGATCCACGTCTTCGGACGCCGAACTCCCCTAAAGGCTTGAGGCCGAATCCGCAATAGTGAGGGAGGGTCCGGATAGGATTCATTCCTGGTTTTCGGACATAGGTAGAGTTTCTGAGCTCGAAGCTGGTAGCGCGGCAGGGGCCGATCCGGAGATCGGACCAGGGAGAGGACCCGAAGTCAATGCTTCGGAGGCTATGTTTGTTGACGGTACAACCGAAAAGCCAGTGAAGATCCGATCGCCCCGGGCGTCGGTGACATACTCGAGGTTGCTAAACCTGACCTGCTGCTTGGGGGAGAAGTTGTCGACCTGGTTGAGATGACCAGTCAAGTTAGCCTGAAGGACGATGCTGTGGAACACGAAAAGTTGCCCAAGGACGAAGATGTCCCTGGTGTTGATGTTGTCTTCGATGATCAGGCGAGCCATCGACCCTTCGGCGATCCGACAGTGGAACTCTCAATGAAAGCACCAATGTCGATGTCAAAATTGGCGGATCTCGGCTAGGGGGTCCCGAATTGTGGATCTTGGATCGATGGGGAACAAGGGACACAGAACACGATATTTACCCAGGTTCGGGCCCTCTCTAAGAGGTAATACCATACATCCTGCTTGATTATATTGCTTGTGTATATGGGGATTACAAAGTTGATCTACCTCGAGATGAGAGGAACTAAACCCTAACTGGTAGGATGGTGATTGTTCTCCTAGCCTCGACGGACTAAACCCCCTGGTTTATATAGACACCAGGGATGCTAGGTTTATAGATAGTCGGTTACATCAAGGAAATGCCGGATCATCCATCTTGACTTGGGGTATATGCCAAGGCGCAAGTGTCTTTGGTCCGTAAATGGTGCGGCCCATCAATCCGGCCCACGTGAGGTGAACCGGCACCCCGAGGACCCCCTAGTCAAGGACTCCCTCATAATGTTCATGCCTATGTCGATGATATCGTGGTCAAGTCCCAAAGGAAGGAAACAATGCGGGGTGAACTCAAGGGAACCTTTGATGATCTTCGGGTTTACAAGATGATGCTTAACCCGGCCAAATGTGTTTTTGGCGTTTGTAACATCCCAAATTTTCAATTTGGAATGTTATACATTAGATCATCATGCATATGATATTTTATTGCACTTTGATTTGCGATCCTAGAAATTTCACGCAACTCAAGGACCCACGGAGAGAGTTGGGGATTTCGTTATTTTCATATTTGGGTTTTCTCAAATTTTGAAAATAGGATCATTTGTTTTAATTATTTTTCTCTCCGAAAATATTTCATATCAAAATATATGAGAGGGGATAAAATGACTTCTCCACAAATAATGAAATATTGGAGGAAAAATATTAAAAACAAATATTTGATTTTATTTGATTTTATTCGAATTAGGAAAAATACGCGTTTCTCAAAATGGCATTTTAGGCCCAAATAAATGTTCATATTGTCCGGCTTATTTTTAGAGGACGGGAAAAAATTTATTTCAGGATTTTAGGAGTCCGTTTAGTATTTCTTTTCTTACTTTTTCTGCACGTCCGAATTAGTAATTTTTTTTAAAGTCAACCGCCTTACGGGCCGTGTCCGAGCCGGACACCTCAGCTCGGCCAGCCTTTAAAGCCGCGGCCCGAGCCCCGCCTCAGCCCAAGTCGCCACCGCCCCGAAACCCTAGCCGCCGCCGCCGCCGCCCGCGTCGCCCCGCCGCCCGACCCGCCACCCGCCGGAGCCCCGCCGCCGCCCGCCGGAGCCCTGTCGCCTCTCGCCCGACGCCGCCACCCGCCGGAGCCGCTCGCCGCCGCCGCCGTCACGCGAACCGAGGTAGCCGCCGGTTTTTCTCGAAAAACCGTTCGGTTTTATTTCGAAACCGAGATGCGTTTTTTTATATTAGATCGGTTTATTTTTTTCCGGTTTAGTTAAATAGCGAACACCCGTTCGTTCGTTTTAACGAACGGTTTTCTTTTTTTACAGACAGCGAACGTTCGATCGTTAGCCTGTTCGTCCGTTTTTCTTTTTCTCGGATTTTCCGCGATTATTCCTGATCGCGATTTCTGATCTGTTTTTCGTTTTAGTATAACTCTTCGCTCGTTTATCGGAATCAGGCGATTCAAGCGCCTAGAGTTTTGTCTCGAAATTCTCTTTCCCTTTAACCAACTCAAACAAGTTTTTGCTACTATAAAATTTGACTTAGATCCAGATTAGTAAACGAAGCTTGTTTCTTTCGCCGTTTGACCTTTGTTGCTTCGTTTGAATTGATTCTTTTTGCAAACCGGCATTCTTAAGTTGAACTTTCTGGTTAGATCTCTTATTTTGAGTTTTATTTCGTGCACCCTTTCTTGATTGCTTATGTATGTATTGTTTGTTTGCGATAGAGTACCCGGAGTGCGAAGCGTGCTACTACGAGTCTCTAGGTTTCACGGATCATCAGCAAGGCAAGTAACACTTTGATCATACTTTTCATCACCCAGTTTTATTGCATTAGATCAATCCTCAAACAGTTGCATGATTAGGATCTGATTAATATGTGGGTTTTGGGAAGTAGATGAGGTAGTACCTATTGTCCTGTTTACTATCAAACCTTTGGGAGTTACCTCTACGTTTGCTTATATTGCTATGTTATGCTCGTAGACGTGGATTGGGTTTGAGTGAATTCTTCATGACAGAAGTGAGATTATTAATTTATGGTTCAACTTAAGGTGGCTAGTTTAATTTACATCTGGGTGGATTGAGGCACCTGGAGAAACCAGTGTTGCCTGTATTTTTGGATATCCCGGAGTACCCGTGTGATCATCTTATGGACCGCCACCCAGACTCAAAGGGAGCATGAGATTATTCATGCTAGAAACTTCCGTGTGCAGCCACAAGCTATTATGGGCTCTAGCATAGTTGAGTAGGTTACATGACCTTTTGAAGAGGTGGGCTAGCAGATGTAGGGGAAAGTAGGTGTAACTGTCCACCCGGAGTAAAGAGTAGTGTTTCTGAAAGACTGTGTCTCGGTCATCCGTTTCTCAAACACCATGTAGTGCGAGAAATCAAGTGGAGGCGATCGAGTCTTGTGGGGAAAAGTGCACAAACCTCTGCAGAGTGTACAAACTAATCATGATTAGCCGTGTCCTCGGTTATGGACATCTTGAGTATCTAGTTCTTGGATTATCATGTGAATCTCATCATCATGTTACTTAATTTAATTTGATTTGGTTAATCACGTTCTTAATTGGGATTGAGTTGGAGGTACCTTCTCAATGTTTAACAACCACCATGATAGTTAAATAAAATTTATTCCTTTGTGGTAGGGAAAAATTGGCTTTTCGCAAAACTGTAACCATAGAGCTTTCCACCAGCCAAATATGCATGTAGTGATAGCATTATTCTATTCATTACTCTCTATGTGTTACTTTGCCAGCATATTCCATGTGCTGACCCGTTTTCGGGCTGCAACGTATCATGTTGCAGACTTTTCAGACGACGAGTAAGGAGCCTTAGGTCGTGGTCTTATACTCAGTGATGCCGTTGGAGTTGATGGACTCACTTTATCTTCCAAGCCTTCCACTGTTATCGTATTTTAGATGGCCTTAAGCCATATTTATTGTATTGAGTTCTCTTGAACTATTCAATGTAATAAGTGTGTGATTGCTACTCTGTTATAAATCCTTCAAAGTACTGTGCGTGCCAGCATTACCGATCTAGGGATGACACAGATGCACAGAGACTAGACTGTTTGAGGTCTGGTCACTACAGAGATGGTATCAGAGCACACGCTGACAGTAGGACACGACCACTAAGCTAAAGCCCTAGATCACTACTCTCTTCTCATTTCTGAATCCTCTCCTCTCTTCCACTCTTTTAGGATGGCGGATGCAAGGAACATGTTCGCGCAACGAGATGAGGATACACCTTTTGGACGACACTTGAAGGAAGTTACTAAGTACCTGAACATCGGAATACCAAGCTTCACCGGAACCTACAACGCCACACTACCAGAAGAGGAGCGATGGATGATTCAAGTTCAACTTCCAGGAAGGACGTTCACGCCAATCACTGAGCCCATAGAGTTTTCCTTTGATGCACCAACCTGGAGTCTAGGAAAGAGCATGGCAGCCCACATCACCACGGGACGCATTGGAGAAGTGTACCACAATGATCTCAAGGATACTATATATCAGATTTGTGGGCGCCGAGACGAGCAATGGGAGATGATCAGTACCAGGAAGGATAGATCTATTGCAGCTTTCATCCAGGAGTTAAACCAGCACATTCGTCGCCAGGAGAACCAGATGTGCGCAGACATGATAGAACTGAAGAAGGCAAAGACTAGGATCATGGAACTAGAGGAAGAACTCAAGGCTACACACGAGGATTATATGGAGGAAATCGTCACACTAGTTGAGAAGAATGACGACCTGACAAAGAAGCTAGGAGTTTTCATGGGAGCCCCAGCACCAGGAGGAGATGATGACGATTCTACTTGCCCGGAGAATTACATCATCATTGACGACACCGACTCGGACCCTAGTGAGGATGATTTGGAGGATGAAGCCGGAGCAGATATCATGGAGTCTTCGACTGAGCAATTTTTCTAGTAGACCACCAAATTAGTAGTAGTATTCCACAATGTATATATTATAGTCCAAGCAATTTGTAACGATAGTTAGATCGATTGTATGCCTTGTTTGAATTGATTGGAGTGATATGATTGTGTTTGTATCATGTGCAAATGGGTAGTGTTTTCCCTCTAGACCTCATTCTATTCTATTTTCTCATCTTTTCTAAACCATCAGATGCCTCTGAGACGCGACACCGGATTTGTTTTCCCACCGGAGATCACTCAGTTGATTCAGCAGCAGAATGCCCTGATGCAAGTGCTAGTTCAAAACCAAGGCAACAACAACAACAACCCACCACCACCACCACCTGTTGATCACTTAGCCCGATTTCTTAGGCTGAATCCGCGTGTGTTTTCCAGTAGCACCGAGCCGATTGTGGCAGATGATTGGCTCCGCAAGGTTGGAAGGGAGCTCACCACTGCAGGATGCATAGATGCGGAGAGAGTGCGTTTTGCCACACATCAGCTTGATGGACCCGCAGCATCATGGTGGGATAATTACACAGCCACTCACCCCATTGACACTATCACATGGGACCAGTTTCAGCAAGCTTTCCGTACTGCCCATGTTTCAGCAGGAGCTATGGCCATGAAGAAGCGTGAGTTTCACAACTTAAGCCAAGGAGGACGTACCGTTGGCCAGTACGTGCAGGATTTTAGTAAGTTAGCACGTTATGCCCGAGATGACGTTGCTACGGATGCAGCTAAGCAGGAGAAGTTTCTGGAAGGACTGAATGATGAGCTGAGCATGCAGTTGATGGTGGCAACTTTTAACAACTACCAGGAGTTGGTAGATAGAGCTCTCATGATTGAAGGGAAGCAGCAGCAGATTGAGAGCCGTAAGAGGAAGTATGGACAACGAAAGTACCGTACAGGATGCCCGCTAAGGTTTTGGAAGAAATTAAGAAGCAGATTAAGAAGTTACTGGATAAAGGATATATTCGCCCAAGTTCGTCACCTTGGGGATCACCCGTACTTCTAGTGGAGAAGAAAGATGGATCGTTGAGGATGGTTGTTGATTATCGTGGATTGAATGAAGTAACAATCAAGAACAAGTACCCACTGCCGATGATCAATGACCTGTTTGACCGACTACAAGGAGCTACAGTATTTACCAAGATTGATTTGCGATCAGGATACCACCAGTTGAAGATTCGAGAGCAGGATATACCCAAGATAGCTTTTACCACAAGGTATGGGCTATATGAGTACACCGTTATGTCATTTGGCCTGACTAACGCACCTGCCTATTTCATGAACATGATGAACAAAGTGTTTATGGAGTTTTTGGATAAGTTCGTCGTAGTGTTCATTGATGATATTCTGGTCTATTCGAAGAATGAAGAAGAGCATAAGGAGCATTTGCGTTTGGTACTTGGAAAGCTCAGAGAACATCAGTCATATGCCAAGTTCAGCAAGTGCGAGTTTTGATTAAAGGAAGTTGGATTCCTTGGACATGTTATATCCGGAGAAGGAATAGCAGTAGATCCCACCAAGGTTAACACTGTGACAAATTAGGAAGCACCCACGACAGTTGGAGAAATCCGAAGTTTTCTTGGACTCGCGGGATATTACCGGAGATTCATCGAGAATTTCTCGAAGATTGCAAAGCCTATGACGGAGTTGTTGAAGAAGGACACCAAATTCATTTGAACTGAGGAATGTGAGGCTAGTTTCCAGGAATTGAAGAAACGTTTGGTTACAGCGCCAGTGTTGATTCTGCCAGATCAACGCAAGGATTATGAAGTATATTGCAACGCTTCTCGTCGAGGACTTGGAGCAGTGCTAATGCAGGAGGGAAGAGTTGTTTCATATGCCTCACGACAACTTAAACCCCATGAGTTGAATTATGCTACACATGATTTGGAGTTAGCAGCCGTAGTGCATGCGTTGAAGACATGGAGACATTTTCTCATCGGAAACCATTGTGAGGTGTACACGGATCACAAGAGTTTGAAGTACATTTTCACGCAGAAGGAGTTGAATCTCAGGCAAAGGAAATGGTTGGAGCTCATTAAGGATTATGATATGAGATTGCATTATCACCCAGGGAAGGCTAACGTAGTAGCCGATGCGTTGAGCCGCAAGAGCCATGTCAACACGCTCATGACCGGAGAGTTACCCAAGAAGTTAGCAGAGGATCTTCATGAACTATGTTTGGAAATAGTTCCAAGAGGTTTTGTAGCAGCATTGGAGATTCAGTCTACTTTGATGGATAAGATCAGAGAAGCTGAGAAAACAGACAAGGAAATTGCTGAGATAAAGGAAAGGATGAGTAAAGGAAAAGCCAAGGATTTTGTGAGGATGAACACGATACCTTATGGTTTGAGGACCGCGTTTATGTGCCCAATGATCCGGAGATCAGGAAGTTGATTCTGCAAGAGGCCCATGATTCACCATATTCGATTCACCCAGGAAATACCAAGATGTATTTGGATTTGAAGGATACTTTCTGGTGGACCGGAATGAAGAAGGATATTGCGGAGTATGTAGCAGTTTGTGATGTATGTCAGAGAGTAAAGCCAAAGCATCAGAAGCCAGCAGGATTGCTACAACCATTGCCGATACCCGAATGGAAGTGGGATAAGCTAGGCATGGATTTTATCACAGGACTGCCCAGGACTCGTTCAGGCTATGACTTGATATGGGTTCTAGTCGATTGTTTGACGAAGGTAGCTCATTTCATCCCAGTAAAGACCACTTATACAAGTGCTAAGTTGGCAAAGATATACATGACCAGGATCGTATGTCTGTATGGAGTTCTGAGGACCATTGTATCAAATAGAGGAACCCAGTTTACTTCAAAGTTTTGGAATCAGTTGCATGAGACTTTGGGTACCAGGCTAGAGTTCAGTACAGCCTTTCATTCACAGACAGACGGACAGACCGAGAGAGTCAATCAGATTTTGGAGGACATGCTGAGAGCTTGTGCGCTAGATTATGGATCTAGTTGGGACGACAATTTGCCATATGCAGAGTTCTCTTACAACAACAGTTATCAATCCAGTTTGAAGATGGCCCCTTTCGAAGCTCTGTACAGAAGGAAGTGCAGGACACCGTTGTTCTGGGACGAAGTTGGAGACCGCCAGTTGTTTGGACCAGATTTGATTAAAGAGTCTGAACAGAAAGTGAAGTTGATTCGCGATAGGCTCAAGGTAGCCCTGTCCAGGCAGAAGGGTTATGCGGATTCTAAACGCAAGGAGACAGTTTATGAAGTCAGAGACAGAGTTTATCTTCGAGTATCACCACTTCGAGGAGTAAAGCGCTTTGGAGTTAAGGGAAAGTTAGCGCCACGTTTTGTAGGACCATACAAAGTTTTGGAGCGTATGCGGGAAGTTGCTTACAAGTTGGAATTTCCCAAAGGATTGTCGGGAGTTCATGATGTGTTCCATGTTTCTCAGCTGAAGAAGTGCCACGCAGAGATGGCTAAGATACCACTGAGAGATACAATGCCATTGGAAGCGATTCAGCTGGATAGTGACCTGACCTATGAGGAGAAACCAGTTAAGATTCTTGAGTATGCCAGCCGAGTCACCCGCAGCAAGGTTATCAAGTTTTGCAAAGTTCAGTGGAGTCACCATACCGAGGATGAAGCCACCTAGGAGCGAGAGGAAGATCTGCAGAAGGACCACTCTCACCTATTTTCTAGCCAACCCGAATCTCGAGGGCGAGATTCATCTTAAGGGGGTAGGTTTGAAACATCCCAAATTTTCAATTTGGAATGTTATACATTAGATCATCATGCATATCATATTTTATTGCACTTTGATTTGCGATCCTAGAAATTTCACGCAAGTCAAGGACCCACGAAGAGAGTTGGGGATTTCGTTATTTTCATATTTGGGTTTTCTCAAATTTTGAAAATAGGATCATTTGTTTTAATTATTTTTCTCTCCAAAAATATTTCATAAAATATATGAGACGGCATAAAATGACTTCTCCACAAATAATGAAATATTGGAGGAAAAATATTAAAAACAAATATTTGATTTTATTTGGATTTTTTTATTTTATTCGAATTAGGAAAAATACGCGTTTTTCAAAATTGCACTTTAGGCCCAAATAAATGTTCATCTTGTCCGGCTTAATTCTAGAGGACGGGGAAAATTTATTTCGGGATATTTGGAGTCAGCTTAGTATTTATTTTCTTACTATTTCTGCACATCTGAATTTTTTTAAGTCAACCGCCTTACGTGCCATGTCCGACCCGGACACCTCAGCCCGGCCGGCCTTTAAAGCCGCGGCCCGAGCCCCGCCTCAGCCCAAGTCACCGCCGCCCCGAAACCCTAGCCGCCGCCGCCCCGCGCCGCCGCCCGCGTCGCCCCGCCGCCCGACCCGCCACCCGCCGGAGCCGCGCCGCCGTCCGCCGCCGCCCGCCGGAGCCCCCCGCCTCTCGCCCGGTGCCGCCACCCACCGGAGCCGCTCGCCGCCGCCGCCGTCACCCGAACCGAGGTAGCCGCTGGTTTTTCTTGAAAAAACGTTCGGTTTTATTTCGAAACCGAGATGCGTTTTTTTATATTAGATCAGTTTATTTTTTTCTGGTTTAGTTAAATAGCGAACGCCCGTTCGTTCGTTCGTTTTAATTAACGGTTTTCGTTTTTTTACAGACAGCGAACGTTCGATCGTGAGCCTGTTCGTCAGTTTTTCTTTTTCTCGGATTTTCCGCGATTATTCCTGATCACGATTTCCGATCTGTTTTTCGTTTTAGTATAACTTTTCGCTCGTTTATCGGAATCAGGCGATTCAAGCGCCTAGAGTTTCGTTTTAGTATAACTCAGCAATGTCTCGTTCACCAAGACCCTCATCAATGGCGGCGCTGGTCTCAATGTGCTGTCTATCGAGACCTTCGAGAGGCTTCAGGTGCCCTACGACCAGCTCATGCCCACCAGTCCATTCTTTGGGGTGCCCGACGGCTCCACCATCCCCATTGGCTAGGTGCGCCTTCCAGTCACCTTCGGCAACCGCGAGAACTACAACACCGAGCTCATCAACTTTGATGTGGCCCACATCGGCCTCCCGTATAACGTCATCCTTGGGTACCCCGCCCTCGCCAAGTTCATGGCGGCTGTTCATCATGGCTGCAACGTCGTCGACAACTACCACACCGAGCTCATCGACTTTGATGTGGCCCACATCAGCCTCCCATATAACGCCATCCCTGGGTACCCTGCCCTCGCCAAGTTCATGGCGGCTGTTCATCATGGTTGCAACGTACTCAAGATGTCGGGGTGCGGCGGTGTCATCACTGTCACTTGTGATGGGAAAGACGCGATCTGCTCTCTTGAGCACGCCTACCGCACCGCGGCGGCTGAAAACTCCGATGGCGAAGGCGACGTCATGCCTCCCAAGGCCACTCCCGCGAGGAAGAAGCAGCTCCGCCCCAAGAGTCGTCTAAGCCCAACAAATCCGCTGGCGATGCCTTAGGCCCCGCTCCTGTCACCGGGGCATCCCTCCCTTCTGCATTGGAAAGCACGCCCGGTGCCTCCCTCAAGACGGACTCGGGGGGCTCCCACCTGGAGGGCCTCTAACATGACCAGTGCAACGAGGGAGGTGCTCAGGCACCACTTGGAGGCGTGCTTCGACGCGCGCCCCCACAAGCACGGAACACGACACGAGGCGCGGGGAGCACAAGAATTCATTACCAAGGTGATCGAGGAGCTTCAGGAAGCGCAAGCCATGCGTGGCGAGCGTCGCCCCGCACGGCCCACCAGCGTAGCTACCACCCCCGGCGCGGGTGACGAGCTCCGCATCTGCGTCAACATCCCGGGCCTCAACAGGGGCGCTTCGCAGGGCCTCTTCTGCCGTCTCGCGTCGGCTAGAGTGGGGGCTACCCCTGCAACTACGTCCGCACGCCGTTTGGCCAGATGAACATCGGCACCCCGTATCAGCATCTGGCGCAGCGTGCCATGGCGTCTCATGAGGCTTGGTGCTCGGCGGTCGCGTCTCAGGAAGTCCCGAACCATCGCGAGCCCCCTCGACCTCACGGGCCTCTTGGGCCTTCGAAGCCGCCCGGCTCATGAGGAGCAACCTCCATGGGGCGCTTCATCAACTACCTCGATGCTTCTCCAGCATCATTGTCAGGTGACTTTTAGTTTGTTCAATTGAGGGCGCCCCCGAGCTGCATTATCCTCAAGCTGTTAGAGCCCGTCCCTGCAGCTGTATCGCTTTGCACATGTATCAAAACTGGCCTTGCCTTCGATAAAATTTCTTTGGTATTTCAACCTGCGTGCCCGGTGCTTCGTCACCACGAATGTCGCTGCGCCCTCACAACCCCACCCACGACCGCATCATGATTAAGGGCTGGCACGACGTCTGTGCTCGGGTTCGTCCCTACAGCATTGTTAAAGCCAAGTGATCGAGCTCTGTCTCGTGGGCTAGCTCCTGTGCACGTCACCTCCCAGGGTCCTTGGTAACTTGTCCTCGCATGAGATAGTCGCGAGTGGGTGAGTAAGGGCGCGCGGCCCGATTCATACAACCGCAATTCGGCGCTTCGCCGTTGCGGGAGCTACGCGCCGGATGTTCTTCCTTGGGTTATTGCATGAGAAGACTGGGCACGACGTCTATGCTCGAGTCTGTCCCTGTAGCGTTTATAAACCCAAGCGACTGAGCTCTGTCTGGCGGGCCCGCCCCGTCCATGTCACCTCCTGTGGGTCCTTGGTGTTTGACCTTCTCATGCGATGATCCCCAGACGTTCGCTCGGCGCAGGTCACCCCGTCACTCAGGTTTCATAAGCGTGCTCCGCGCCAAAATCCAGGCGCAACCTGCCTTGAGGTAGGTCTCCTGAGCCCTGCGCTGGCTCACGAGTGTCCAGATACACCTCCTGCAAGTTCTGTCATGCCAGCCACGAGTACGAACGAAACATGCTCAGCGCTGGAGGATACGGTCGAACCGTGACTATGCCCACGCCCAGTGGAAGCCCCATGCTCCGTTCTAGGGGAGACGGTCAAACCGCAACCGTGCCCATGCCTAGTGGAAGCCCCATGCTCTGCGCTGGTGGATAAACAACAGAGGGCGCCCTACGGGTAGCACCAACCTCATGACGGTCTCTCGGCTCTTCAGGCGGCACTGCTCGCAGCATTCCCCTAGGATGCATGCGCGAAGGGGCTGGACACGGTGCCTACACTCAGGACAGGCCTAGCGCATAGGCTTGCCTCTGCGCTCGCCACCTCAGCAGGTCCCTGGTGCCTGGTCTTCTCGCATACCCCCTAGGCGAAGACTGACGAGAAAAGGTATGAAGGGCCCTGGATTAACCTCGCCACCGCCCATGTTTCCTTCATGAGGGCCGATCGCACGTCAAGGGGGACCCCTGAGCATCGCGACTCAGGAGCCTCACTAGTCACGTAGCCCCTCGCCCCTAGGCTTCGTCCATGCATCACGATCCGACGACCCAATGGCGGCTCAGGCATGCGCGGGGCTGGGCCGTGCCGACGCAGAGCACGATGGAAACCAAGCACAAAAAGGAAATCACGGGGTTCTAACAGTTATAATAGGAACCAAGTGTATAACAAATTCAAACAAAGTCTTACGCCTCCATAAGGAATGATCAGTGTCACAGTATAAATTCTAGCAGGAGGGATCATCCTCGCCATTGCCGTCGCTGCTACTTCTTGAGCTTGTGTTGATTTTTCCCTTGAAGAGGAATGGGTGATGCAACAAAGTAGAGATAAGTATTTCCCTCAGTTAAGAACCAAGGTATCAATCCAGTAGGAGGCACAAGCAAGTCTCCAATATATGCACCTCCACAAACTAACAAACTCTTGCACACAACGAGAAAGAGGGGTTGTCAATCCCTTCACGGTCACGAATAAGAGTGAGATCTAATAGAGATAGGTATAAAAGATAAATAAAAGAGCAAACTAAAGTAAATATAAATAAATTATTGCAAGGTATTTTTGGGTTTTTTGGTTTATAGATCTAAAAATGATATGATGGAAAATAGACCCGAGGGCCATAACTTTCACTAGAGGCTTATCTCTTGAAGAAAGCATACGGTGGGTAAACAAATTACTGTTGAGCCATTGATATAAAAGCGCAAAGTTATGACGATATCCAAGGCAATGATCATGAATATAGGCATCACATCTGTGACAAGTAGACCGAAACGATTCTGCATCAACTACTATTACTCCACACATCGACCGACTCCTGCCTGCATCTAGTCTAGATTATTAAGTTCATAAGAACAGAGCAACGCTTTAAGTAGGATGACATGATGTAGAGGGTTAAACTCAAGAAATATGATATAAACCCCATCTTTTTATCCTTAATGGCAACAGTACAATACGTGCCTCGCTGCCCCATCTATCATTGGGAGAGGTGATACGTCTCCAACGAATTTACAATTTTTTATTGTTCCATGGTATTATATTACCTGTTTTGGATGTTTTATATGCATTAATATGCTATTTTTATATTATTTTTGGGACTAACCTATTAACCTAGAGCCCAGTTACAGTTTGAGCCCTAGGTTAATAGGTTAGTCCCAAAAATAATATAAATATCATATTAATGCATACAAAACATCCAAAATAGATAATATAATAGCATGGAACAATAAAAAAATTATAGATACGTTGGAGACGTATCAAGCATCCCAAGCTTAATTCCTGCTCGTCCTCGAGTAGGTAAATGATAAAAATAGAATTTTTGATGTGGAATGCTACCTAACATATTTATCAATGCAATCTTCTTTATTGTGGCAAGAATATTCAGATTCAAAACAAAAGTTTAATATTGACAAAAAACGATAATACTTCAAGCAAACTAATAAAGCAATCATGTCTTCTCAAAATAACATGGACAAAGAAAGTTATCCCTCCAAAATCATATAGTCTGGCTATGCTCCATCTTCATCACACAAAGTATTTCATCATGCACAACCCCGATGACAAGCCAAGCAATTGTTTCATACTTTTGGTGTTCTCAAACTTTTTCAACTTTCACGCAATACATGAACGTGAGCCATGGATATAGCACTATAGGTGGAATAGAATATGGTGGTTGTGGAGAAGACAAAAAGAAGGAGAAATTCTCACATCAACTAGGCAAATCAACGGGCTATGGAGATGCCCATCAATTGATATTGATGCAAGTGAGTAGGGATTGCCATGCAACGAATGCACTAGAGCTATAAGTGTAGGAAAGCTCAAAAATAAACTAAGTGGGTGTGCATCCAACTTGCTTGCTCACGAAGACCTAGGGCAATTTGAGGAAGCCCATCATTGGAATATACAAGCCAAGTTCTATAATGAAAAATTCCCACTAGTATATGAAAGTGACAAAATAAGAGACTCTCTATCATGAAGAACATGGTGCTACGTTGAATCACAAGTGTGGAAAAATGATAGTAACATTGTCCATTCTCTCTTTTCTCTCATTTTTTTGTTTGGGCATCTTTGGCCTATTTTTTATTTGGGCTTCTTTGGCCTCTTTTATTTTTTTATAAAGTCCGGAGACTCATCCCAACTTGTGAGGGAATCGTAGCTTCCATCATCCTTTCCTCACATGGGACAATGCTCTAATAATGATGATCAGCACACTTTTATTTACTTGCAACTCAAGAATTACAACTTGATACTAGAACAAATTGTGACTCTATATGAATGCCTCTAGCGGTATACCGGGATGTACAATGATCAAGAGTGATATGTATAAAAAATATGAACGGTGGCCTTGCCACAAATACTATGCCAACGACATGATCATGCAAAGCAATATGACAATAATGGTAAGTGTCATAATAAAATGGAATGGTGGAAGTTGCATGGCAATATATCTCGGAATGGCTATGGAAATGCCATAATAGGTAGGTATGGTGGCTGTTTTGAGGAAGGGTATATGGTGGGTTAATGCTCCGGAGAAATTTGCGTGGTACTAGAGAGGCTAGTGATGGTGGAAGCGTGAGAGTGCGTATAATCCATGGAGTCAACATTAGTCATAAAGAACTCACATACTTACTCCAAAAATTTATTAGTCATCAAAACAAAGTACTACACGCATGCTCCTAGGGGTATAGATTGGTAGGAAAAGACCACCACTCATCCCCATCCTCCACTCATAAGGAAGACTATCAAAAAATAAATCAAGCTCCGACTTCATCACAAAACGGTTCACCATACGTGCATGCTACGGGAATCACAAACTTTAACACAAGTATTTCTACCAATCCACAATTACTCACTAGCATGACTCTAATATCACCATCTTCATATCTCAAAACAAATGCAAAGAATCAAACTTCTCATATATTCAATGCTCTTATATGAAAGTTTTTATTATATCCCTCTTGGATGCCCATCATATTAGGACTAAATTCATAACCTAAGAAAATTACCTTGTTGTTTAAGACTCTCAAAATAATATAAGTGAAGCATGAGACTTCATCAATTTCTATACAATAAAGCCACCGCCGTGCTCTAAAAGATATAAGTGAAGCACTAGACCAAACTGCATAGCTCAAAAGATATAAGTGAAGCACATAGAGTATTCTAATAAATTCATGATTAAAGCGTGTTCCTCTCAAAATGTGTGTACATCAAGGATGATTGTCGCAAACTAAAAAGCAAATACTCATATCATACAAGATGCTCCAAGCAAAACACATATCATGTGGTGAATAAAAATATAGCCTCAAGTAAATTTACTGATGGATTGAAGACGAAAGAGGGGATGCCATCCGGTGCATACCCAAGCTCAGATGCTTTGTTCTCCTTGAATATTACCTTGGGGTGCCTTGGGCATCCCCAAGCTTAGGCTCTTGCCACTCCTTATTCCATTGTCCATCAAATCTTTACCCAAAACTTGAAAACTTCACAACACAAAACTCAACAGAAGTAAGCTCCGTTAGTATAATAAAATAAATAACCACTTTAGGTACTGTTGTGAACTCATTCTAAATTTATATTGGTGTTATATCTACTGTATTACAACTTCTCCATGGTGCATACCCCCCAAAATAGATTCATCAAAATAAGTAAAAAAACACATAGAAAACAGAATCTGTCAAAAATAGAACAGTCTGTAGTAATCTGGAAATTTCGTATACTTCTCTGACTCCAAAAATTCTAGAAAATTAGGAAAGCCTAGGAAATTTGTATATCAATATTATGTAAAAAAAACTGAAAATTTTATCACGGTTATGTGAATTTAAACAATTCCTCTACTGGATGCAAACGATTCTGTTTTTCAGCAAGATCAAATCAACTATCACCATAGACCATCCCAAAGGTCTTACTTGGCTCAAACACTAATTAAAACACTAAAACACAATTACTATAGAAGTAATATTGTGTATTTATTAAAAAATATAAACAAAAACAAAAAACACAAAATAAAAATAAAAATTGGGTTGCCTCCCAACAAGCGCTATTGTTTCATGCCCCTAGGTAGGCATAATGCATAGATCTAGGTATAGTCATCTTTGGTATTAAATCCATAAGTAGGCCTTGTAATAGATTCATATGGTAACTTAATTTTCTTTCTTGGGAGGTATTCATGCCCTTCCTTAACGGAAATTAAAATCTAATGTTTCCTTCTTTCATATCAGTTATTGCACCAATCGTTCTAAGGAAAGGTCTACCAAGTATAATAGGGCATGTAGGATGGCAATCTATATCAAGCACAATAAAATCTACTAGAACATAATTCATACTTGCAACAATAAGAACATCATTAATCCTTCCCATAGGTTTCTTAATAGTGGAATCCGCTAAATGCAAATTCAAAGAACAATCATCATATTTATGGAAACCTAGCACATCACATATTGTTTTTGGAATCGTGGAAACGCTAGCACCCAAATCACACATAGCTTTACACTCATAATATTTAATTTTCATCTTAATAGTAGGTTCCCATTCATCATAAAGCTTTCTAGGGATTGAAACTTCCAACTGAAGTTTTTCTTCAAACGGTTTCATCATAGCATCCACGATATGTTTAGTAAACGCTTTATTTTGATTATAAGCATGAGGTGAATTTAGCATGGATTGCAACATGGAATACAATCAATCAAAGAACAATTATCATAATTAAAGTCCTTGAAATCCAAAATAGTGGGTTCATTGCTGCTTAAAGTTTTTACCTCGCCAATCCCACTTTATCATTTTTTTCATTAAGATCTTCACCCTCCAAATTATTGGGACGCTTTCTAGCTAAAGTTGACTCGTCTCCAGTCCCATCATTATCTATATTTATATTAGCAAACAAAGATTCAATAGGAGTCACACTAATCGCTTTAAGATCTTCATCATTATTATCTAAAGACTCCGGTTTAGCGGCCATCTTATTCACTAAAGTACTTTGTTTATCGGAAATTTAGCCTACTTAATTTTCTATATGAGCAAATTGAGACTTAAGACCATATATTTCCTTAGTAACATCATCAAGCTCTTTATTAATATACTCCATCATAGTTTTTTGTTCCTTAAGGTCATTCCTAAAGAAACTATTATGCTCGAATTGTAAGGACATGAAGCGTTTGGTATTATTTTCAATGTCTTCCAACTTTCTATAGTAAAAATCAAGGCTCTTAGGTTGAGCCATGAAGGCAAGAAATCTAGCACACAAGCAAACGAAAAGCAAATGAAAAGACGAACAAAAGAAGGCGAATAAAAAGGCAAATATTTTTGTGTTTTTCTAAAAACATTTTAGAAGTGGGGGAGAGGAAATTGAGATGCAAATGGCAAATAATGTAAGTGCAAGAGATGAGAGTTTATGACAGGTACTTGGTAGGCTTGATGTAGAACCTCGCCGTCAACGTGCTAGAATTTCTTCCTGCTACTTCTTGAGCATGCGTTGATTTTTGCCTTGAAGAGGAAAGGGTGATGAAGCAAAGTACATATAAGTATTTCCCTCAGTTAAGAACCAAGGTATCAATCCAGTAGGAGGCACAAGCAAGTCTCGAATATATGCACCTGCACAAACTAACAAACACTTGCACACAACGCGAAAAAGGGGTTGTCAATCCCTTCACGGTCACGAACAAGAGTGAAATCTAATAGAGATCGGTATAATAAAAGATAAATAAAAGAGCAAACTAAAGTATATATAAATAAATTGCAGCAAGGTATTTTTGGGTTTTCTGGTTTATAGATCTGAAAATAATATGATGGAAAATAAAACCAAAAAATATTTACTTTATCTTTTGTTTAGTTTTATCTATCTCTATCAGATCTCACTTTTGCAAGTGACCGCGAAGGGATTGACAACCCCTTTATCGTGTTGGGTGCAAGTGTTTGATTGTTTGTGCAGGTATTGGTGATTTGTGCGTTGTCTCCTACTGGATTGATACCTTGGTTCTCAAACTGAGGGAAATACTTATCTCTACTTTGGTGCATCCCCCTTTCCTCTTCAAGGGAAAACCCAACGCAAGCTCAAGAAATAGCAAGAAGAATTTCTGGCGCCGTTGCCGGGGAGATCTACGGCAAGTCAAGACATACCAAATACCCATCATAAAACTCTCATCTCTTGCATTACATTATTCGCCATTTGCCTCTCGTTTTCCTCTCCCCCACTTCTAAAATGATTTTTGAAAAGATTTGCCTTTTTCTTCGGCCCTCTTCCATTTGTCTTTCTGTTTGCTTTTTGTGTGTTCCTGTGTTGGATTTCTTTCTTTGTCACGATGGCTCAAGAGAATACCAAATTGTGAGACTTTTCTAATACTAATAACAATTATTTTATTAGTACTCCAATTGCTCCCGCCACTAGTGCGGAATCTTATGAAATTAATGCCGCTTTGCTGAATCTTGTTTTTTTGCTGAATCTTGTTATGAAAGATCAATTTGTGAGGCTTCTCTCTTGAAGAAAGCATACGGTGGGTAAACATATTACTATTGAGAAATTGATAGAAAAGCGCAAAGTTATGACAATATCCAAGGCAATGATCATGAATATAGGCGTCACGTCCATGATAAGTAGACCGAAACGATTCTGCATCTACTACTATTACTCTACACATCGACCAACTCCTGCCTGCACCTAGAGTATTAAGTTCATAAGAATAGAGTAACGCTTTAAGTGAGATGACATTATGTAGAGGGATAAACTCAAGCAATATGATATAAACCCCATCTTTTTATCCTTAATGGCAATAATACAATACGTGCCTCGCTGCCCCTTCTGTCATTGGGAGAGGACACCGCAAGATTGAACCCATCACAAAGCAATTCTCCCATTGCAAGAAAAACCAATCTAGTTGGCCAAACCAAATCGATGGATCAAAGAGAATTACTAAGCTATCTCAATCATGCATAAAAGAGTTCAGAAAAGACTCAAATAGTATTCATAGATAATCTTTTCATAAATCCACAATTCATAGGATCTCAACAAACGCACCCCAAAAGAACATTACATCAAATAGATCTCCAAGAACAACGAGGAGAACATTGTATTGAAGATCAAAGAGAGAGAATAAGCCATCTAGCTACTAGCTATGGACCCTTAGGTCCGTGATAAACTACTCACGCATTATCGGAAGGGCAGCAAGGTTTATGTAGAGGCCCTCCATGATCGAACCCCCCTCCGACGGAGTGTCGAAAAAGGCCCCAAGATGGGATCTCATGGGAACAGAAGCTTGCGGCTGCGGAAAAGTATTTTTTGGTGTGCGCTTCTGATGTTTGGGGAATATTTGAGAATATATAGAGGTGGAACTAGGGTTAGGGGACTCCCAAGGGGCCCGCAAGTAAGGGGGTGCGCCCCCCCGGGGCGCGCCCTAGAGGCTTCTAGCCTCCTCGTGACTCTTCTGGCCCTCTCTCCAAGTCACATTGGTGTCTTCTGGTCCAAGAAAAATCATCGTAAAGTTTTATTCTGTTTGGACTCCGTTTGATATTCCTTTTCTGTAAAAGTCAAAAACAAGGAAAATACAGAAACTGGCACTGGGCTCTAGGTTAATAGGTTAGTCCCAAAAATAATATAAATAGCATATTAATGCATATAAAACATCAAAAACAGATAATATAATAGCATGGAAGTATCAAAAATTATAGATACATTGGAGACATATCAGTCGCCAGCACCTGCCTCTGCCGCAACGGGCTTGTCTTCAACATCACTGTCGCTGCCATCGCCGCTACTCGCCGCCGCTCGGCTTAGCTGCCGCAGGGTCGACATCAAGGTTGCAATTGAACTTCCCCAGTGGCGCGATCACGTGGCCTTTCATGGCTGCCGCCATGGTGGCGCGGGACTCGAGGGGGACTGGGCCAATCACTGTGTCGAAGTTAAAGCTGGGGTCAGGAAGGTAAAGGTGTCTGAAGACGAGCGCCCTCGAGCCCCTTGGCAAGCTGGGAGGAGATCCCGGCGTAGCCGCCCTCGGGGGTTGCGAGTGGTCCTTCAAATTCTCCTCTGCAGATGGACCGTAGCGCCTGGCAAGCCCTGAGCTCGAGGGAGGGGAAGGCATCATGATCCGCGGCTGCCTTTACCTTAGTGTCGGCAAGGATCTTCTCCCTGACGTCCAGTCGGGCCGTTGCCTCAGAAATGTGCTTGCTGTGGGACGCTTGGGCTTCGGTCACCTCCTCGTTCAGCTTGGTCAAGCGCTCGTGCTCCGCAGCCTGGTCGACGACTGCCTTTGACAGCACAGAGTCACGATCAGTGAGCTGCGCCTCATGAGTCTTGAGGTCATCCTCCTGCTAGTGAAGTTGCAGCGCGTGGGGTATGTTCCTCCTGGAGCGCCTTCAGGTTGGCCTCCGCTTTGCCGCATCGTTGGCAGCCGCTTTTGCCTCGTCGGCCTCCCTCCTTCTCTCGGCGGTGAGGGCCTCGGCCCGGTCCTAGGTTGCCTTGCTGGCCGTAGAAAGATTACGCCATCCCGCGGCAAGCTTCAGGCACTCCTGCTTGAGGCGCTCATCGGCGTCCTAGACGTCCGCCTTGAGCCGATCGAGCACAGCGCGGGCATCGGTCAAGGCCCCGCACCTGATCAGGGGGTCGTGGCTCATCTAGTCGAGAGTTGGCTGTGGAGGAACTACCGCAACGTCCCGAGCTGGCATCACCACAGTGGGAGGACTCGGGACGCCCTCCTCTAAAGGAGCAGGGGGCTCCCCGCTACTCTTCCTGGCCAGCTCTTGCGCCGTGATACGTCAACAACGTATCTATAATTTTTTATTGTACCATGCTATTATATTATCCATCTTGGATGTTTTATATGCATTTATATGCTGTTTTATATGACTTTTGGGACTAACCTATTAACTTAGAGCCCAGTGCCAGTTTCTGTTTTTTCCTTGTTTTTGAGTTTCGCGGAAAAGGAATATCAAACGGAGTCTAATTGACCTGAAACTTTACTATGATGTTTCATGGACCAAAAGAGGCCCACGGAGTACAGGAGATGCACTAGAGGAGTCCCGAGGCCACCACAAGGGTGGGGAGGCGCGCCTCCCGACCTTGTGGGCCCCTCGTGGACTCCCCTGACTTGTTCATACCGCCAACACCTCTTATATATCCCCAAACCTCCAGAACAGAACCTAGATCGGGTGTTCCACCGCCGAAAGCCTTTGTAGCCACGAAAGACCAATCGGGATCTCGTTCCGGCACCCTGCCGGAGGGGGAAACCATCGGGGCTCTCCATGACGAGTAGGGAGTAGTTCACCCTCGGGGCTGAGGGTATGTACCAGTAGCTATGTGTTTTATCTCTCTCTCTCTCTCGTGTTCTTGATTTGGCACGATCTTGATGTACCTCGAGCTTTGCTATTATAGTTGGATCTTATGATGTTTCTGCCCCTCTACCTTCTTGTAATGGATTGAGTTTTCCCTTTGAAGTCATCTTATCGGATTGAGTCTTTCAGCATTTGAGAACACTTGATCTTGCATGTGCTTATCTGTGGTGACAATGGGATATTCACGTGATCCACTTGATGTATGTTTTGGTGATCAACTTGCGGGTTCTGTGACCTTGTGAACTTATGCATAGGGGTTGGCACACGTTTTTGTCTTGACTTTCCGGTAGAAACTTTGGGGCACTCTTTGAAGTTCTTTGTGTTGGTTTGAATAGATGAATCTGAGATTGTGTGATGCATATCGTATAATCAAACCTGCGGATACTTGAGGTGACATTGGAGTATCTAGGTGACATTAGGGTTTTGGTTGTTGTGTGTCTTAAGATGTTATTTTAGTAGGAGCTCTAGGGCTTTTTGTGACACTTATAGGAATAGCCCAATAGATCGATCGGAAAGAATAACTTTGAGGTGGTTTCTTACCCTACAATAATCTCTTCGTTTGTTCACTGCTATTAGTGACTTTGGAGTGACTCTTTCTTGCACGTTGAGGGATTGTTATATGATCTAATTATATTATCATTGTTGAGAGAACTTGTACTAGTGAAAGTATGAACCCTAGGCCTTGTTTCCAAGCATTGTAATACCATTTTCGCTGACTTTTACTATTTTCTACCTTACTGTTTTTATATTTTCAGATTACAAAAACTTATATCTACCATCCATATTGCACTTGTATCACCATCTCTTCGCCGAACTAGTGCACCTATACAATTTACCATTGTATTGGGTGTGTCGGGGACACAAGAGACTCTTGGTTATTTGGTTGCAGGGTTATTTGAGAGAGACCATCTTCATCCTACGCCTCCCTCGGATTGATAAACCTTAGGTCATCCACTTGAGGGAAATTTTCTACTGTCCTACAAAACTCCGCGCTTGGAGGCCCAACACGAGTCTACAAGAAGAAGGTTGCGTAGTAGGCATCAAGCTCTTTTCTGGCGCCGTTGCCGGGGATGTTAGTGCTTGAAGGTTATCTTTAGATCTTGCAATCGAATCTTAATTTTTTGTTTTATCACTAGTTTAGTTTATAAAAGAAAATTACAAAAAATGGAATTGAGGTTGCCTCAGATGCTTCATCTTTTTAATGTCTTTCGTGAAAATAAGGATCCCAATTATTGTGCCAAAGTGTTAGAAAAAGAAGTCAATAAAATGTCTGGCACTAAATATTTGAATGATGAGCATGATTGCAATGTTGTTAGTATGAATTCTTTGAATATCCATAGTACTAATGATGATTGCACTAGTCATGGTAAAAATATTTCTTATAAGCATGTCAACTTTTGTGGAGTGCATAGAGTTTGCAAATATATACCAAGAAGGGAAGATAGATTTTGTAAGAGGCATAAGCATTTAGAAACTAAATGGTTGCAAGAGAGGCTTTATGTTTGTGCTGAAGTCTTAATATTTCTCTCTGTTCTTGTGAACTTTGCAATGAAAGTGGGCATTTTAATTTCCAATGTGAATTATTTCATGATCGAATTGTGTCCAAAAATGTGATATAAAACTAACGATGTTCCGGATTGGGTTCTCATGAAAATAATTGATTTTGATCTAAATGAAATTTATATGTATAGTGCGGTGAATTGCATTGAGAATCCTTATATTGCCAATTACTTAAGGACAAGAAAACAAATAGAAGATGAAGAGAATACTAATGAAGGGGGAGAGGATTCCCAATATCCTCCTATTTTTTTCTTATGATGAATCAGGTAACGAGGAGGAGCTTTTTATTCAACCAATCTCATCAATAAGGAGCTCCAAAAAGGTGATTAAACCCACACATGATATGAAGAAGAAAAATAATAGGCGGAGAAGCAAAGGTAAAAAGGTATCCCTCCCAAATGATGTTGCTCATATTATTGTTATGCCTGTTACTTATTGTGATGATAATAATTTCGATACTACTGGTGCTATTCGTACTATAAATGATGAGAGTGATTATGCTTATGATATGCAAAGGCCCAAGCTTGGGGATGGTATGTTTGATGAGAATGACATGTTTGAGAATTTATTTGCTGCAATTAATGTTTGTCCCAAGCTTGAGGATGCTATGTTTAGTGAGGATCCCAAGTTTTGATGTGCAAATTTATCATGATTGTAGCATGCCTCCTATCTACGATGATTATATTGATAAAAGTGGGTTTGGAAGAGTGTCAACTTTAGGAAGTAATAATCCCACTATTTTGGAGAGTGTTGAATCTTATTATAATGATAAAAGTGGATTTGGAGAGGTCAAGACTTTATTTAGTAAGGATTCCACTATTTCAGAAGAGGTTTCAATTGACTATGATGAGAACAAAGTTGCTACTTATGATGATTATTGTGACGATACTTATGTTATAAAAATTAGTGATAATTATTGTCATAATTTTGAATATCCTTTTACTGAACATTACTCTTTTAATGTGGAAACAATTTATAGTATTCAAATTTCATATGATACTCCCACTATTCCAAATGAGAAGAAATTTGCTTATATGGAGAGTTGTAAAATTTGTATGCTTGTGGATCATTGTGACGCCCCCGATTTGACCGTACACTAATCATGCACGCAAATGTGTACGACCAAGATCAGGGACTCACGGGAAGATATCACAACACAACTCTACAACATAAATAAGTCATACAAGCATCATAATACAAGCCAGGGGCCTCGAGGGCTCGAATACAAGTGCTCGATCATAGACGAGTCAGCGGAAGCAACAATATCTGAGTACAGACATAAGTTAAACAAGTTTTTGCCTTAAGAAGGCTAGCACAAAAGTAGCAACGATCGAAAAGGCAAGGCCTCCTGCCTGGGACCTCCTAACTACTCCTGGTCGTCGTCAGCGGCCTGCACGTAGTAGTAGGCACCTCCAGTGCCGTGGGAGTCGTCGTCGACGGTGGCGTCTGGCTCCTGAACTCCAGCATCTGGTTGCGACAATCCGGTATAGAAAGGGGAAAAGAGGGAGAAAAGCAACCGTGAGTACTCATCCAAAGTACTCGCAAGCAAGGAGCTACACTACATATGCATGAGTATATGTGTAAAGGGGCATATCAGTGGACTGAACTGCAGATTGCCAGATTAAGAGGGGGATAGCTAGTCCTGTCGAAGACTACGCTTCTGGACATCTCCATCTTGCGGCATGTAGAAGAGAATAGATTGAATTCCTCCAAGTAGCATCGTATAGCATAATCCTACCCGGCGATCCCCTCCTCGTCGCCCTGTTAGAGAGCGATCACCGGGTTGTATCTGGCACTTGGAAGGGTGTATTTTACTCAGTATCCAGTTCTAGTTGTCATAAGCTCAAGGTACAACTCCGGGTCGTCCTTTTACCGAGGGACACGGCTATTCGAATAGATAAACTTCCCTACAGGGGTGCACCACATAACCCAACACGCTCGATCCCAATTGGCCGGACACACTTTCCTAGGTCATGCCCGGCCTCGTAAGATCAACACGTCGCAGCCCCACCTAAGCACAACAGAGAGGTCAGCACGCCGGTCTAACCCTATGCGCGCAGGGGTCTGGGCCCATCGCCCTATGCACACCTGCACGTTGCGTACGCGGCCGGAAGCAGACCTAGCCTAGTGGCGTTCCAGTCCAATCCGGCGCGCGCCACTCAGTCGCCGACGTCAAGAAGGCTTCGGCTGATACCACGACGCCGGGATACCCATAACTACTCCCGCGTAGATGGTTAGTGCGTATAGACCAAATGGCCAGACTCAGATCAAATACCAAGATCTCGTTAAGCGTGTTAAGTATCCGCGAACGCCGACCAGGGCCAGGCCCACCTCTCACCTAGGCGGTCTCAACCTGCCCTGTCGCTCCGCCACAAAGATCCACTTGCGGGTACTCCTACGAGCCGACCCGACTTTAGTCATCACATGTGTCATGTATGTAGTATATAAGTATATACCCGTGATCACCGCCCAGGTGATCACGACCCGATAGTATAGCACAGCAGACGGACAAGAATGTAGGGCCACTGATGGAAATCTAGCATCCTATACTAAGCATGTAGGATTGCAGGTAAAGGTATCAACAGTAGTAGCAAGGATAGGCTATGCATCAGGATAGAATATCGAAAAGCAGTAACATGCTAAACTACTCTAATGCAAGCAGTATAGAGAATAGAGTAGGCGATATCTGGTGATCAAGGGGGGGGGCTTGCCTGGTTGCTCTGGCAAGTAGGAGGGGTCGTCGACTCCGTAGTCGAACTGGGCAGCAGCAGTGTCGGTCTCGTAGTCTACCGGAGAGAAGAGGGGGAAGAAACAGTAAATACAAAGCAAACATAAGCATGACGATGCGTGACATGTCAATGAGCGGTGCTAGGGGTGTCCTAACGCGACAGTAGGTGGTACCGGTGAAGGGGGGGAACACCCGGGAGGTATTCCCGATGTTTCACGTTTTCGGACAGACGGACCGGAGGGGGAAAGTTGCTAGTTCGATAGGTTAGGGAGGTGTGGTGGACGAACGGACTGCGTATTCGGATTCGTCTCGTCGTTCTGAGCAACTTTCATATAGAAAACATTTTCATCCGAGTTACGGTTTAAAAGATATGAATTTTCAAAGTTTATTTGAATTTCTGGAATTATTTATATTCAGAAAAATGAATTATGACGTCAGCATGAGGTAATGCTGACGTCAGCAGGTCAACTGGTCGGCTGACCAGTCAAACCAGACAGGTGGGTCCAGTGGGACCCACATGTCAGCCTCTGTTAGTCTAACATTTAGTTAAACTAAACTAACAGTATAATTAGAGGGATGGGCCCCACATGTCAGTGACTAATTAGTTAATCTAATTACTTTTAATTATAAAATCATTTTAATTATTTATTTTAAGGGGCGGGGCCCGCACGTCAGTGGCTGGGGCCGCCCAGTCAGCCCAGTTGACCAGGTCAACTGGTCAACAGGTGACCAGGGGGCCCACTGGCAGTGACCCAGGGGTGGCCCCCAGGTGTGCCACGTCGGACGCCGGCGGGAGGGCACTGCGGCGAGCCCGTACACGGCGACGAGCCTCGGCCGTGGCCGGATTTCGGCCACAGGGGTCCGTTTCACGCGCGCTTGGTCACGTTCGAATGGCCAAGACGATCCGCGCCGGATGGTGGTAGTGGTTCGTCCGGAGATGGCCGGAAACGGCACCGGCGGTGAGCTTAGCGGCGGCCGGAGTTCGGGGTTGCACGGGCACGGCGATGGGAGGCACGGGAAGGCCAGGCGTGGGGCTCTACGGGGTCCTGGGAGTGCCAGGAGCACGCGGGGACCATCGGTGCGGGCGGAGGAGCTCGGGGTGCGCGAGGACGAGGGGGGGCAGGCGGGGCGTGGCCGACGCGGGCGCGCGGTCGGGGCGCGCGCGGGCGAAGGCCGTGCGGGCGCGCGTGCGTGGACTGGCGCGGCGGGGCGCGTCTGGGCGCGCCGGAGCGCGAGCGGGGCGGCGGTGACCGAGAGGAGAGGGGCGGGCGACGGAGGCCGGTGGCCTCACCGAGGGATGCAGGGTCACGGCAGTGGGGTCGAGGGGGAGACGGGGGCGACGGCGATGCGGTGTCGAGGCGCAGGCCGGCGAGGAGGAGGAGGCAGGCCGGCGAGGCAGCGCTCCGGCGAGGCGAGGGCGCGGGGTCGAGCGCGACGGCGTCGGTCTCCTCCTCGATCCAGACCGGGGGGGTGAGATATTTCGGGGGGGGGAAGCGAGGCTGTCGGTGGGGGGGGCAGGGGATAAGGTGAGGGGGGTTGGGCCGGCCGGCTGGGCCTGGGGTGGCCCAGTTGGGCCAGGTCCAGTGGGGGGGGCTTTTGTTCCTTTTTTTTTCTTTGTTCTGTTTTCTGTTTTCTCTTTTTTGTTTATTTCCTTTTCTGTTTTATTTCATTTAAAAGTATTTAGACATTTTATAAAAATGTGTTTCCTCCACCATAATTACCAGTGTATTATTTAGAACCCACTGAACATTTCTGTTTGAATATTTGAAAACTTTTATTTTCCACTTTGATTATATTTGAAGTTTGAACTAGGAGTTTGACAAGGGTGTGGTTCAAATGTGATCAAGCCCTGTTTAGCAACATGATTAGCTTAATCACAGGGGGTTACTGTAGCATGATTCCCAGGGTGTTACAAATCTCCTCCACTACAAGAAATCTCGTCCCGAGATTTAGGAGGTAGAAGGAAACAGTGCGGGGTATTCTTCGCGCAGACGATCCTCTCGTTCCCAAGTGGCCTCATCTTCAGAATGGTGCGACCACAGGACTTTGAGAAACTTGATCGCCTTCTGACGTGTGCGGCGTTCAGCTTGGTCGAGAATGCGGACCGGATGCTCCTTATAGGAGAGGTCTTGCTGCAATTCGAGCACTTCATGATCCACAGCTCGGATTGGATCCTTGAAGCATCGGCGGAGCTGTGACACATGGAACACATCGTGAACCTGAGAAAGGTTCGGCGGTAGTTCCAGTTGGTATGCCACTTTTCCACGCCTTTCGAGAATAGTGAATGGGCCAATATAGCGAGGAGCTAGTTTGCCCTTGATCCCGAATCGGTGAGCACCCTTCATAGGTGTGACTCGAAGATAAGCCTTTTCGCCAGGTTGATAGACCATGTCTTTATGATGACGGTCATACTGACTCTTCTGACGTGACTGAGCAGTCTTGAGATTCTCGCGAATAATGCGGACTTGTTCTTCGGCATCTTGGATAATATCCGGACCGAAGAGTGGACGTTCCCCAGTTTCTGACCAGTTCAGAGGGGTTCGGCACTTTCGTCCATATAACACCTCGAAGGGGGCCATCTTCAGACTAGCTTGATAGCTATTATTAGGAGAACTCAGCATACGGGAGAGATTCCTCCCATTTCTTGCCGAAGGAAATAACGCAAGCTCGAAGCATGTCTTCGAGGATTTGATTGACGCGTTCAACTTGTCCTTGCGATTGAGGATGAAACGCAGTACTAAATGACAGATGAGTTCCCATTGCTTCTTGGAAACTTGCCCAGAATCTTGAAGTGAATATGCTACCACGGTCTGAACTGATAACCAATGGAATACCATGGAGTGAAACAATCCTGGACATATAGAGCGTTGCCAACTGGCTAGCAGTGATCGTTTCTTTGACTGCCAGGAAATGTGCAACTTTGGAAAGCCGGTCAATGACGACAAGAATAGCATCATTACCTTTCTGCGATTTGGGAAATCCAGTGACGAAGTCCATCTCAACATGGTCCCATTTCCATTCAGGAATAGAGATAGGTTGCAGAGTTCCAGCAGGCCTTTGATGTTCTGCTTTGATGCGACGGCAAACGTCACACTCAGCAACATAACGAGCAATGTCTTGCTTCATATTAGACCACCAGAATCTCTGACGGATATCTTGGTACATCTTTGTACTACCCGGATGGATACACAGAGGCGTATCATGAGCTTCTTTCATAACTTCCTGTGTCATATCCAGGTTTTTCTCTGCACATGGCACCACTAGGCGGCCCTTGAAGTATAGGGTGCCATCTTCAGAAATGGTGAAGAATGAGGGCTTTCCTTCTGCGAGGTAGCGCTTAATCTTGTGGGCTTCAGAGTCATACCCCTGTATTCTCTTGATGGAGTCCAGGAGATCTGGTTCGACGATCAGGGTATTGAGGGAACCCTGGGGAACAACACGGAGGTTCATCTTGCGGAACTCCTTAGGAGGGGGAGCGAGTGCACCCGGAGGAACAATATGGAGGTTCAGCTTCCTAAATTCTTCAACAAGTGAGGGCTGAACTTTATGAACTTGGAGGTGGTTGCAGTAAGACTTGCGGCTCAAGGCATCAGCCATTACATTAGCCTTGCCTGGAGTATAGGAAATACCCAAGTCAAAGTCTGCAACGAGCTCCATCCATCTCTGTTGACGGAGGTTCAGATCTGGCTGAGTAAACAGATACTTCAGACTTTGGTGGTCAGTGAAGATCTCGCAACGATTACCGAGAAGGTAATGTCGCCACTGCTTCAGCGCATGAATGACAGCAGCAAGTTCGAGGTCGTGAACTGGGTAGTTCTCTTCGTGAGGGCGCAATTGTCGAGAGGCATAAGCAATCACTTTGCGGTCTTGCATTAGGACACAGCCTAATCCTTGACGGGAAGCGTCGCAGTAAATGACAAAGTCCTTCTTAGTATCAGGTGGAGCTAGAACTGGAGCAGAAGTCAACTTGTCTTTGAGTGCTTGGAAACTTTCCTGACATTTGTCTGTCCATTGGAACTTGACGCCCTTATGCAGCAGGTTAGTCAGAGGCCTGGCGATCTTAGAGAAGTTCTCGACGAATCGACGGCAATAGCTGGCGAGACCGAGAAAACTTCTGACTTGCTTAACGTTCTTGGGAGGAGTCCAATCAAGAATAGCCTGAACTCGCTCGGGGTTGACGGCAATACCATCCTTAGAGATGACATGCCCCAGATAGGTTACTTCGGGTAGCCAGAATTCACATTTAGAGAACTTGGCATATAGTTGATGTTCTCGTAGATTTTCCAGCACAAGTCGAAGATGCTCAGCATGTTCCTCTTCGTTCTTGGAAAATATCAGGATATCATCCAGATAAACCACGACGAACTTGTCGAGGTAATCCATGAATATGTAGTTCATCAGACGAGAGAAGGTGGCTGGAGCATTGGTTAAACCGAAAGACATGACGGTGTACTCGTATGAACCATAGCGAGTCACGAAGGCGGTCTTTGGGATATCCTCTTCGCGAACACGGATCTGGTGGTAGCCCAACCTCAAGTCGAGCTTAGAGAACACTGACGAACCCGCCAGTTGATCATACAGATCATTGATCCGAGGAAGAGGGTATTTATTCTGAATGGTAGCTTGGTTTATAGGACGGTAGTCTTGAACTAACCGGTTTGTCCCATCCTTCTTCTTGACAAAGAGAGAAGGTGCTCCCCAAGGAGAGCAACTTGGGCGAATGAATCCTTTGCGAAGAGACTTGTCGATTTCCTCCTTAAGCTCAAGGAGTTCATGCGGCGGCATTTTGTAGGGTCGCTTGGCTATAGGAGTGGTGCCTGGTTTCAAGTCGATGATGAATTCGACAGCTCTAGCAGGGGGAATCCCTGGAAGCTCTTCAGGGAAGACGTCGAGGAATTCACGCACGACGGGAATATTTTCAATGCCCTCGAGTGGTGCAGCGTTCAATGCATTCAATGCATAGAGCCTTGCCTCGGCATTATGCACCAGATTAGCTTGGTAAGCAACTATTTCATCTGAAGGGTGTAGCAGATGGACGGTTTTAGTGGCGCAAACTATAGAAGCAGTATGCGCTTTCAACCAATCCGTACCCAAAATGAGGTCGATGTTAGACGACTTCAGGATAATGGGAGAGGCATAGAATTCCAGCCCTTCGATTTCCACGGGGACATCGATGCCAACCAAGGAGGTTTGACACTGTCCCACGGGGGTTTTGACCAATACAGAGGTGTTCATCTCCTCACATTTAACGTCGTGCTTGTATGCAAAATCTTCTGACATGAATGAATGCGATGCACCTGTATCAAATAAAACGGATGCTGGTACTGAATTTACGAGGAGTGTACCCATCACAGTAGCAGGCTGGTCTTGAGCTTCGTTGAGATCAACGTGGTTGGCATGAGCACGACCATAAGACTTAGCATTGTTGTTGCGGGGCTGATTGTTACCACGGCCAGTTGCTGGAAGGGCCAGTTGATTCTGGTTCTGGTTGCATTCTTTAGCACGGTGCCCTGGCTGACCACACCTGAAGCACAAGCCATTATTCGGAGTGGGAACAGGAGCTTGGGATGGTGGAGCTGGAAGCCTTGACTGCCTGGACGGTGGTGTAGGCAGGCGAGGTGCAGCATAGGTCTGCTTTGGGGCAGAAGCATTTGGACGATACATGCTGTTCGGGATCCATATCTTACGCTTCTGTGAGGGCGGGCCCGAAGATGAGCCCGTGTCACGGTTGCGCCTGTTAGAGCTCTGGTATTCCTGCAGACCAGTTTCGACATTGATGGCCTTGTTCACCAAGGTGGCGAAATCAGCAAAGTCATGCACTAGAAGTGCGAGCTTGATGTCAGCTTGAAGGCCATCACGGAACTTCTCCTGTCTGCGTGCATCAGTTGCAATGTCTTCTTCAGCATAGCGGGACAAGTCCAGAAACTCCCGCTGATAAGCTTCGACAGTTTTGTTGCCTTGGGTGAGGTTGCGGAACTCACGCTTCTTCCGGTCCATGACTCCTTGAGGAATGAAGCGGGCACGGAAAGCAGCTTGGAAGTCTGGCCATGTGATGATTGTTCTAGCTGGCAGAGTACGCCTGTGGCTGTCCCACCATTGAGCTGCGGGTCCCTTCAAGAAGAAGGAAGCAAAGGTGACATAGCTGGCAGGGGCTACATCAGCAGACTCCATCTCATAGGTGATGTCACGGAGCCAGTCATCAGCATCCAGAGGCTGAGTTGAGCTGCGGTAGATGGTTGGGTTGAGGCGTATGAAATCTTGAAGAGTCACTTGGGCTGGCTGCTGGTTCATATTGGGGCGAGGAAACTGAGCCATCATATTTTCCATGAATTGGCGGTTCAGTTCGAACTGTTGGATCATACCAGCCATGTACTCAGGTGGTGGTGGGGCATCGCCACCACGGCCACGACCACCTGGTCTAACCATCCTGCTAATATATAACAGGGGTAGTTCAGCATTTAGAAAATTTGCAATGACAAGAATCATTCATGATGAAACATGCATAATGAAAGGAGCACGATAGCTACTACTCAGTAGTCGGCATAGCTTACAAAAGGGGTCATGCATAGAGTTCAGTACACAGGGTTCAGTACATAGACTAAAACATCATAGGCGGCACACAGGCTCGCGGCGAATGCCTTTAACACTACAAACAAGCCTACATCAGTCCCAAGAGGTACTGTGGAGGTAATCGTAGCCCGACAGCTGGTAGTGAGGCAACAGATAGCCCTCCACGTCAGCAGACTGGGGGCCGCGGATACTCAGGTGTAGAGCCCGACGCTCAGGTGGCAGAAGAGGACCAAGTGCGGGAGAGTAACCTCCCACCTCTGGCCAACCGACACCGTGGGGCATCACGGTCCTGGCTGGGTAGATCGCAGAACGCGGTACCTGTCCAGACCGGACAAAGGGGTGCAGCAGCGTCAGAGCACGGTAAAGGTGCTGACGGGTGGTGTACATCTCGTGGCGAAGAGCTCGGTTAGCTCGATCCAGCCCATCAGCATGCAGAACCAGGTGCTGATGGTAGAAGGGCTCTCGGGTGACAGTGGAGTAGGCAGCAGTATAGTATCCCTCTGCACCAACATCAGAGGCGGTAGCAATGTGCCTGAAAGGGGAGGTGTCCAACTCCCGATACTCTCCATGAAGACGTGTCAGAGCAGCATAGGCTGCATCGTGGACAGCCATATCGATGGTCACACCAACACCATGTGCGGTGTGCAGCACAGTAGTGGAGTCGTACTCCCGAGAGTAGAGGTGGACGATGGCACGGTACTGCTCCTGGTTAAAGTCCTGGTACTCCTCGTAGACGGTGTACTCAGGGTGCCAGCGATAACCCAGATAGGTCATCATCTCAGCTAGCACCGCAGGTGATCCCGAGGCACCAATGGCCATCGTGTGGCGAACAACCTGCCTCGTGGTTTCCATCTGAAAGCAAAGACGTTTCAAAGGAGTCAAATGACAGTGTGTGAATTGTTCAAAATACTATTCTAAGAAACAACTATGGCTTATCCATCTTAGGGGTGAACGCGGTCACGGGATCCTAGTGTTAGAGTTAGCAAATTCGTTTAACCCGAGTAGAAGAGAGTTCAGAGTCCCAGAGTAAAGGTCGAGGAGTAAAAGATCCTAGTACCACCCAATGGCGACGTGGGCCCATAACCCACAGGTCCCAGGATCAAAACCTGGCTCTGATACCAACTTGTGACGCCCCCGATTTGACCGTACACTAATCATGCACGCAAATGTGTACGACCAAGATCAGGGACTCACGGGAAGATATCACAACACAACTCTACAACATAAATAAGTCATACAAGCATCATAATACAAGCCAGGGGCCTCGAGGGCTCGAATACAAGTGCTCGATCATAGACGAGTCAGCGGAAGCAACAATATCTGAGTACAGACATAAGTTAAACAAGTTTTTGCCTTAAGAAGGCTAGCACAAAAGTAGCAACGATCGAAAAGGCAAGGCCTCCTGCCTGGGACCTCCTAACTACTCCTGGTCGTCGTCAGCGGCCTGCACGTAGTAGTAGGCACCTCCAGTGCCGTGGGAGTCGTCGTCGACGGTGGCGTCTGGCTCCTGAACTCCAGCATCTGGTTGCGACAATCCGGTATAGAAAGGGGAAAAGAGGGAGAAAAGCAACCGTGAGTACTCATCCAAAGTACTCGCAAGCAAGGAGCTACACTACATATGCATGAGTATATGTGTAAAGGGGCATATCAGTGGACTGAACTGCAGATTGCCAGATTAAGAGGGGGATAGCTAGTCCTGTCGAAGACTACGCTTCTGGACATCTCCATCTTGCAGCATGTAGAAGAGAATAGATTGAATTCCTCCAAGTAGCATCGTATAGCATAATCCTACCCGGCGATCCCCTCCTCGTCGCCCTGTTAGAGAGCGATCACCGGGTTGTATCTGGCACTTGGAAGGGTGTATTTTACTCAGTATCCAGTTCTAGTTGTCATAAGCTCAAGGTACAACTCCGGGTCGTCCTTTTACCGAGGGACACGGCTATTCGAATAGATAAACTTCCCTGCAGGGGTGCACCACATAACCCAACACGCTCGATCCCAATTGGCCGGACACACTTTCCTAGGTCATGCCCGGCCTCGTAAGATCAACACGTCGCAGCCCCACCTAAGCACAACAGAGAGGTCAGCACGCCGGTCTAACCCTATGCGCGCAGGGGTCTGGGCCCATCGCCCTATGCACACCTGCACGTTGCGTACGCGGCCGGAAGCAGACCTAGCCTAGTGGCGTTCCAGTCCAATCCGGCGCGCGCCACTCAGTCGCCGACGTCAAGAAGGCTTCGGCTGATACCACGACGCCGGGATACCCATAACTACTCCCGCGTAGATGGTTAGTGCGTATAGACCAAATGACCAGACTCAGATCAAATACCAAGATCTCGTTAAGCGTGTTAAGTATCCGCGAACGCCGACCAGGGCCAGGCCCACCTCTCACCTAGGCGGTCTCAACCTGCCCTGTCGCTCCGCCACAAAGATCCACTTGCGGGTACTCCTACGAGCCGACCCGACTTTAGTCATCACATGTGTCATGTATGTAGTATATAAGTATATACCCGTGATCACCGCCCAGGTGATCACGGCCCGATAGTATAGCACAGCAGACGGACAAGAATGTAGGGCCACTGATGGAAATCTAGCATCCTATACTAAGCATGTAGGATTGCAGGTAAAGGTATCAACAGTAGTAGCAAGGATAGGCTATGCATCAGGATAGAATATCGAAAAGCAGTAACATGCTAAACTACTCTAATGCAAGCAGTATAGAGAATAGAGTAGGCGATATCTGGTGATCAAGGGGGGGGCTTGCCTGGTTGCTCTGGCAAGTAGGAGGGGTCGTCGACTCCGTAGTCGAACTGGGCAGCAGCAGTGTCGGTCTCGTAGTCTACCGGAGAGAAGAGGGGGAAGAAACAGTAAATACAAAGCAAACATAAGCATGACGATGCGTGACATGTCAATGAGCGGTGCTAGGGGTGTCCTAACGCGACAGTAGGTGGTACCGGTGAAGGGGGGGAACACCCGGGAGGTATTCCCGATGTTTCACGTTTTCGGACAAACGGACCGGAGGGGGAAAGTTGCTAGTTCGATAGGTTAGGGAGGTGTGGTGGACGAACGGACTGAGTATTCGGATTCGTCTCGTCGTTCTGAGCAACTTTCATATAGAAAACATTTTCATCCGAGTTACGGTTTAAAAGATATGAATTTTCAAAGTTTATTTGAATTTCTGGAATTATTTATATTCAGAAAAATGAATTATGACGTCAGCATGAGGTAATGCTGACGTCAGCAGGTCAACTGGTCGGCTGACCAGTCAAACCAGACAGGTGGGTCCAGTGGGACCCACATGTCAGCCTCTGTTAGTCTAACATTTAGTTAAACTAAACTAACAGTATAATTAGAGGGATGGGCCCCACATGTCAGTGACTAATTAGTTAATCTAATTACTTTTAATTATAAAATCATTTTAATTATTTATTTTAAGGGGCGGGGCCCGCACGTCAGTGGCTGGGGCCGCCCAGTCAGCCCAGTTGACCAGGTCAACTGGTCAACAGGTGACCAGGGGGCCCACTGGCAGTGACCCAGGGGTGGCCCCCAGGTGTGCCACGTCGGACGCCGGCGGGAGGGCACTCCGGCGAGCCCGTACACGGCGACGAGCCTCGGCCGTGGCCGGATTTCGGCCACAGGGGTCCGTTTCACGCGCGCTTGGTCGCGTTCGAATGGCCAAGACGATCCGCGCCGGATGGTGGTAGTGGTTCGTCCGGAGATGGCCGGAAACGGCACCGGCGGTGAGCTTAGCGGCGGCCGGAGTTCGGGGTTGCACGGGCACGGCGATGGGAGGCACGGGAAGGCCAGGCGTGGGGCTCTACGGGGTCCTGGGAGTGCCAGGAGCACGCGGGGACCATCGGTGCGGGCGGAGGAGCTCGGGGTGCGCGAGGACGAGGGGGGGCAGGCGGGGCGTGGCCGACGCGGGCGCGCGGTCGGGGCGCGCGCGGGCGAAGGCCGTGCGGGCGCGCGTGTGTGGACTGGCGCGGCGGGGCGCGTCTGGGCGCGCCGGAGCGCGAGCGGGGCGGCGGTGACCGAGAGGAGAGGGGCGGGCGACGGAGGCCGGTGGCCTCACCGAGGGATGCAGGGTCACGGCAGTGGGGTCGAGGGGGAGACGGGGGCGACGGCGATGCGGTGTCGAGGCGCAGGCCGGCGAGGAGGAGGAGGCAGGCCGGCGAGGCAGCGCTCCGGCGAGGCGAGGGCGCGGGGTCGAGCTCGACGGCGTCGGTCTCCTCCTCGATCTAGACCGGGGGGGTGAGATATTTCGGGGGGGAAGCGAGGCTGTCGGTGGGGGGGCAGGGGATAAGGTGAGGGGGGTTGGGCCGGCCGGCTGGGCCTGGGGTGGCCCAGTTGGGCCAGGTCCAGTGGGGGGCTTTTGTTCCTTTTTTTTTTCTTTGTTCTGTTTTCTGTTTTCTCTTTTTTGTTTATTTCCTTTTCTGTTTTATTTCATTTAAAAGTATTTAGACATTTTATAAAAATGTGTTTCCTCCACCATAATTACCAGTGTATTATTTAGAACCCACTGAACATTTCTGTTTGAATTTTTGAAAACTTTTATTTTCCACTTTGATTATATTTGAAGTTTGAACTAGGAGTTTGACAAGGGTGTGGTTCAAATGTGATCAAGCCCTGTTTAGCAACATGATTAGCTTAATCACAGGGGGTTACTGTAGCATGATTCCCAGGGTGTTACAATCATGAAAGGACTACTTTACGTGATGGCAATATTGTTGAATTCATTCATGATGGTACTGAAAATTATTATGAGGGAGGAGTATATGCTTGTAGGAATTGCAATAATACCAAGTTTCCTCACTATGTGCTTAAAATCTTGAAGTTTTGCTAGTTTTACCTTCCTATGCTAGTTGATTCTTGTTCCCATAAGTTATTTCCTCACAAAATCCCTAGGCATAGGAAGTGTGTTAGACTTAAATGTGCTTGTCATATGCTTCATGATGCTCTCTTTACGTTTCAATTCTTGTCTTCTATGTGAGCATCATTGAAATCATCATGCCTAGCTAGAAAGGCATTAAAGAAGAGCGCTTGTTGGGAGATAACCCAAAATTTATACCTACTGTTAATCATGTTTATCAGCTTTTGTTTCAATAAAGTGCCAAGTAAAGCCTTTGGGATAGTGTGGATAATAGTTGATTCAATTATGTCCAAAAACATAAACATTTTCTTCCAGTCACAGAATTGATTAAATTCACTGGAGCATGATAAAATTCTGAATCTTTTACACATTATTGATATACAAATTGTCTACGTTTTCCTAAAATTTTCAGAATTTTTGGAGTAATAGAAGTATGGTAGTTGATCAGATCATTACACACTGTTCTGTTTTTTACAAATTCTATTTTCGATGCATAGTTTGCTAGTTTTCTAGCTTCTATGGCTTATATTGCTTAATATAAATTGGGGAAATGATAAGCTACAGTAGGTATTGTGTGAGAACAATTATGAATCTTATCTTCACAGTACCAAAGTGAATGATTTGTCTTTATCATACTAACCCATCTCACGAAGTTTCGTTAAGTTTTGTGTTGTGAAGTTTTCAAGTTTTGGGTAAAGTTTTCATGGGCTACGGAATAAAAAGTGGCAAGAGCCTAAGATTGGGTATGCCCAAGGCACCCCAAGGTAATATTCAAGGACAACCAAGAGCCTAAGCTTGGGGATGCCCCGGATGGCATCCCCTCTTTCGTCTTCGTTCATCGGTAACCTTACTTGGAGCTATATTTTTATTCACCACATGATATGAGTTTTTCTTGGAGCGTCCATTTATTTTATTAGGATTTGCTTGATGTTATTTATAGCAATGTTTTGCATATTTTAGTTCAATAAAAAAGTCAAGTGTAGCCTTTACCATGCTTATTTTGCAAGTCTATATGTTGCTGTTTTGAAAACAGAAAGTTTTCTATCATTGTCTGAATTGTTCTGGAAACTCAGAATGTGATAAAATCTTGAAATTATTACACAATGAGTAACAACAATTTTTTTACAGTGTGGTAATTTTTCAGAATTTTTGGAGTTAGGGAAGTATGATTCCTCTTGCATTCTTTACACACTGTTATGTTTAGACAGATTGCTGTTATGTTTGGATTATTTGCATATGTTTGCTTGTTTAATGATTCTATTTGAGGATAGGACTATTAAATATGCACAGGCATTTAGTATGCAATGTCAAATAATAATTTTAGTGATTTGCTACAGTAGAGAATGATAAGGTTTATGTGTTGATTTATACTAACTTATCTCACGAGTTCTTGTTGAGTTTTGTGCGGATGGAGTTTTTAAGATGTAGGGAAACCACGATATGAAAGGAATAAAGGAGACACAAAATCTCAAGATTGGGGATGCCCAAGGCATCCCTAATTAATATTTCAAGAAGTCTCAAGCATCTATGCTTGGGGATGCCCCGGTTGGCATCCCACCTTTCTTATTCAACAATGATCGGTTAGTTTTGGTTGAACCTAAGTTTTTGTTTCTTCACATGATATGTGCTATCCTTGCAATATCATTTTATTTTGTTTTGCTTTCTGTTTGAATAAAGTACTTAAGATCTTAAATTTTATTTATGAGAAGGAGCCTTCACATAGTTACATAATTATTCAACTACTCATTGATCTTCACTTATATCTTTTGGAGTAGTTTGTCATTTTCTCTAGTGCTTCACTTATATCTTTTTAGAGCACGACGGTAATTTTATTTTGTAGAAATTGTTGAACTCTCATGCTTCACTTATATCATTTTGAGAGTCTTTAAACAGCATGGTAATTTGCTTTGGTTATGAATTTAGCCCTAATATGATGGGCATCCAAGAGGGATATAATAAAAACTTTCATATAAAGTGCATTGAATACTATGAGAAGTTTGATTCCTTATGATTGTTTTGAGATATAACGATGGTGATATTAGAGTCATGCTAGTGAGTAATTCTGAATTTGAGAAATACTTGTGTTAAAGTTTGTGAGTCGCGTAGCATGCACGTATGGTGAACCGTTATGTGATGAAGTCGGAGCATGATTTATTTTTTGGTTGTCTTCCTTATGTGTGGCGGTCGGGGATGAGTGATGGTCTTTTCTTACCAATCTATCCCCCTAGGAGCATGCATGTAGTACTTCGTTTCGATAACTAATAGATTTTTGCAATAAGTATGTGAGTTCTTTATGACTAATGTTGAGTCCATGGATTATACGCACTCTCACCCTTCCACCATTGGTAGCTGATACGTCCATTTTGCATCATGTTTTCCTACTGTTATTTATGATGTTTTTATACATAATAATGCTTTTCGGAGTACTTCTAATGCCTTTTCTCTCATAATATGCAAGGTACACACAAAGAGGGAGAATTCGGGCAGCTCGAAATCTGGACCTGAAAAAGCTACGCCAGGATACCTATTCTGCACAACTCCAAATGAGCTGAAACTTCACGGAGATTCTTTATGGAATATTTAAGGAATATTGGAGCAAATAATTACCAGAGGGGGGCACCAGGTGGGCACAACCCACCTGGGCGCGTCAGGGAGCCCAGGCGCGCCCTGGTGGGTTGTGCTCACCCAGACCCACCTCCGGTGCCCATCTTCTGGTATATAGGTCATTTTGACATAGAAAAAAATAAGTTGAGTACTTTCGGGACGGAGCTCCGCCGTCTCGAGGCAGAACTTGGGCAGGAGAACTTTTGCCCTCCAACGGAGCGATTCCGCCAGGGGAACTTCCCTCCCGGAGGGGGAAATCATCGTCATCATCATCACTAACAACTCTACCATCTTGGGGAGGGCAATCTCCATCAATATATTCAACAGCACCATCTCATCTCAAACCCTAGTTCATCTCTTGTGTTCAATCTTGTTATCGGAACTATAGATTGGTGCTTGTGGGTGACTAGTAGTGTTGATTACATCTTGTAGTTGATTACTATATAGTTTATTTGGTGGAAGATTATATGTTCAGATCCAATATGCTATTTAATACCCCTTCGATCTTGAGCATGATTATCATCTGTGAGTAGGTACTTTTGTTCTTGAGGTCACGGGAGAAATCATGTTGCAAGTAATCATGTGAACTTGATATGTGTTCGATATTTTGATAGTATGTATGTTGTGATTCCCTTAGTGGTGTCATGTGAACGTCGACTACATGACACTTCACCATATTTGGGCCTAAGCGAATGCATTGTGGAGTAGCAATTAGATCATGGGTTGCGAGAGTGACAGAAGCTTAAACCCCAGTTTATGCACTATTCCGCAAGGGACCGATTGGATCCAAAAGTTTAATGCTATGGTTAGAATTTATTATTAATAATTTTCTCGTAGTTGCGGATGCTTGCAGGAGGGTTAATCATAAGTAGGAGGTTTGTTCAAGTAAGAACAACACCTAAGCACCGGTCCACCCACATATCAAATTATCAAAGTAGCGAACACAAATCGAACCAACATGGTGAAAGTGACTAGATGAAGTTCCCGTGTACCCTCAAGAACGCTTTGCTTATTATAAGAGACTGTTTTGGCCTATCCTTTGCCCCAAAAGGATTGGGCTACCATTCTGCCTTTTTTTATTACTATCGTTACTTGCTTGTTACAAATTATTTTGCTATCAAACTACTCTGCTACTTACAATTTCAGCACTTGCAGACATTACCTTGGTGAAAACCACTTGTCATTTCCTTCTGCTCCTCCTTGGGTTCGACACTCTTACTTATCGAAAAGAGCTACAATTGATCCCCTATACTTGCGGGTCATCAAGGCTGTTTTCTGGTGCCGTTTCCGGGGAGTGAAGCGCCTTTGGTATGTGTAATTTGCTAAGGAAACATTTATATAGTGTGCTGAAATTTATTGTCACTTGTTACTATGGAAAACAATCCTTTGAGGGGTTTCTTCGGGGTATCTTCACCTCGTCCGGAACCAAAATTAGCTACCCCTCAACTTACTGCACCTATTGAAAATATTGAATATGAAATTCCTTCGGTTATGATAGAACAACTGCTAGCTAATCCTTATGCAGGAGATTGAACCGAACATCCTGATATGTACTTGATATATGTGGAACAAATTTGTGGATTGTTTAAGCTTGCAGGTTTACCCAGAGATGAAGTTATGAAAAAGGTTTTCCCTTTATCTTTGAAGGGAAAAGCATTGGCATGGTATAGGCTATGTGATGATATTAGATCTTGGAATTGGAATCGATTGAAGTTGGAGTTCCACCAAAAAAATTATCCAATGCATCTAGTTCATCGTGATCGGAATTACATATATAAGTTTTGGCCTCATGAAGAAGAAAGTATCACTCTAGCTTGGCGAGGCTGAAGTTAATGTCATATTCATGCCCCAACCATGAGCTCTGAAGAGAAATTATTATACAGAACTTTTATGCTCGGCTTTCTCGTGATGATCAATCCATGCTTGATACTTCTTGTACTGGTTCATTTATGAAGAAGACTATTGAATTCCGGTGGGATCTTTTGGAAAGAATTAAATCCAACTCTGAAGATTGGGAACTCGACGAAGGTAAAGAGTCAGGTATTAAGCTTAAATATGATTGTGTTAAATCTTTTATGAATACCGATGCTTTTCAAAAGTTTAGCACTAAATATGGACTTGACTCTGAGATATAGCCTCCTTTTGTGAATCATTTGCTACTCATGTTGATCTCCGAAAGAGAAGTGGTTTAAATATCACCCAACTATTAAAGAAGAAATTAAAGAACCGGTACCAATTAAAGAAGAAACCATACTTTATAATGTTGATCCAGTTGTTCCTAGTGCTTATATTGAGAAACCACCTTTCCCTGTTAGGATAAAGGAACATGCTAAAGTCTCAACTGTGGTTAACAAAAGTTATATTAGAACACCTAAAGCTGACAAACAAATCAAAGTAGAACCTAGTGTTGCTATGATGAAGTATCTCCTGGAAGAAAACATAGATGGGCATGTTATTTACTTCTGTGAAGAAGCTGCTAAAATTGCCAAACCTGATAAAAAGGATATAATACACCTATTGTTGGCATGCATGTTGTCTTAGTTAAAATAGGAGATCACTGTTATCATGGTTTATGTGACATAGGCGCTAGCGTGAGTGCTATTCCTTATTCCTTATATCAAGAAATTATGAATGACAAAGCACCCGCTGAGATAGAAGACATAGATGTTACTATTAAACTTGCTAATGGAGACACTATTGATTTTCTTGTTCTTTGTTCCCCAATTGGGATTGTTAGAGATGTTGAAGTCTTGTGTGGCAAAATAAAATACCCTACTGATTTTCTTGTTCTTTGTTCCCCACAAGATGCCTTCTGTCCCATTATCTTTGGTAGACCTTTATTGAACACCGTTAATGCTAAAATAGATTGTGAGAAGCAAACTGTCAGTGTTAGCTTTGGTGATGAGTCTCATGAGTTTACTTTTTCCAAGTTTAGTAGTAAGCTTCATGAAAAAGAATTGCCTAATAAGGATGAAATAATTGGTCTTGCTTCTATTGTTGTACCACCTACTGATCCTTTAGAACAATATTTGCTAGACCATGAAAATGATTACATATGCATGAAAGAAATGAAATAGATAAGATTTTCTTTGAACAACGTCCTCTGCTTAAACACAATTTTCCTATTGAAACTCTAGGAGGTCCTCCTCCACATAAAGGTGATCCTGTGTTTGAATTAAAACAATTTCCAGAAACTTTGAAATATGCTTATCTTGATGAAAAGAAGATATATCCTATTATTATTAGTGCTAACCTTTCAGAACATGAAGAAGAAAGATTATTGAAAGTTCTAAGGAAGCATCGAGCTGCTATTGGATATACTCTTGATGATCTAAAGGGCATTAGTCCCACTCTATGTCAGCACAAGATTAATATGGAACCTGATGCTAAACCCGTTGTTGATCACCAATGTTGGTTAAATCCAAAAATGAAGGAAGTGGTAAACGGAAAACTTAAAACTTCTGGAAGCAGGTATAATCTATCCTATAGCTGATAGTAGATGGGTAAGTCTTGTTCATTGTGTCTCTAAGAAAGAAGGTATTACTGTTGTTCCTAATGATTGTTACAGGCTATTGAATGGTAATTGATTTTAGAAAATTAAACAAAGCAACTAGAAAAGATCATTACCCTCTGCAGTTTATTGATCGAATGCTAGAAAGATTATCTAAGCACACACACTTTTGCTTCCTTGATGGATATTCTATTTTACACAAATACCTGTTTCTCAACCTGATTAAGAAAATACCACTTTTACTTGTCCCTTTGGAACTTCTGCTTATAGATGTATGCCTTTTGGTTTATGCAATGCACCTGCTACCTTTCAAAGATGTATGACTGTTATATTCTCTGACTTTTGTGAAAAGATTGTTGATGTTTTCATGGATGACTTCTCTATTTATGGGAAGTCTTTTGATGATTTTTTATGCAATCTTGTTCGAGTTTTGTAGAGATGCGAGCAAACAAATCTTGTCTTGAATTGGGAGAAGTTCCACTTTATGGTTAATGAAGGTATTGTCTTGGGTCATAAAATTTCTGAAAGGGGTATTAAGGTGGACAAAGCTAAAGTTGATGCAATTGAGAAAATGACATGTCCTAAAGATATCAAATGTATTTGTAGTTTCCTAGGTCATGTTGGTTTCTATAGGACATTTATCAAAGACTTTTCTAAAATTTCTAGGCCTCTTACGAATCTTTTGCAAAAGGATGTTCCTTTTGTGTTTGATGATGATTGTTTAGAAGCCTTTAAAACACTCAAGAAAGCCTTAATTTCTGCACCTATTGTTCAACCACCTGATTGGAACTTGCCTTTTGAAATTATGTGTGGTGCTAGTGATTATGCTGTTGGTGCTATTCTAGGACGAAGAGTTGATAAGAAACTGAATGTTATTCATTATGCTAGTAAAACTCTAGACAGTGCTCAAAGAAATTATGCAACTACTCAAAAAAAAAATCTTAGCAGTGGTGTTTGCTTGTGACAAATTTAGATCTTATATTGTTGATTCGAAAGTGATTGTTCACACTGATCATGCTGCTCTTAAATATCTTATGGAAAATAAAGATGCTAAACCTAGACTTATTCGATGGCTTCTCTTGCTACAAGAATTTGGTTTACATATCACTGATAGAAAAGGAGTCGAGAACCCCGTAGCTGATAACTTGTCTAGGCTTGAAAATGTGTTTGATGACCCACTACCTGTTGATGATAGTTTTCTTGATGAGCAGTTAGCTGCAATAAATGTTGCTCATAACACTCCTTGGTATGCTGACTTTGCTAATTACATTGTTGCTAAATATTTACTACCTATCTTTACATAGCAACAAAAGAAAAAATTCTTCTATGATTTAAGACACTGCTTTTGGGATGACCCACATCTTTATAGAGAAGGAGTACATGGTATTATTAGACGTTGTGTACCTGAGCATGAACAGGAACAAATCCTACAGAAATGTCACTCTGAAGCTTATGGAGGGCATCATGTTGGAGATAGAACTGCTCACAAGGTATTGCAATCTGGATTTTATTGGCCTACTCTCTTTAAGGATGCCCGTAAGTTCGTCTTATCTTGTGGTGAATGCCAAAGAATAGGTAGTATCGGTAAGCGTCAAGAAATGACTATGAATTATTCACTTGTTGTTGAACCATTTGATGTTTGGGGTTCGATTACATGGGACCCTTTCCTTCCTCTAATGGGTATACACATATTTTGGTTGTTGTTGATTATGTTACTAAATGGGTAGAGGATATTCCAACCAGTAGTGCTGATCACAACACCTATATTAAAATGCTTAAGGAAGTTATTTTCCCAAGGTTTGGAGTCCCTAGATATTTAATGACTGATGGTCGTTCACACTTTATTCATGGTGCTTTCCATAAAATGCTTGCCAAGTATGATGTTAACCATAGAATTGCATCACCTTATCATCCTTAGTCTAGTTATCAAGTTGAACTTAGCAATAGAGAAATAAAGTTAATCTTGCAAAAGACTGTCAATAGGTCCCGGAAGAATTGGTCTAAGGAATTAGATGATGCACTTTGGGCTTATAGAACAACATATAAAAATCCTATGGGTACGTCTCCTTATAAAATGGTTTATGGAAAAGCTTGTCATTTGCCTCTTGAGTTAGAAGATAAAGCATATTGGACAATCAAAGAACTCAATTATGATTTCAAACTTGCCGGTGAAAAGAGGTTATTTGATATTAGCTCATTAGATGAATGGATAACCTAAGCTTATGAAAATGCAAAACTATTCAAAGAAAAAGTTAAAAGATGGCATGATAAAAGAATCCAAAAGCGTGAGTTTGAAGTTGGAGAATATATTATTTTGTACAACTCCCGTTTCAGATTCTTTGCCGGAAAACTCCTCTCAAAATGGGAAGCCCCTATGTTATCGAGGAGGTTTATTGGTCTGGAGCTATCAAAATAAATAACGCCAAAGGTACTAACCCGAAGGTTTTGAATGGGCAACGAATAAAACACTATAACTCAGGTACGCCCATTAATGTTCAAAGTAATATTATCCAAACTTTGACACCGGAAGAACACATAAAAGAGTCCTTCCGGAACACTCCAGAATAGTGAAAATAAGGACGTACGTGATACGGTAAGTAAACGGACTCCGAAAAATCCGCAAAAATATTTTTATCAGTTTTGGAATATTTAGAAAATTAGGAAAATAAGAAACTTCCAGGAAGCATACCCTGGTGGGCACAAGACACCAGGGCGCGCCAGGCATGCCAGGCGCCCCCAGGTGGGTTGTGCCCACCTGGGACACCTTCCGGACTCCGTTTTTCTTCCGTTTCTTGTCTCCCAAGATAAAAAATCTTTATATACCCCCTGAACCTGTTGACCACTGTATCGTGGAGAAATCTTCTGTTTTCTTTTCTTGCTGTTTTCCTGTCAGATCTGAAAATATGTCGTCCCAAGACTCCGAGGGTGAGAGCTATATTCCTGATTTCATCGCAAACCCCAAGTCCTTTGGGGATGTGGAGCACTATGGCTGGACCATGGAGGAAGAGGAAGACTATTATCCTAGGGAGAAGGAGGAGACGAGCTCAGATGAGGACGAACCCCCGCTGCCTCAGCCTGGGGACATGCACGTGGAATTCAAGAAGTCAAGCCTCTTGAACAAACCAAAGAGGCCTAAGGTCCAGTTTATACCCTTCCGCCTTTTGCAGGATTGTAAGCAGGATCTATGCAAGAAGGTAGTGGAGCTTGAACAGGAGGTCGGAGAATTGAAGGAGGGCCATCCTCAAGCGTAAGCTAAGGAAGAAGGGCAAACCCGCTACTACAGCATCACCACCACCATCATCTTCACCACCAAAGGAAAATTGAGTATTGGGTATGGGCACTCCCCTTGGCTTTCGCCAAGCTCGGGGGAGGTGCCCCGGTATCGTATCATCCCCACTATCTTTTTGCCTTTACTTATCTTAGTTCGATCTTTTGCTTAGATGAATAAAAGTTTAGTTCGATCCTTTCTTTTTGAGAGTTTGCTTAGTGATCTATCCTTGTAATCGTGTGCAAGATATATAATAAAGTTTAGTTTGAGTTTTTGCTTTCTTTACTTTCTTTTTGCAATAAAAATAAAGGATATAAATAAAAAGAAAGGAAATAAATCAAGAAGATCATAGCATTAGTCAATGATGCAACTCATTAAAGAATTAACGAGGGAAGAGAAGATTCACATATAAATATACTATCCTAGAAATCTTTTGTGATTGTGATCCCCCATCAAAATATTATATGCCAAAATTGTTGACGTTGGACAAGGAAGACTACTTAATGATTTATGTTTGTTCATATTCACATCGAAGTCATATTGTCATAGATCCTTTAACATGTGGTGCTTGCCCCCTATCTTTGCTAGCCAAAAATTCCGCACTAAGTAGAGATACTACTTGTGCATCCCAAAAAACCTTAAACCCAAATCTTATTTTCAAGTGTCCACCATACCTGCCTAGGAATTGAGTAGGATCCTCAAGTAAGTTGTCATCAGTGCAAAAAGGCAATAAAAATTGCTTCTAAATGTGTGAGATCATTTAGTGTAAGAGAAAATTGAGCGTTGCACGAACTTGTGATGGTGAAGAATAAAAGCGACACAGTGCATAATAAAGGTCGCCATCACAAGGGGCCATGCAACATGACGTTCTTTTGCACTAAGGGGTTGAGCATACAAACAAATAAGCGCATGGCAACCTCTACTTCCCTCTCCGAAGGGCCTATCTTTTACTTTTATGTATTTACTTTTATGCAAAGAGTGAAAGTTTTCTCTCTATTCCTTTTTATTTTCTCCTTTGGCAAGCATCATGTGGTGAAGAAAGATCTAGAGGCACATATGTCCAGTTGAATATGGGTAGCATGAGTTATTATTGTTGACATCACCCTTGAGGTGAGTGCGTTGGGAGGCGAAACTATAAGGCCCTATCTTTCTATGTGTCCGGTTGAAACGTTTTGCACATGTGTATGCAGTGAGTGTTAGCAATCATAGAAGACCATATGATGGTTCAGTATGTGGACTTGCCTAGAGGCTCCGATACGTGACCCTTCCTAAAAAGATGATGGATCGTAGTTGCAAAGTTGACTGAGAATATAGTTTGTTGGTTTTTAATAGAGTTTTTTGCTTTATACTTTGATTGTGTGATGAACTGTTACTTATTCATGAGAAGTCTATGATAAAAGTTCTATGATAAGGGTCTTATGTTTAAGTTTGTTGCTGTTACAATAATGAACATGATGCTTCTATGTCCGTATTTTGTTTTTATCGACACCTCTCTCTCTCTAAGCATGTGGACACGTTTTTCGATTTCGGTTTTCGCTTGAGGACAAGCAAGGTCTAAGCTTGGGGGATTTGACACGTCCATTTTGCATCATGTTTTCCTACTATTATTTATGATGTTTTTATCCATAATAATGCTTTTTGGAGTAATTCTAATGCCTTTTCTCTCATAATACGCAAGATACATACAAAGAGGGAGAATTCCGGCAGTTGAAAATCTGGACTTGAAAAAGCTACGTCAGGCTACCTATTCTGCGCAACTCCAAATTAGCTGAAACTTCACGTAGATTTTTTATGGAATAGTTAAGGAATATTGGAGCAAATAACTACCAGAGGGGGTGCGCCAGGTGGGCACAACCCACCTGGGCGCGCCAGGGAGCCCAGGCACGCCCTGGTGAGTTGTGCTCACCCAGGCCCACCTCCGGTGCCCATCTTCTGGTATATAGGTCACTTTGACCTAAAATAAGGAGAGGACTTTTGGGACGTAGCGCCGCCGTCTCGAGGCCGAACTTGGGCAGGAGCACTTTTGTCCTCCGGTGGAGCGATTCCGCCAGGGGAACTTCCCTCCCGGAGGGGGAAATCATCGTCATCATCATCACCAACAGCTCTCCCATCTTGGGGAGGGAAATCTCCATCAATATCTTCAACAACACCATCTCATCTCAAACCCTAGTTCATCTCTTGTGTTCAATCTTGTTACCGGAACTATAGATTGGTGCTTGTGGGTGACTAGTAGTGTTGATTACATCTTGTAGTTGATTACTATATGGTTTATTTGGTGGAAGATTATATGTTCAGATCCAATATGCTATTTAATACCCCTCTGATCTTGAGCATGATTATCATTTGTGAGTAGTTACTTTTGTTCTTGAGGTCGCTGGAGAAATCATGTTGCAAGTAATCATGTGAACTTGATATGTGTTCGATATTTTGATAGTATGTATGTTGTGATTCCCTTAGTGGTGTCATGTGAACGTCGACTACATGACACTTCATCATATTTGGGCCTAAGGGAATGGATTGTGATGTAGCAATTAGATGATGGGTTGCGAGAGTGACAGAAGCTTAAACCCCAGTTTATGCACTATTCCATAAGGGACCGATTGGATCCAAACGTTTAATGCTATGGTTAGAATTTATTATTAATACTTTTCTCGTCATTGCGGATGCTTGTGGGAGGGTTAATCATAAGTAGGAGGTTTGTTCAAGTAAGAACAGCACGTAAGCACTGGTCCACCCACATATCAAATTATCAAAGTAGCGAACACAAATCGAACCAACATGGTGAAAGTGACTAGATGAAATTCCCTTGTACCCTCAAGAACGCTTTGCTTATCATAAGAGACCGTTTTGGCCTGTCCTTTGCCTCAAATTGATTGAGCTACCTTGCTGCACTTTTGTTACTACTATTGTTACTTGCTTGTTACAAATTATCTTGCTATCAAACTACTCTGCTACTTACAATTTCAGCACTTGCAGACATTACCTTGCTGAAAACCACTTGTCATTTCCTTCTACTCCTCATTGGGTTCGACACTCTTACTTATTGAAAAGAGCTACAATTGACCCCCTATACTTGGGTCATCACTAGCCTCTCTACACTACTGCAGGATGCTGCTAACGCGACACTACGATCAGAGACCCTTCGATGAAACTGTGTGCGATGCAATAATTGCAAACGGTGGTGTAAAAAACCGTCAAAAAAGGTGCAAAACATTTGCGATGAAGGATGCATCAAACAGGGTTCAGATTTTAGTTGTGTGTGCGATGCGGGGCATATGGTTCAGTTCGATTAACTATTTGCGACGAGGAGGAACAAAAGAAACGGGCAGCCAGATGAAGGTGTGTGCGATATACAACATACGGTTCACTCGGATGAACTGTTTGTGATTTGGCAACACAAAAGAAACGGTCAGCCAGATCAAGGTGTGTGCGATCTACGGCATGCGGTTCACTCGGATGAACTGTTAACGTTGAGACAAGAGAACAGAAACGGTTCAACTTAACAAGATGTGTTTGATACGTGGCAAACAGGTCTGTAATCGGAAACGTGTGCGAAGACCGGTAACAACACAGACGATTGCTGGTAACAAGCCATGTGTGTTGTGAGCAAACGATTGCTAGTATATACTTGTGAGTGATTGATGAAAACATCACCGACAGGTTCCATTGTTTAGTCTGTGTGCGATGTGATTTTCTTTGTCTGCACAACATATACGCTCTGTCTACAGAGCATCAACATATATACTTAAAAAGACAACATTGCATAACCAAATTAAGCATACAATTACACAAGTGACTACACACATAACATTTCCACACACCAAAGTAAACAATTACATGCATACTAAACTAGGAGAAACGAGGATCTAATCATCTACTTATTGTTGAGACGATGCTTGCCATTGCTCTGCTTCCGGCTGGATCCCTGGCCGTTTTGGGGAAGGAGGCACTTCCTCATGTCAACGATCCGCCTGTACATGTCATAGCTCGTGTATGCCTCCTTGGTCGCGTACGCGATGTGAGCTTTATCGAGTTTCTCCATCCAGGCTGAGTGCCAGGCACGCTTGTCCTTGTTGCATGAATCCTTCATGTCTCTATAGTAGTGGTCGATTATGGCCTCGGCAAGGTGAACTAGTGAGTCCTTCTCATGCTCCTTGCTGCCCCAGATCTTGTATTGGCCCTGGATGTCGACAAGATTCTGGCAAGCGATGCCTGGATTCTCGAGTGCCTTTACATTGTTGGTGATGTCCACCGTAGCGAACATGTAGTGGGGGCTGTTGACAAACCTGGCAAAACGCTCGCAAGGCCTTGTGGCCAGGCAGTAGTGGTAGACGAGGATGTGGTGGCGCACGCACATCTGGGCGACGGCGACCTTGGGACGAGACCCGGCACGAGCGTGGGTGTACTCGAGGTCGAACCCGATCACCTTGTACTTCTCCTCGGCAAGCAACAGCTCCATGATGTGGATGGAGTGCTCCACCCAGACCTGGTCGTTGGTGTACACCACCGAGGTCCATGAACCTTCTATGGGTGTCCACCACGGCACGCATGGTGAACTGCTGTTCGTCGTCGGCAGCCGCTCAGAGCGCCATTGGAGCCGCGCAGGATACCCTCTAAGAATTTCTCATGGTGGGTGTGCTTCTTGCAATGGTGGGGCGCGATCAAAAGGTTGAAGAGACACAGGGGTTAAATGGCCACTGTAATAAATGGGGGCCGGTCGACCTGTAATCATCACGTCTTGTCACGGCGTTCATAGCGGAGGATTCCAGTGCACGCTTGACAACACCACACCGCACGCGTGGGCTCAAAGAGGTGCCAAATGTATCATCGTTGAGCTTGTTCCCGCGCTACCGCGCAGTTTACTGTGCAAGCTTCCCGCCCGGCTAGTTTAGCCACGCGTCGGCTAGAAGAGGGACAAATCATGGGCGTTTATTGGCAAAAAGCTTTGTAAAAACGAAGTGTGTGGAATGACTTCGGTCATAAGTTTACCCGTGGGTGATGAGGTCAAAGTTACACAGAAGGGTGGTGATGGACACTCGAGTGCGATAATTAATTCTGTGCTCTACAGGGCACATGATGGAAGAAACCAACTGTGTGCAATAATGTCAAAGATCGCAGTCGAGTTAGCTATACAGATCATGTGATGTGAGATCGACAAGGTAAACAGATTCGAGAATGGTTAATAAAATCTAAGACCATTGCATATTAAGGTCAAAATGGTGCTACCAATATACGAGTCTCATGCGATGCCATTTCAATGATTGTACCACAAAGCTCGAAATATTACAAGGTTCAAATTCTAGAGTTATATGGCTCAAATTCGAAGATTACAAGGTTCAAACTGGTATTAGAAATGAAATTCAGCTCATCTGCTGCAAACGCTCACGCTGATCCGCTGAACATGGATAACAGAGAGGTTCAAACTAATATTACCACTTCTAAGTCTGGTTTCGAAACCTCGCAATTTTTGCAAAGCGGTCAGCCACTGAGAAGTCATGTATGGGGTTGACATGATGACTTCTGATTACTCTATCATCTGAAGTTCCAAAATGAAATTCAGCATTTTTTGAGCCTATTCCATTCTGCCGCAGGCGCCGGCGCTGATCAACAAACCATTCATTTTTGCGAAATAAATGTAGGGAAAACCTCATTTCCTTCAGCACCCTTGCTCTAAGAACAAAGAATCTGGCCAATATAATCTCCGGTAAGGTCCCTCGGTAGGAGTTCAAAGTTATTTCTAAGAGATGCAGATCTAGGCATTCGACGTGATTGTTATATTGTACACATTATCCACCACTGGGCCTAATCTTATCTGCAAAAGAAGAAAACGTGTTAGTGCGTACATGCAGTTTTGAACATTACTACATGCCTATTTGTTTTGCAGGATTTGTAAAATGCACTAACATGCCATCTTTGATCTGACATGATTAACATGGGCATTTGATTACATTCTAGAAAAATGTAGCCTTCTTCACAAGAGGTTGGAGTGGATGAAAAGTTCCCTAAGAAAACTAGTACATATGAATCCAAAGGAGAAATGCTTATTGATTGTAACCATATGGATCAAGCAACCAATATGTGGGGGGGCATGTATGTACTGAAATCCTCCAAAAGAATCTCCTTCAAAAATCTTAGTACATTCTCATTGTAAACTTGGAAAAATGTGTCACAAATTAAACTCCCTTATGGTTAACATTTAACACAAAAGGAATATCACCTCGATATATAGCTTCTCCAGGCACGGAAAGCATATCAGGAAACTGACAACTTGCTCCAGGTTGGGGCCGATAGATTCTAGTGCCAAGACCTTCACCGTGCGCAGTTTCGGGGCCAAGCTTGTCGGAATCATTTTCTGAATGACAGACGAAAAAACATCTTCAAAATTAGAAATAATGTTAATTTTTAGAAGGAGAGGTAGAAGACGTCTGTTGTACCTGAACGGGTGTGGATCCAATAACAAGTTCGGAGTATTTGTCAGACGAGTAGCCCACCACTGTCAATTTCGGCGAAGAAATGACATGGATTCTTGTTGGACCTTCTTGATCAACTACAAGTAATCTCTCAAGTGCAGGTGTGTCCTCAGTGACCATACCGTGGTACACATCTTGTGATGTCTTCCTACCGCACCATCAACACACATAAATAGTCTGGAGAGTCATGGAGGTGATGTGGAAGGTACTCAACCCATTGATCGCCAGAAGACGAAGGTACTCGAGTGCAGTACAGCCATGGAGCAGGCGCTCCATGTCACCGTTTGAGAGGCACACGCAATGAGCTCGAGGTGCTTCAGTCATGGTAGAATAAGAGCGGGCGCGTCAATAAGGGGGGAAATGGCAGTTCCTGAACTTGGTGACGCGCATCATGGGCACGAGGCGGAGTGGGTTGTTGGCAGCGACCGCATATGCCCATCATCAAAAGTGAGCTGCTCGAGCTGATCTAGGGCGGGGGATCGGAACCAGCCGTCAAGCTTGGCTCGGTCCTTGCTGTTGGAACGGAACTTGCCCATTCTAAGACCTCTGGTTGGGCCAAGGTGACTGCCGAGGATCGTGGAGAACGCATCCAAGCTTTTGCGATAGCCATGGCAGAGCTCGTGGGTGTCGGTGAGGTCGAGAGAGCTGGAGTTCCATAGGGGGCGCCACCGCCGGGAAAGGACGGTTGTCTGCGCCCCATATTTGATTGGGATGAGGGAGATGATGACTGTCAACATATCATCGGGGAGGCTGCTGATGAAGTCTAGGCCTGCTAGAGTCGCTAGCGGTTCTAGCTCGCCCCACCTCCGCTTGTTGGCAGCCCCGTTCTCCACCTCCGGAGTCTCCTTGTTAGCGGCGCTTTCTGATAGAAATGGGAGTACATGGAATATTTAGTTAAAACAGGGCAATAGAAAAGTGTATTGGTAACTAGAAGTTATTAGGTAGGAATATAGTAAGAAAAGGGAATAACATTTGGTTGCTTAAATACTACACAATTCATTTGATATTGCTGGGTAAGTCAAAATGCAGATAGCTGAAAAGAAAACTTACTTCAAACAAAGTCTGGACGGATGATATCGTCGGGGAAGTTACCATATATCTCATGACCAGGCCCTTTATGTGCAGTGCAATTCTAGTGCCAGCTTTCAGTTCATAAAACTTAGAAATTTCTTTCCAAAAGCCAGTGCCAAAATAGGAGTCACCACGTTCATCAAGTCTTACAGTAGCAACGATTGTAAATCCATGGTTTGTGTGCCGTATGACATCCCTGGAGTCTTGATTTATGTAAAGGGAAAGATTGTGCACTACAGATTCTGTTGCATAGCAAGGGACGCGTTGCAGAAAATGGTAGGATTGTTAAATAAAATATGGTAACATGCAAATATGGGCCCAAATTGAAAGAACTGTACAGCAGTCGAAATCGAAGGACAAAAATCTATAATTAAATGGATAGGGTAAGCATGATGTCATGGAAATATGAGAGTAATCAAAAGAACAATACATCATTAATTTGCCTAATATAGAAAGAAGAGGGAAAAAAATCCCCTTTGACGTATATGGTGCATGTGGCACCTTTTATCCAAATGTAGTAATATTTAGAATATGTTCGGGAAAGTAGGCCATGCCTGCCGATTTAGGGTGAGATTGAACATACCGCGCGCATCCTCAAGTCATCTGGTACGGTGAGATGGAATGTCTGGCAGAGGCCGCAAGGTCCTGATGTGTCCGCGTACTGTACACTCTATGAACGGAAGAAAACCCTCAAATCAGCTCGAATAAAAATAAATTCACGGCAATTTCGGCCGGGTGATTAAAGGAGCCACATGAACTGGGATAAGAGATGAGATAATATCTCATTAAATTATTTACCTTGTTGTCCATGAGAAAGAACCCTCAGTACGGCAGATTCCCCAACCGAGCGGAGCTGGGTCGACTGCGAGCAGCATCGAGAAATTCGATGGTGATAGGCAGCGGCAAGAGGAAGTGGCGAAATGTGTTGGGCTTTGCCGGCAGCCTGGCAGCGGTGGCAGGCGTCGAGCTAAGTGGTTACTGCCGCGATAGGCGGTGCCATGCATAGACGCGGAGGAGCTTGTGCGGCTGTGAATGGGGACCGGAGGGGGTGGCGGCCGGGGTGAGGGTTTTTGTGACGTTAGGATGGTGAGGGTTTTCTTTTTTATTTTTTCAATTCGGTGGTGAGGGTTTTCTGTCCCACAAAGAATTTTGGAGGCGACGGTTTGCTAGAGCCAACCGTGTGTGATTGACGCAACAGGAAAAATGAAAGTCATTGCACACGGTTCCAATTTTGGGAACCTTGTGTGATTGACGTACTACCTCTGTCTTGGTTTATTGGTCCCCTTTGTAATTTTGACCAAATATTTAACTAAGAAATGTTTATGCATGTCACCGAAAATTATATCATTGAACACTATGCTCAAATACCCATCCAACGATATAATTTTTGCTGACCTGCACTAACATTTTGTCAGTTAAACCTTTGGTCAAAATTTAACACAAATTACAAAGGGGACCAATAAGGTAGATTCCATCAACCGAACTGATTGCATCCATATCCCATGGTTACACATAAGTAAACATAGATTAAACATACTCAGACATAGATAATAAGCGTACACGTACACAAGCATAGTTCAACCATAAGTACATAGTTCAACCATCATTAAGCATACTCAAGCGTACATAGTTCGATCCCACATCTCATGTCACATGCCGGCATGATCCTGAAGCTTCTCCAGGTACTCAGCGTACGCGCCATGCGCCACCCTGCGAGAATACTTCTGCTTGAAGGAGCCAACAACCCGTCCTCTTGCATGCGCCCGAACACTTAGATACGTGTCATGAAGCTTGTGGTTGCAAAATGGGCATCGATAGCCGCCCTTCCAGGTCCTAATACGCCTGTTATGCATTCCCGCATAAAGCTCCCTCAGGATTTGCCGCTTATGCCTCCTCTGGCCATCTTCATCCTCGTTGTCCACATCGTCAGACAACACCTATACAAATAGTAAAATAAATTTGGCATCAAAGCAATGATTACATGCCGTGAATTAGGATTAGGAATTTATGGCTATTTATTTATACATATCCAGAGAATATGGTTCAATTTGTAAGCACGGTCGTCTATATACAGACCAATCTTGAAGAAAATAATGGCACAAACATATGTAGGTCATTCAAAATCAATTGTCAAGTCCTGGCTAGGAATTATTAGCACGAACACTAACCCTGGTCGGATTACTAGCAGAAATCATTTTCACAGATAAAACAACTAATTACTTATCACTTGTACCATACAAACAATCAATACACTACACGGATCTAACGGAACTTACTCAGATTTCATGGATTGGGAGAACATAACCATAGGATTACTATTCCAAAAAGGGGGAGGCAGGAGTAACCAGAGAAACCCTATGATCTATTTGACACATAAATGGGTATAGATGACTAACCAGCTGTCCGTCGTCGTCGGAGTCATCGCCGAGTGGTCGTCGGAGTCGTCGCCGAGGTCGTCACCAGAGTCGGTGTGGAACTCCGCCTCCGGCTGTGGAAGCTCGACGCCGTCGATGACATCAGGGTGCAGCAATAACTCGCCGGCGGTGGCGGCAACCTCTGTCTCCATCTCCACGCCGTGCTCCTGTGCTTTAGCAACCCCGGCGTCACCACTCCCTCCGATGGGGCGCTTCGACGGCATCCTCATACACTGACGGCTTTGAGGACTAAGAGCGGCGTCGAGGATGCAAGCGGAGAGAGGGGATTGTGTGTCTGGAGAGGATGGGGCGGTGCGGCCGCTCGGGCGCACCATTTATATGGAGTAGTGGGAGTTGTGGGAGAGAGGCGGGCGGCGTTCAAACATATGGCTCGCCTCCCGGTGAGCCTGCGCACCGGACTGCTGGCATGCCTACCAAAGTTTCACACAGCTACTCGCACGCCTCCTGATGACACTGCGCAGCGTGCACACCTCCGTCAATTCACACACCTACACGCATGCCTCCCGATCTGCCTGCGCGGCGAACTGCTCGGATCCGTCCCGTCATCTCACGCCTGCTCGCACGGCACACGGGACGCGTGGCGACGCGTATATTTTTTTCTACTTGGATAATTAATGTTGCCGCTTTATTGCTTAACCGAAGCATGGCACGTATCCATTGTTGGTCTAACGCTCACGGTTCGAATAAATAATCCGTTTGGGATATTGGTTCCCAATTATTAATAATCTCCCGTTTGTAATTAGATAAAGATTACATCAAAACTGGTCTCAAATTTGCCAAAAAGAAGTGCAATGCCACTTTGTATTGGTGTCCATATGACAACACGATAAGTTTCATGAACATCAAATAAGTTTTGGATGTACTAGAATTTAAAAATCAAGATTCTCAATGTTTGAAATTTGTTGCACGGGGAGTAAACATGCACCGAGTGAGACACATGTGTTTTTGCAATCCATTTAGGTGCACCGTCATGTGTGCATATAGCTCAAATTTAGTTTTTGCACATTATACCCGTAGAAAATCAATCAATTAATGTACTGAAACGTCTTAATGATCTCTGTTTTTTTTTCGAAATTAAAACGTCCCTCCTTTGGTAATTTATTTTCACCGCGAGATAATTAATTTAACATGCATCGTAGTTGCGGTGGATTCGCGGTGTGTGGGTGTGGGTGTGTGCGTCTGGGGGTGGCGGGTGGCTCGCAGTACACTATGAGTTGTGAGCCACCGTGTGGGTTGGCCGTTTTGTTAGGCAGGCCGGTGCCACATCAGAGTCATGAATTCGTTATTTAAAACATTACACAACCCACATACATGTTTTGGCCACATGTAGTCGATGGTTGTCCTGCATGACACTCGATACTCGCATGTGACGCTTTCTGTGGGCCCGCGAGGTCGTCGTCCATCACTTTGACGAACAGCCGACAGTGAGGTTAATTTGACCAGCAAGGTAGAATCTTTTTTGTTTGTGTTATGGTGGTATATGGTACGCGTCGAAGAGGTGGGAAGGGACTAGCATATATACTATACGTACGCGTCTGTGAACGAGTACACCTCACTCAGTGTCGGGACTTTTCGGTTTCCAAGTCACGTGCCACATCAAAATTGTGAAATTGGCTATTCAAACATCACACAATACCTCTTTGAGCCACATGCATGCACGCGGTGGTTATCCTAGCTAGGACACTCATGTGTGACGCTTCCATCTGTGGGCTCACGAGGCCATCGTCGATGCATGCATGCATCACTTTGACCTACATCGGGAGAGGTTGATTAATTTCACCAATAATGAGGATTCTTTTGGGTTGTACATATTACGGTAGGAGCATATAGTATGCGTCAAAGAGGGGGAAGGGGACCATCATATGTAGTACACTTCATGAACCTCGCTCTGTGTGGGTGCATGGTTTACGGTTTTTGAGGCATGTGGCACATCAAAGTTGTGCATTTTGGGTATTCAACATATATATGTTTGGCCCACATGCAAAGCGATGGTGGTTGTCCTCTCGCACCCACTTAAGCGGTTATCAGCGATATCGATGCTTTCCATCTGTGGGCCCGCTTGGTCCATCACTACTTTTTGCGTGACAACGAGAGAGGTTAATTTGACTTAGGAGGGGGTTATTTTTTTTCTTGTAATATAGTACATATATATATATATAGGTCATGCTCTGGGATGACATGCATGATATAGTTTGAGCACACACACATGCATGTGTACGCATGAATCCCTCCCATCAAGTCGAAGTGGCTAGTACAACGACACGTCATGAACCGATCTCGCTCTGTGTGGGGAGTGTACGATTTTCGACGCACGAGCCACATCAATGTTGTGAAATGGTATTCAAACATGCATGCACGCATCACCTCCATACATATGCATGTAGTGGTTGCCTTCGAACGGTACACTCCCTCGCGTGGTTATCGACGACAAGCCTACCTATTCGTAGGCATGCGTGGAAATCCATGATCACCTTGACCGACAACAAAATAGGTTACCATGGCGGATTCTTCATTTGGTTCGTGTTATCATAATATAGGTCATGGTGATATTCAGACATAATTAAGTTTGAGCGCATATACTATGCACGCATGCATGCATGAATCCCCGTCGTTGGCTTGAAGTGTGTGTAACATACATATGCATCGTCAACCTAACCCTCACTCAGTGTGGGGATTTCTAGTTCGAAATCATGGTGCCACATCAAAGTTGTTCCATTGTGTACTCATAAACACACCTCTCCATACATATGTTTGGGCCACACGCATGCACTGGTTGTCTTCAGTGACTAGCTACTTGTGTGATTATTGGCGAGCTAGCCCATCTCTGTGGTCGTTTGGACGGCCATCACTTTGACCAACAACAAGAGAGAGGTTGTACGACCAAGGTGGATTATTCTTGGTCCGTTTTACAATCCATCTTGGTGAGATATGCCTCTCTGGCCTGCCGACTAAAAGTGTGTGGGGGGCTGCTACTTCGCACTTTGCTAGGTGAACCTCGGTTGGGGGGCATTCATTCATAGCTTAGGATTCCCTTCATGCCGACACGAGGGGGGCTGCTAGCTACTTCGCACTTTGCTAGGCAAACCTCGGTTGGGGGGCATGCATTCATAGCTTCTGATTCCCTTCGTGCCGACATGAGGGAGGGGGGCTGCTAGCTACTTCGCACTTTGCTAGGTGAACCTCGGTTGGGGGGGCATGCATTCATAGCTTAGGATTCCCTTCGTGCCGACATGAGGGAGGGGGCTGTTAGCTACTTCGCACTTTGCTAGGTGAACCTCGGTTGGAGCCATGCATTCATAGCTTAGGATTCCCTTCGTGCCGACACGAGGGGGGTGGGGGCAAGCAATACCGTGCGCTTTGCGAGATAGGTGCCACATCGAAGTTGCATTTGGTATTTGAAAATCGAACTACCCTTTTCATACATAAATTTGGTCCACATGCAAGTGTGTTCGTGTTCTGACCCTCTCCCGCGTCATTTTTCGCCAAATTTATGAACATTAGACAAGTCGGATGACGCAACAGACATGGTTCAAACTAACCGTGTGCATTGGGCTCCACGAGGCTTCCCCTCTAAAAATATCAACCAGCCTGCAGCTTTTTCTGTTTTACAACACACGGTTATTGTGTTTCGACCGTGTGTGATGTTTCTTGTTCCCAATCCCGCCTGCATCCCTCGAAAATATCTGCCCGCCTCGAGGGTTTTTCTGTTTCATAACACACGGTTGTTATCTCCAGACCGTGTGCGATGCACCATCATCAAAATTTTCAATAGCCCCGGCATTTCACTCCCGCGTTTGACTCCCGCGTAGTAAAATTTTCAGTACCCGCGTCATTTCCTCAAACACACCCCCACCCCCCTACACACACACACACACACACACACAGACCAAAACCTCCTCGGGCATGCGCGCACACACACACACATCCTCCCTCGCTCGAAACCTAGCAAGGTCCCCGCCGCCGCCACCGCAAGGTCTCCATTGTCAACATCTTCCGGATTGCCCATGCAGCTTACCCACTGATCTCCATACCCAGGGCACCCTGAGTTTCTTAGATGACGCCTGCCAAATGCCCCCTTTCCCACAGAAGCCCATGCCCATCCCCATCCCCCACTCTAGAGCGTCGCAGCCTAAGCCCGGCTACGTTTCACGTGGAGCTCGAGGAGCAACTTGCCCAAAAGAGGTGTATCGCGGTCTCTTCGCCCGACGTCGCCAAGGAAGCTGACGACCATTACTGGCGGCAGGGACTCAAGCAGCGGGCTAGAGTATGCGCGCATGTCTCAGCCGCCGGCTACGACATCGAGGTCATCGACAGCGATGGCCTGAGGCGGGCTAAGTCACAGGTTAAGTGGCCCAACCCCTCGGATTCAACCGCCGTCGATCTCATCCATGGCCCCGCCGCTGATCTCCTCTGGCTCGCTTTCAACAATTTGCCATCCTACATCGCAATCGAGCCCCTTTTGTCATTTCTGAAGGACACTTTCTGTGATACTGGCTTGGGATCCACAACTTCCAAGTTAGACCTCATCAACGGTGACCACGAGGAGGGCACCCTCTCCGGCTCTTCCAAGGGGAAAGAGCCCATCTGCGCTTCCAAGGGGAAAGCACCCGTCTGCGAAATTAGGGAGGGCACCCTACAGCCGTGCTCTTCCGAGGGGAAGGAGCCCATCTACGACAACATGGAGTGCATCCAGGGTCCATGCTCTTCCCACGGGAATGAGCCCATCTGTGACAAGTGGGGAAACCCATGATTTGTTTAGCCGTGCCTCCTCACAGGGGGAAACCCATGATTTGTTTTGTCCAGTCCCTTTTGTAGTGTAGTGAGAATATGTCCAGTTTTAATTGCTATATCTGGTTGTTTGCAGTATGCCTTGTTTATTTCAGTTGTTCACAATGTGATGATGTATATGTGCAATTATTTACTGTGCAGTACATTTCATCAATCTAGTTTTAAACATACTGATAGGAATGCATATATTTGCTTAATGTTAAGTCTATTATAGCTAGAATATGCCTCTTTTAAAAAAATTGATTGTTCGGTTGTTTGTAGTTAGCATATGTCCAGTTTCAAATGCTATGTTTGGTTGTTCATAGTATGCCTTGTTTATTCCAGTTATTCACAACGTGATGTTCTATATGTGCAACTATGAACTATGCAGTTCAATTTCATCAGTACCAATTTCAACAATACCACTATGAATGACTACATTTGGTTGCTGCATCTTGTAGATAACACGCCTTTCCATTTTTATTTTACAATAACCAGTGTACTTAGACCGGCACAATACCAGTTTGAATGACTATATTTGCTTATTGTTAAATGTTAGGCCTGGTGCAGTTAACACACCTTTCCACTTGTTTCGCTTTACTAGCATGCTTAAACCTGCACACTAAAGCAATCTTTTGGAGATTATTTTGTCTGCCATGGATAATTTTGGTTGATGTTTAGCCTGTTGTGCGTAACATGCTTCTCGATGTACCTACATAGGACAATTTTGGGAATGACTGCTGTTTTCCATCGAGGTTAGTTTCATCACATGGCTTATATATGCTCACTGTTCAGGATATCGGTAGCTGGTACCATATAGGCCGGGGGCTGATAAGGGACTAATCGGTGAATCAGACTTTTAACTGAATATATCTGCAACCCATTTATCATTAGGTTAACTAGGGCCATATGTAATATATTTGAGGCTACATAGCAACATGCGCTGTACTTAATGTCTAAATATGCAATCCTAGGCTACATAGCAACAAGGAAGAGTGTTACATTAATGTTCTGATGATGTCTAGATATACGTAGAAGAGCAGCAACAACAACAACAATAACAACAACACAACCCTGTTTGGATACTCAACTTAGCTAGAGGTTAGAGTTAGTTTCTAGCTCATGACTAACCCTAAACTAACTCCATCCAAAGAGTTGTTTGGATGGTAGGGTTAGATTGACAATAAATGCACTAGGAGAACTAGCACCAATTAGCACCTCTTGGGTTGGATAGTTTTTTTGGGGTGGGTTATAGATGCAACTAGCTCAGACTAGCCCTCATGTTTAGATATACTCTAGGGCTATTTGAGCCCGAACTAGCTCAAACTAACTGTAACCATGGATACAACAACAGTTAATCAGCCGATAATTTGTAAGAATGCAATAAACTCATTCTGGCCCATAATATAAGTTGTTAATTCATCTAATATGTGAGTATATTGGATGTTATAAGATATTATAAAAGAGTGTTGTACAACATCATTGTGCAATTGTTGTTTAGCTTCTAATATTAACTTGGTGCTTTTAGGTACATATGTCATTGGTAAAGATCCGCGCTTCGACCCTTTCTGCGTATGGGGCAATGAGATATCGATGAACCAGCATCAAGTGAGGAAGCTGATAAAGATTGTCAGTAAAATGGGTCCAAAGATGGAAACTAAACTACTTGTTTACACTTTATCCAAGACAACGGCGAACTGCAGGATGGTAAGTAAGAACTCTGCAGCCTTCTTTTTACTGCCCATAATGAGTTGTGTTAGATGACTATGTCTGAATCTTTTTCCATTGCAGTGGTTGCCAAAGCAGTTTACTCAAGATTACCTCTCAAACTACATGATTGGTGGGCATGCAAAGGTTATAGTATTTCTACCAGAGCACGATGATTATCTAGATGTTTTCATGAAGACCGTGAAGGATGGGTGATCGGCCATCACAAGGGGTTAGACTAGAGTCGTGTGTGCCTTCTGCATGGAGGAGGGCACAATATGGGCATTCCGCTTCATCTTGTTCAGCAACCAGAATGTATTTCGCCTCTTTCTTTACCGTCTTTAATAGTACAAGTATACAATTGTGCTTCATCATTATTTATTTGGTTCTTATGTAATTCTTGAACATATGTACCTATGAATCGAATAATGCATTGGTTGTTTGAACCTGATGGATATGAATAAAGCTATAGCATACATTCAAATTCGAATTCAAATCCTGTACAATTTGAAATAGCAGCAATTAAATTACGGTGAAATTACGCTCTCCAGGTTGTTACGGCACACACGGTTGGTAAAACACAAACGTTTGCGATATACACCATAATCCAAGACGGTTCACAGAGAGGAAACATGTGCAAGCATGCACACAGTTGCCGTTTGCAAAGCGTGTGCGATGTCAGACAATATCACAAATGGTGCGGGCAAGCTAAACGTTTGTGTTAGTTTCCTTATCGTACATGAATAGCAACCATGAACTATTTCTGATGAAGTGTGCATCGTAAACGTTGCACCACAGAATAGCGTGTGCGATAGTTGTCGTGTACGACTATGTTACGATGATCCGATGTTTCGTAATTCTGTCTAACACTCGTACGACGATTAGCTAATCTTCTTAATTAGTTATCACATACGGTTTGGGAAAAGCGAATGTGTGTGATTGTATGTTTATCATACACATTCTATAAAAGTGAACCATTTGTGATGGGCCGCGCATCGTAAACGTAGCACCACAGAATACCGACTGCGATGGCAATGCAAGCACAAACGAGTAGGAGTACTGTATATGCATCTTCGCTCCCTATCCCCGATGGTTTCTCGGTTGTGTGGGAAGGACCCCCCCCCCTATCGCCGTCACTCACTAGGCGACGGTTCCAAATGCCATCGCGGAAAGGGGTTAAAAACCGTTGGTATAGCACCGACGCGTACTAGTGCTAGTACCACGCAAGTTTCACCGGTACCATATACCTTCCTCAAAACAGCCACCATACCTACCTATTATTCCATTTCCATAGCCATTCCGAGATATATTGCCATGCAACTTTCCACCGTTCCATTTATTATGACACGCATCATCATTGTCAAATTGCTTTGCATGATCATGTAGTTGACATCGTATTTGTGGCAAAGCCACCATTCATAATTCTTTCATACATGTCACTCTTGATTCATTGCACATCCCGGTTCACTGCCGGAGGCATTCATATAGAGTCATATTTTGTTCTAAGTATCGAGTTGTAATTCTTGAGTTGTAAGTAAATAAAAGTGTGATGATCTTCATTATTAGAGCATTGTCCCATGTGAGGAAAGGATGATGGAGACTATGATTCCCCCACAAGTCGGGATGAGACTCCGGACGAAATAAAAAAATAAAATAAAAAAATAATAGGCCAAAAAATGAGAGAAGGCCCAACATAAAAGCAAAAAAATGAGAGAAAAAGAGAGGAGGGGCAATGCTACTATCCTTTTACCACACTTGTGCTTCAAAGTAGCACCATGATCTTCATGATAGAGAGTCTCCTATGTTGTCACTTTCATACTAGTGGGAATTTTTTTCGTTATATAACTTGGCTTGTATATTCCAATAATGGGCTTCCTCAAATTTCCCTAGGTCTTCATGAGCAAGCAAGTTGGATGCACACCCACTTAGTTTTCTTTTGAGCTTTCATAAACTTATAGCTCTAGTGCATCCATTGCATGGCGATCCCTACTCACTCACATTGATATCTATTGATGGGCATCTCCATGGCACGTTGATACGCCTAGTTGATTGAGACTGTCTCCTTCTTTTTGTCTTCTCCACAACCACCATATTCTATTCCACCTATAGTGCTATGTCCATGGCTCACGCTCATGTATTGCATGAAAGTTGAAAAAGTTGAGAACATCAAAAGTATGAAACAATTGCTTGGCTAGTCATCGGGGTTGTGCATGATTTGAATATTTTGTGTGATGAATATGGAGCATCGCCAGACTATATGATTTTGTAGGGATAAGCTTTCTTTGGCCATGTTATTTTGAGAAGACATAATTGCCTTGTTAGTATGCTTGAAGTATTATTATTCTTATGTCAATATTAAACCTTTGTTTTGAATCTTGCGGATCTGAATATTCTTGACACAATAAAAAAATTACATGGATAAATATGTTAGGTAGCATTCCACATCAAAAATTCTGTTTTATCATTTACCTACTCGAGGACGAGCAGGAATTAAGCTTGGGGATGCTTGATACGTCTCCAACGTATCTATACTTTTTTATTGTTCCATGCTATTATATTATCTATCTTGGATGTTTTATATGCATTTATATGCTATTTTATATGATTTTTGGGACTAACCTATTAACTTAGAGCCTGGTGCCAGTTTCTGTTTTTTCCTTGTTTCTGAATTTCGCAGAAAAGGAATATCAAACGGAGTCCAATTTACCTGAAACTTTACGATGATGTTTTATGGACCAAAAGAAGCCCATGGAGTACCGGAGATGCACCATAGGAGTCCCGAGGCCACCACAAGGGTGGGGGCGCCCCCCTAGGGCGCGCCTCCCGACCTTGTGGGCCCCTCGTGGACTCCCCTGACTTGTTTTCTATGCCAACACCTCTTATATTCCCCAATCCTCCAGAACAGAACCTAGATTGGGAGTTCCGCCGCCGCAAGCCTCTGTAACCACGAAAAACCAATCGGGAGCCCGTTCCGGCACCCTGCGGAGGGGGAAACCATCACCGGTGGCCATCTTCATCTTCCCGGCGCTCTCCATGACGAGGAGGGAGTAGTTCACCCTCGGGGCTGTGGGTATGTACCAGTAGCTATGTGTTTGGTCTCTCTCTCTCGTGTTCTTGATTTGGCATGATATTGATGTATCGCGAGCTTTGCTATTATAGTTGGATCTTATGATGTTTCTCCCCCTCTACCTTCTTGTAATGGATTGAGTTTCCCTTTGAAGTTATCTTATCGGATTGAGTCTTTAAGGATTTGAGAACACTCGATGTATGTCTTGCATGTGCTTATCTGTGGTGACAATGGGATATTCACATGATCCACTTGATGTATGTTTTCGTGATCAACTTGCGGGTTGTGTGACCTTGTGAACTTATGCATAGGGTTAGCACACGTTTTCGTCTTGACTTTCCGGTAGAAACTTTGGGGCACTCTTTGAAGTTCTTTGTGTTGGTTTGAATAGATGAATCTGAGATTGTGTGATGCATATCGTATAATCAAACCTGTGGATACTTGAGGTGACATTGGAGTATCCAGGTGACATTAGGGTTTTGGTTGATCTGTGTCTTAAGGTGTTATTTTAGTACGAACTCTAGGGCTGTTTGTGACACTTATAGGAATAGCCCAATAGATCGATCAGAAAGAATAACTTTGAGGTGGTTTCATATCCTGCAATAATCTCTTCATTTGTTCTCCGCTATTAGTTACTTTGGAGTGACTCTTTCTGGCACGTTGAGGGATTGTTATAAGATCTAATTATATTATCATTGTTGAGAGAACTTGCACTAGTGAAAGTATGAACCCTAGGCCTTGTTTCCAAGTATTGCAATACCGTTTTCGCTCACTTTTACTATTTGCTACCTTGCTGTTTTTATATTTTCAGATTACAAAAACCTATATCTACCATCCATATTGCACTTGTATCACCATCTCTTCGCCGAACTAGTGCACCTATACAATTTACCATTGTATTGGGTGTGTTGGGGACACAAGACTCTTTGTTATTTGGTTGTAGGGTTGTTTGAGAGAGACCATCTTCATCCTAAGCCTCCCACAGATTGATAAACCTTAGGTCATCCACTTGAGGGAAATTTGCTATTGTCCTACAAAACTCTGCATTTGGAGGCCCAACACGAGTCTACAAGAAGAAGGTTGCGTAGTAGACATCACGCCGCGCCGCTGGGGGTCGCCGTATCAACCACCCTGGTCGTGGTTGTTGGGGTCGCTTGAGGCTGCGTCATGGGTTGCACGTCGTCGCGTCCGGAGGCGGGTGTCGATGTCAAAACTGGCGGATCTCGGGTAGGGGGTCCTGAGCTCTGGATCTAGGATCGATGGGAAACAAGGGACGAAGAACATGGTATTTACCCAGGTTCAGGCCCTCTCAAAGAGGTAAAACCCTATGTCCTGCTTGATTGTATTTGATGTATGGTATGGTTACACAGTGGATCTACCTCGAGATTGAGCGAGCTAAACCCTAAGGTGATGCGGTTTATATAGACATCGGTAGGGTTAGGGTTACAAGCCGTCGGTTACAATGAAAGAAAGATCACGCCAACCTCGACTTGGAGGGGCCATGGCTCCGAAGATCTCCATCCAGTCGTCGGTCTGCTCTCGGAATTGGCCCCATAGTGGCCCATCAGCTCGACCCATACATAGTGGGTCGATGGCCCACGGACCCCTTAGTCCAGGACTCCCTCAGTAGCCCCGAACTAGCCTCCAACGCCAAGGCTTGTATCCGGCACCCGCACATGTCACGATCCTTGGCTTGCGAGGCGAGTTCTTTTCTTTGTCCTGTGTAAATTAGGAGAAGTGCTCCATAGCCGGAAACTATTCGGACCAACAATAGAGGTTTGTTATTTAGTATAATTCTGGTCAAAGTCGTATTTATGCCCAACCGGTCTGACTATCCGGATTCGTGGCTCCACCCCAAAACGTGGTGGGCCCCTATGAGCTTAACGCTTAGCTTGGGGCGGGGGTCAACTTTTGACCGCCACACGCCTTTTTAGAAGGCACATGGCCCAATGCCACCTACTGCAATCCTGTCTCTTCAGCTTCAAGGTGAAGCATTTTATTATAGATCCAAAGTTGCGAAGGGGCGGTTAACTTTCGCAAAAACCAGCGCCGACGAAATCCTCGGGCGTCATGGCCGATATTCCCAGTTTATCCTCGCGCCCCCATGGCCCTCTTCCTGGCGATTGGACGAGCTATTCAGTTTCGCGACTCCAGCTGTGTAATTTGCAGACACAGGGCTATCTTCCTGTGGCGGATCTTGTTCCCGTCCGTGCTGGATTAATCTCCGTCGATGGCCAAGCACTCTCCGAAAGCTCACCTACTCCAAGCAAGGGAGAGAGGGTATCCTTCATGTCCTTCCTTCTAAGAGGTCTTGGTTTTTCCATCCACCCCTTTTTACGAGGTTTATTAGAGTTCTACAGGATCCAGCTCCACAACCTCACCCTGGGGTCTATATTGCATATCTCTAGCTTTGTGGCCCTCCGTGAAACATTCTTGTGCTGCGAAACCCACTTTGATCTGTGGAGGAAATACTTGTGCCTTGTTCCTCGTTCCCGAGAGGGGTCAATCTTTGAAGTGGGAGGAGCAGAGGTTTGGCAGATAGAAGGGATGGGCTACCCCCTTGTAACCCCACGAAAGGATCCCGAGGGATGGACTTCAGAATGGTTTTATATTGAAGACGTTTTGCTTTCCGACCCAGTCCGGATGGGTCTGCTAGAATACTCGAGCGCTCCACTAAAGAAGAGGTTCAACTGGCGGCCCAAAAGTCCTTCCCACTAAACAATGAAGAAGTGCTCTGTTTGGCCACCAAGATTCGACTGCTGGTCCATAGCAAAGTGACCATGATCGAAGTAATGGCCATCGTCATAACTCGATGTGTCCAACCCCTTCAACAGAGGGGGCACCCTTTATGGTGCTACAACGGGAATAGCGACGCGACCCGCTACAAGCGCCACGGGCCGGATGATAAGGCGGCACTGGCCAAGATATTAGCAGACCTCTTCAAAGGCGAGGAGGAAGACCTCGATCGATTGGAAATCCGGGAGGGCTTCTCCGGCAACAATCCGGCCGATTGGGTAAGCTTTAGTTCTTTGTCTGTAATTCGGTCGTTATGTCTGAATACCCATTAATCTGTTTTCATGCAGAGTTGGAGGCGCGAGGTCGAGTCCATCCACCGTCATGCCCCCAACCGGAGAGTCATTCTCGTGATGATGATCTAGAATATCATGACGACCCGGAGACGTCGATCGATTTTGAAGATGGGGTTTTCTACCAAGAAAGCCTTGACGGCCCCAAGGTTTCCGTGACGGCTGATCATCCAGGGGCCCTTCCCTCCTCCATTGTAAGTGAACGAAGGACCTCTTCCCAAACTGGGCGATCGTCTCGCGTCATCCCGCACACTCTAACCTCTACTCCCAAGGGTCGCCGAACTACGCGGCGAACCACTATGGGAGGAGTACGGCATACACCAGGCCCGGCCCCTCGCGGGGCGCCGAAGAGGAAGGCCTCCGCTGAAGCAGAAGCAACCGCCCCCTCGGCTCGGGGGTAGCATGCTTTGGGACCACGAGAGGGGTCGTTGTTAATATCATTTGTGTGACGTTTGCTTAAATTTTTTTAGAAGAAAAGCTCTGGTGCCCCAGTCTGAGGACTGCCCGGGCACGCCAAGGCGTGATTCCAACCTTGGGCCTTCAGCGCAAGCTGGGGACCTGGCCGAACACACAGTTGTCGGCGCGTGTCCAGAGGACCTCGACGATATCTCGGTGACCAACTCCGAGGTCGAGAGCTTAATGAACCACCACCAGTGGAGAGAATCCTTGTCGCATGCAACCTTTACCGATCAGGACTTTAGTGCTTTTAATTCGGTGGATACATACCTTGGAGTGGCTCGGACCGGGCTTGAGGGGATCGCCGGTGTGTTTTCTTACTAGATGCAGGTACGAGATAGCTTAAGAGCATTTTAGAGTTCCTAACCTAGCAGCCCCCAAGCCTTAATTTGGGCGGGACAACCGAGTTAAGGATTCTGATATTTTCTTGACTCTGCAGAATGCGAGGGAGCAAAACCGCAAGTTGTCCGAAGACCTCCAGCAAAGCCGAACACAATTGGCTGATGCTAAGGCCGAACTAGAAGCAGCAAAAACGGCTACCAGCGGAAATCCTGATAAGTGGAAAAGGTTTTAGAATTCTAAAGACTGCATGACTTTCCCTTATGCTAATGTTGTGTTGTCCCTGCAGCCACTGAAGCGATAGATGGATTGCGGAGGGAACTGGAAGGAGGCAAGCGAGTACTGACGCGAAGTCAGGAAGAGAAGAATGAGCTTAAGGCAGAAGATCAGCGGAAAACCAAGGAAATCGGACAATTGAAGTGTCAATTGGCGTAAGCCTTAGAGGAGAACCAGAAGCTAAAGGGTGGTATATTCGGTAAGCTATGTATATTATATCACACGTATGTGAGTGATCACAATAGTTTGACACGCGTGCCGCCCCTGTTTGCTAGTTCTCCTGACAGGGCAGCCTAAAGAGGAGATGGGTTCCTTTAGTGGGAGCCTTTTGAAGGAACTGGCCAAGGCGCACGAAAGAGCTTGAAAAGCCATGAAGAGCATGGTTAAGGCCTTATGGCCACTAGAAGTGCCACCCGAGAGCATGGCTGAGCTGGCCGGCCGCTTTAAAGGAGCGAGATGACGCTTTGAACTGTGGACGATGTGAGCCTGCCGGGAAGAAGCGCGCGAGGCCTGGGCAATGGTGAAGACTTGTTTTACCAAGCTCGACCCCAAACATATGGCTCGGGTGGGACCCAGGAAATACCGGTTAGCTTAGTATATGACCAAGTGATGCGTGTTGCTTGGTACTCCCAAAAGGATTGTGCCTTGGACAGTTTGATAGATGGTATTGATAAAGATTATGGTGCGTGATTCAATGTATCTATGTACTTTACATCGTGCAATTCTCAAACCATGAAAAAAATGTTGTCTTAGCCGGCCATCGGCTTCTGCCTCCCTATCCAGTGGTCGGAGAGTATTCCATATTATATGCCCTAATGAACAGGGATAATTCTGTAACCAGGCAATCCAGCCATGTGGTACTAATAAGTCTCCGTCGTATCTACTTTTCCTAACACTTTTCCTCTTGTTTCGACTCTAATTTGCATGATTTGAATGAAACTAACCCTGACTGACGCTGTTTTCAGCAGAACTACCATGGTGTTGTTTTTGTGCAGAAATAAAAGTTCTCGGATTGGAACGAAACTTTTTGGATAGTTTTTATACAATAAAAGAAAAATACTGGAGCCAGGAACCACCGGAGGGGCCCCCTAGGGGAGCACAACCCACCAGGGCGCGCCCAGGTGGGTTGTGCCCACCTGGTGGCCCTACTGACCCTATCTCCGACGCTATAAAATCCTATTTTTGGAGAGAAAAATGGAGGAGAAAGAATTATCGCGTTTCACGAGATGGAGCCGCCGCCACCTCCTGTTCTTCATCGGGAGGCCAGATCTGGAGTCCGTTTGGGGCTCCGGAGAGGAGGGTCTTCGATCTTTGATGACCCACAAGTATAGGGGATCTATCGTAGTCATTTCAATAAGTAAGAGTGTCAAACCCAAGGAGGAGGAGAAGGAAATGACAAGTGGTTTTTAGCAAGGTATTCTCTGCAAGCTCTGAAATTATCGGTAACAGATAGTTTTGTGATAAGACAAATCGTAATGGGTAACAAGTAACAAAAGTAAACAAGGTGCAGCAAGGTGGCCCAATCCTTTTTGTAGCAAAGGACAAGCATGGACGAACTCTTATATAAAGCAAAGCGCTCCCGAGGACACATGGGAATTGTTTGTCAAGCTAGTTTTCATCATGCTCATATGATTCGCGTTCGTTACTTTGATAATTTGATATGTGGGGTGGACCAGTGCTTGGCTGTTGCCCTTCCTTGGACAAGCCTCCCACTTATGATTAATCCCTCTCGCAAGCATCTGCAACTCCGAAAGAATAATTAAGGTAAACCTAACCATAGCATGAAACATATGGATCCAAATCAACCCCTTATGAAGCAACGCATAAACTAGGGTTTAAGCTTCTGTCACTCTAGCAACCAATCATCTACTTATTACTTCCCAATGCCTTCCCCTAGGCCCAAATAATGGTGAAGTGTCATGTAGTCGATGTTCACATAACACCACTAGAGGAAAGACAACATACATCTCATCAAAATATCGAACGAATACCAAATTCACATGATTACTTATAACAAGACTTCTCCCATGTCCTCAGGAACAAACGTAACTACTCACAAAGCATATTCATGTTCATAATCAGAGGTGTATTAATTATCATTAAGGATCTAAACATATGATCTTCCACCGAGTAAACCAACTAGCATCAACTACAAGGAGTAATCAACACTACTAGCAACCCACAGGTACGTATCTAAGGTTTTGGGACCAAGATCGAATACAAGAGATGAACTAGGGTTTGAGAGGAGATGGTGCTGGTGAAGATGTTGGTGGAGATTGAACCCCTCTCGATAAGAGGATCGTTGGTGATGACGATGGCGATGATTTCCCCCTTCCAGAGGGATGTTTCCCCGGCAGAACAGCTCCGCCAGAGCCCTAGATTGGTTCTGCCCAGGTTCCGCCTCGAGACGGCGGCACTTCTCCCGAAAGCTTCCTTCTTATTTTTTTCCAGGTCAAAACACACCATATAGCAGAAGATGGGCGCCAAAGGCCTGACAGGGGGCCCATAAGGACGGGGGGGCGCGCCCAGGGGGCAGGGCGCACCCTCCAACCTTGTGGATGGCTGGTGGCCCCCCTCTGGTTCTTTCTTCGCCCAATATTATTTATATATTCCAAAAACATGCTCTGTGAAGTTTCAGGACTTTTGGAGTTGTGCAGAATAGGCCTCTAATATTTGGTCCTTTTCCAGTCCAGAATTCCAGCTGCCGGCATTCTCCCTCTTCATGTAAACCTTATTAAATAAGAGAGAAAAGGCATAAGTATTGTTATATAATGTGTAATAACAGACCATAATGCAATAAGTATCAATATAAAAGCATGATGCAAAATGGACGTATCAATCTTCATCATCACCAATCCTTCTCCATCGCCAATTCCATGATGCTCCCCACTAGGAGTGAGTAATTCCTTCGTAGGCTCACTGGTCGATGAGGGAGTTGGATGAGATTCATCATGTAATCGAGTTAGTTTTGTTAGGGCTTGATCCCTAGTATCCTTTATGTTTTCAGATTAATGTTGTTGTGACTTTGCCATGCTTAATGCTTATCACTTTGGGCCCGGGCGCCATGATTTTAGATCCGAACCATTTATGTTCTCACCATTATATCTACGTTCTAGATCCGATCTTGCAAGTTATAGTCACCTATTACGTGTTATGATCCGTAAACCCCGGAGTGACAGTATTCGGGGTACTTTCCGGTGATGACCGTTTTTTGAGGAGTTCATGTATTCACTATGTGCTAATGCTTTGTTCTGGTTCTCTATTATTAGGAGGCATTAATATCCCTTAGTTTCCTTATGGACCCCACTGCCACGAGAGGGTAGGACAAAAGATGTCATGCAAGTTATTTCCATAAGCACATATGACTATTTACGGAATACATGCCTACATTAAAATTATGAACTGGAGCTAGTTTTGTATCGCCCTAGGTTATGACTATTATATGATGAATATCATCCAACGAATTCACTGATCCAATGCCTACGAGTTTTTCACATATTGTTCTTGCTAAGTTACTATTGCTATTGCTACTATCACAACTGCTACAAAATCATTGCTATCACTGTTACCGTTACTATTACTGTTACCGCTGCTATCATATTACTGTGCCACTGATCATATTGCTCCAGATAATTAATCTCCAGGTGTGGTTGAATTGACAACTCAGCTGTTGATACTTGCAAATATTCTTTGGCTCCCCTTGTGTCAAATCAATAAATCTTGGTTGAATACTCTACGCCCTAAAAAACGGCCGCGATCCCCTATACTTGTGTGTTATCAAGACCTTTCTCTGGCGTCATTGCCGGGGAGCATAGCTATATTTGTTGAGTCACTTGGGACTATTATCAATTTATCACTATGAAGAATCTGAAAGATACCAAGACTAAGATTTTTCCCTCTAAGACGAGGGGAGGTAAGGAACTGCCATCTAGCTCTTCACTTGATTCACCTTCTATTTTGAGTAAACTTGCTACACCACCACATGCTATTAATCCTGATATGTCACAAGTTATTGATGATGCTACTTCTATGAATGCTACTCATGATGATGCTAGTACCTTGCTTGATGATGATGTGCCACTGGGTGAATTTCCTGATGAACAAATTGCTAGAATTAGTGAGAAAGAAATTATTGAAATTGATGAAACACTTGAAACTGAAAATCTTGAAACACCTGTTAGACCTAGCTCTCCTAGATCTGAATTGCCTGAGATACTTGAGGGTTATGTTATGGATGGAGAGGTAACTAGAGATATTCTTGCTTGTAAGGATAGTGATGATCTGAAGAAATTATTATGCAAGTATAAAGAAAAGACTTCGAATGCTAAAATGGAATGTGATCCTAAGTTTGCTACTTCACCTATCTTTGTTGATGATAAGGATTATGAATTCCCTGTCGACCTAGAGTTAATTACTTTGGTTGAATCTGATCCTTTCCATGGCTATGAAAATGAAACTGTTGTGGCACATCTTACTAAGTTAAATGATATAGCCACCCTTTTTGCTCATGAGGATAAAATTCGCTATTACTATATCCTTAAATTATTTCGGTTCTCATTAAAGGGTGATGCTAAGACATGGTACAATACTCTTGCTCCTGGTTGTGTCCGTAGTCCCCAGGATATGATTTATTATTTCTCTAAAAAATATTTTCCTGCTCATAAGAAATAAGCTGCCTTACAGGAAATATTTAACTTTGTGCAAATTGAAAAAGAGAGTCTCCCACAAGCTTGGGGGAGGCTTCTCCACTTGCTTAATGCCTTTCCTGATCATCCACTTAAGAAAAATGAAATACTTGATATATTCTATAATGGACTAATCGATGCTTCAAGGGACTTCCTAAATAGTTGTGTTGGTTGTGTTTTCAGGGAACGAACTATTGGACAAGCTGAGGAACTATTGAATAATATATTGAAAAATTATGATGATTAGACTCTTCCTGAACCACCGCCTAAGCCTACTCCGAAGAGGAGGGGTATCTTATATCTCAGTCCTTAAGATATGCAAGAGGCAAAGAAAATTGTGAAGGAAAAAGGTATTAAAGCAGAGGATGTTAAAAATTTACCACCTATGGAAGAAATACATGGCCTTGACACACCACCATCACAGGTGGTAGAGGTAAATTCTTTATTGAAGTTTGACGAAGGTGGTATCCCTTATAATAAACATCCTAGTCAATGCTTATATGAGTTTTACAACTACATTATGAAACAAGATCACTTCAATGCCAACATTATGAAACAATTGAAATACAACTATGATATGATTGCTCGCTTGAGTGACTTGTTATTTAGAATCTCAAATGATGTTAGAGGTGTACGAAAGTATGCCCCTATGGTTCAAACTCAACTAGAACAAGTTGCTAAATCTCAAAGAGAATTGCTTGCTGAAATGAACAACAACATACATGACTTTGCTGTTAGAGTAGCAATTAGGCATGTGGCTTTGATTTGTGAATAGTTGGCACCCAACACAATGTTGGACCAAGGTACGTGCGTCATCACGGGATGTAGACCAGCAAAATCCTGATCGAAAGGCTTTGCTGACCAAGGCCCAAGCTGCTGCATGATGGCCACCCATGCCGGCATGTATCTCTTCAAGGAGATGCCGCCCCACCTCTTCCGAGATGCACCTCTGTAGGACCCCTGTGGTGCTCTTTTTATAGAGCTCCCCCTCGTGGACCTTCTACGCTTTGGAGTGCCGGACTATGCGTCGCGCCTCCGTTTGATCATCAGGGAGTTCCTGTCATAAGAGGTAGGCGAGCAGCGGTTCGTTCCAAGGGGCGATTATGGCCATGACCTTGTTGGCAGAAGGTGTTTCCTCAAATGTAGAGCTGCCGATGATATGATCATCTGGTTCAACTTCCGGTGAGGCGATCTGTGCAGGCTCTTTATTGTGGTGTCGTTGTCCCTGTCTTGCAATATTATGGATGCCTTGAATAGCCTTTCTAGAAAGGTGTTTTTGGGTATTGGGTCTCGCTTGGCACCCATGCGGGCCAAAATGTCTGCGGCCTAGTTACTGTCTCTAGAGACATGATGGAATTCTAGGCCCTCATATCGGGCTGATATCTTGAGGACGACGTTTCTATATGCCGCCATTTTTGGATCTTTGGCGTCGAACTCGCCGTTGACCTGTGAGATGGCGAGGTGCAAGTCTCCTCGCACCTTCATCCGCCGAACACCCATCGACGTTGCCATCTGAACACCATGCAGTAGTGCCTCGTATTCGGCTGCGTTATTGGAGTATGTGTACATTATCTCTAAAATGTACCGGATATTGTCACCTGTGGGGGATATTAGGATTACCCCAGCCCCCAGTCTGGCCAGCATTTTAGATCCGTCGAAGTAAATCGTCCAGTGGGCATATGTGCTGTAGTCCTTAGGGAGTTCGGCTTCTGTCCATTCAGATAGGAAATCGGCCAGCACCTGAGATTTAATAGCTCGGTGTGGTTTGTAAATGATCTCGAAGGGGAGGAGCTCTATGTCCCATTTTGCAATGCGTCCCGTGGCGTCCCTATTGTTGATTATATCATTGAGGGGTACCTCGGATACTACTGTCACCGAACACTCTTGAAAGTAGTGTCGCAGTTTTCGGGATGCCATGAAGACCGTGTATGCTATCTTTTGGTAGTGAGGGTATCGGGACTTGCATGGTGTGATAACCTCGGACAGGTAGTAGACTGGCTTCTGGACCCGGAACTTGTGCCCCTCCGATTCCCGTTCTACGACGAGTGCCGCACTCACCACCTGGTTGGTGGCTGAGATGTACAGAAGCATGGGTTCACCGACATCTGGTGCGGCCAGGATGGGGTTGCTTGCCAGGAGTGTTTTGATTTCTTCCAGTGTGGCGGTCGCCTCGTTGGTCCATTCAAAGTATTTTGTTTTCATAAGCAGCCTATAGAGAGGCAATGCCTTCGCCGAGGCGAGAGATGAAATGACTTAGGGCTGCCACGCAGCCTGCTAGCTTCTGCACGTGTTTGAGCTCTATCGGTATTGCAAGCTGGGACAGGGCCCTTATTTTAACCAGATTTGCCTCTATTCCTCTATGGGAGACGATGAACCCGAGCAATTTACCGGCTAGGACTTTGAACACACATTTGTCCGGGTTGAGTGGGATGTCGTAGGTCCGTAAGTTTTTGAAGGTCAAGCGGAGATCGTCCACGAGCTGATCGACTTTCTTGGTTTTAATGACCACGTCGTCCATGTATGCCTCGACCGTTTTGCCAATTTGGTTTTCCAGGCATGTTTGAATCATGCGTTGGTATGTGGCTCCTGAGTTCTTTAACCCGAAAGGCATAGTGTTGAAGCAGAATTGCCCGTATGGGGTGATGAACGCGGTTGCAGCTTGGTCGGACTCTTTCATCTTAATTTGATGATCTCCGGAGTATGCCTCAGGAAAGCATAGTGAATCATGTCCGGCAGTGGCGTCGACGATCTGGTCTATGCGAGGTAAGGGGAAGGGATCCTTGGGGCAGGCCTTGTTTAGGTTTTGAAGTCGACGCAGAGCCGCCATGACTTGTCCTTCTTAGGCCCGAGGTTGCGCCGGTAGTCAAAGACATGGTCGTTCTGGCCGAACAGCTAAAAAGAGCTCAACGTCGGATCCAGGCTTGGATAGTATCCAACTGCCGAGAAGGTGCGAGAGAGGCCTGGGCCATGGTGAAGACCCACTATACCGCTCTGAAGACGACGGAACTAGCAGAGGTAGGACCCATGGGGTCTGACGGGGAGGAAATCCCCACTAGCAATGCATACGAGAGTGTAATGCCTGTTGCATTGTTCTCGCAGAAGGATTGTGTTTTGGACACCTTAGTAGATGGACTAGAGTGCGTGCAATAGTTCTGTATGACTTTATGTATCAAAGTACTTTATGTCAGTTCTCAGACCGTACGTCCAAACTCTGTCAGCCAGCCTTCGGCTTCCACCTCCTCAGCTAATGGCCAAGGAGTGTCCCGTACTACCAGTCGAAGTCATCAAACCAGGTGCCTCAGGTGATAAGGCAATCAGGCTAAGCGCCTCGAAAGACAAGGGGTCATGGAAAGTTATGTTATTTTACTTTTTAACGTAAGAAACATCTTCCGAGGAAAATAATTCTTCCAACAGTTCCTTTCCTCGGGTGGCTGTGTCGAACACATCGGTCCGAAGACGGGTGACCTCAGGGGTAAAGCCCCTGGTCGGGGTTTGAAAAGACCCCCTCCATGTTAACTATGTCCTGGCCAACCAACTTGAACTGTAAGAATGCTAGCTTTCGGCCTTTTCCATCTGAGGTATTGCGCCGTAATAACCCACAAGTATAGGGGATCGTTTGTAGCCTTTTTCGATAAATAAGAGTGTTGAACCTAACGAGGAGCTAAAGGTAGAACAAATATTCCCTCAAGTTCTATCGACCACCTATACAACTCTACACACACTTAACGTTTGCTTTACCTAGAACAAGAATAAAACTAGAAGTATTTTGTAGATGTGGATAGGTTTGCAAGATAATAAAGAACGTGAAAATAAAACTTAGGTGTTGTTTAAATAAAGAAACAATTAAGTTTAGTAAAACAAGTGTGGATTAGTGGTGGTAGGATTTGCGGAATTGTCCCTTAGCAATTGACTACATTGCTAGACCGATAGCAAGTTTTTATGTGGGAGAGGCCACTGCTAGCATGTCGTTCCTTACTTGGAATTCTATGAACTTATGATTGGAACTATTAGCAAGAATCCGCAACTACTAACGTTTATTAAGGTAAAACCCAACCATAGCATTAAGATATATATTGGTCCCCCTTCAATCTCGTATGCATCAATTTCTATGGTAGGCTGAAGCTGCTGTCACCCTTGCCCTCCAATGCATAGTCCTATCAACATACAACTAACCCTATGGTGTGATCCACACGCGCACTCATATGATGGGCACCAAAGGACCGCAACATAACCACAAGCAAATTAAACCAACCATAGCAATTCACCAATTACCGGTAGGACAACAAAAATCTACTCAAACTTCATAGGATGGCAACATATCATTGGATAGCAATATGAAGCATAAAGCACCATGTTCAAGTAGAGGGTACAACGGGTTGCGGGAGAGTGGACCGCTATAGATAGATGGGGGAAGGTGATGAAGATGTTGGTGAAGATGACTGAGTTGTTGGAGTAGATCGTCGTCACACGATGATTGCCCCGGCGGCGTTCTGGCGCCACAAGGAGAGAGGGGGAGAGAGCCCCCCTCCTTCTTCTTCTTCTTCCTTGGCCTCCCCCTAGATGGGAGGAGAGTTCCCCCTCTGGTCCATGGCCTCCATGGCGGCGGAGGGGTAGGAGCCCCTCTGAGATTGGATCTCCCTCTCTATTCTCTTCTGTTTTGCGTTCCCCAGATCTGGCCAAAAACCGTTTCTTAAATATCTGGAGATCCATAACTCCGGTTGCGCTGAGATTTTAACACGATTTTTTCCGAATATAAGCTTCCTTGTGACCAAAGTAGAGCTCCAACTGACTTACAAGGAGGGCACAAGACACCTGGGGGCCTAGGGCACGCCCTAGTGTATCTTGGGAGCGATGGGCCCCCGTTTGCGTTGATTCCACCTCTCAAAAATCAATAATATTCCAAAATAATTCTCCATAAAATGTTATCGTGTTTGGTCTTCGTTTGATATGGATATTCTGCGAAACAAAAAATGCAAGAAACATGAACTTTCACTGGGCACTGGATCAATAGGTTAGTCCAATAAATCATATAAATTGTTGCCGGAAGTATGTAAAAGTTGTATAATATTGGCATGAAACAATCAAAAATTATAGATACGATGGAGACGTATCATGCCGGCTAACCCGAGAGTAACTATCACAGTGGTGCTCCCTTTGCCCCCTAGTCGAAATATCGGGAACATAAGGGGCAAGCACAGGAGCCGGGCAACCCAGCTTTGCCCAATCGTAAATCAAATCGATGCATATAGTGGCTTTAAAGAAGACAGTGCATAAGAGGCGGAACAACACGTGTTTTGAAAAGAACATGTTGTATTATTCCCTGAAATCATTTGCAAATGTTCCGAGGTGTGTGAAAAACATAAGAAAATAAAAAATAAAGACAAAGAAATGTTGTAAGTTATATACACCGGCAGTGTACGGGGTGTTAGAGCATGGTTGTAAGTTAAAAAATAAAGACCAAGATATATTCGAGCATGGTTGATCGATATCATCATTACATGTTCGATGTTTTTAACACTACCATTGGGCTGCCGTTTTCCGCCCTTCTCCTGAATAAATGTGTAAATAAGATTACAGATGCTCCACCATGCGGTTCTAGTAGTAGTACTACTCGTACAACTATAAACCTTGCGCTTGGCTCTTCACCTCTTCGTGAAGTCGAACAATGATGGTACTCCGCATGTTGGGTACTACAGTTTATGCCTGTGGCAATCTGACATCGAGTGGCCCAATTATCAAGCCCCCACACCGCAAAAGGCTAGGTCATGGGAATGGTACGAAGGGCCTTGGGGGGCATGTGGCTTTTCTTGGCAAATACCTGACAACATGGGTAACGTTGTACCAGCGTCGGCGCCCGCAGTCGGCCAATAGAGCCATCTCGGAAGCCATGCTTACCAGGGTCGGGCAACGGCGTGATGTCCGCTCTTGCCGGAGTGGTCTCCTGAAGTAGGAGTCATCCTTCCTCCTCGGATATGCATCGCTGGAGGACACCTGTGGTGCTCATTTTATAAAGCTCTCCTTCGTTAACCTTGTAGGCTTTAGATTGCCTTATAATCCAACGTGCGTCGGTTTGGTTGTCAGGGAGCTCTTTTCGAAGTAACTATCGAGGAGCGGCTCGGTCCAGGGTGCAATAACTGCCATGACTTCATGTGCGGAGGTAGTTTCCTGAACTGCTGAGCCACCCATTATGCCTTCGTCATCTTTGGGCGGGGCATCCTGCCCGACGTCGCTTGACTTTGACGTTCCTTTATCGTCGTGCCAGACTATAGACGGCTTAAAGAGTCGCTCGAGGAAGGTGTTATCCGGGATTTTATCCCATTTTGCGCCCATTCGGGCGAGTACATCTGCGGCCTGGTTGCTATCTCGGGGTATGTGGTGAAATTCCAGCCCCTCGAACCTGGCTGAGATCTTTATAATCGCATTTCGGTAAGATGTCATCTTCGGGTCTTTGGCGTCGCACTTGTCGTTGACTTGTGAGATGGCGAGGTTAGAGTCACCTCGGACCTCCGGGTGTTTGACACAGATGGAGACTGCTATCTGAAGTCTGCTGCTTCTTGAGCTTGCGTTGGTTTTTCCCTTGAAGAGAAAGGGTGATGCAGCAAAGTAGAGATAAGTATTTCCCTCAGCTAGAGAACCAAGGTATCAATCCACTAGGAGGCACAAGCAAGTCTCCAGTCTATACACCTACACAAACAATCAAACACTTGCACCGAACGCGGGTTGTCAATCCCTTCACGGTCAATTGCAATGGTGAGATCTAATAGAGATAGATATAAAATAATTCTCAAACGTAAAGTAAAATAAAAGTAAATAAATTGCAGCAAGCTATTTTTGGGTTATAGATCTGAAAATATGTAATGGAAAATAGACTCGGGGGGCATAGGTTACACTCGAGGCTTCTCTCTTCAAGGAAAATAATACGGTGGGTGAACAAATTACTGTCGAGCAATTGCTAGAAAAGCGCAAAGTTATGATGATATCCAAGGCAATGATTATGCATATAGGCATCACGTCCGTGTCGAGTAGACCGAAACGATTCTGCATCTACTACTATTACTCCACACATCGACCGACTCCTGCCTGCATCTAGAGTATTAAGTTCAAGAGAACAGAGTAACGCATTAAGTAAGATGACATGATGTAGACGGATAAACTCAAGCAATATGATGAAAACCTCACCTTTTTATCCTTGATGGCAACAATACAATACGTGCCTCGCTACCCCTACTTTGTCACTGGTTGAGGACACCGCAAGATTGAACCCAAGACTAATCACCTCTCCCATTGCAAGAAATACCAATCTAGTTGGTCAAACCAAATCGATAATTCGAAGAGAAATACAAAGATATCAAATCATGCATATAAGAATTCACATAAGGCTCAAATAATATTCATAGATAATCTGATCATAAATCCACAATTCATCGGATCTCGACAAACACACCGCAAAAGAATATTGCATCGAATATAACTCCAAGAACATCGAGGAGAACATGGTATTGAAGATCATAGAGAGAGAAGAATCCATCTAGCTACTAGCTATGGACCCGAAGGTCTGAGGTAAACTACTCATGCTTCATCAGAAGGGCAATAGGGTTGATGTAGATTCCCTTCGTGATCGAACCCCCCTCCAGCAGATCGCCGGAAAAGGCCCCAAGATGAGATCTCATGGGAACAGAGGCTTGCGGTAGTGGAAAAGTATTTTTGTTGATGCTTCTAGTGGTTTGGGAATATTTGGGAATTTATAGGCCGAAGATTAGGGTTAGAGGAGCTCCGAGGGACCCACAAGGTAGGGGGCGCCACCCCTGGGGCGCGCCCTGCACCCATGCCATTGCCTCGAGACTCCTTTTCCTTGGTCTCCAAGTCCTACGTGTGTCTTTTGGTCCAAGAAAAATCATCGTAAAGTTTTATTCCATTTGGACTCTGTTTGATATTCCTTTTCTGCGAAACTCAAAAACAAGGAAAAAACAGAAACTGGCACTGGGCTCTGGGTTAAAAGGTTAGTCCCAAAAATAATATAAAATAGCATATTAATGCATATAAAGCATCCAAAACACATAATATAATAGCATGGAACAATCAAAAATTATAGATACGTTGGAGACGTATCAAAGTCCGTGTAGGAGGGCTTCATATTCGGCCGCATGTTGGAGTCTGTGTACATGATTTGTAGTACATATCTAATGTTGTCTCCCGTGGGTGATGTGAGCACGACGCCAGCCCCTAGTCTGGCGAGCATTTTGGAGCTGTCGAAATACATGGTCCAATGCGAGTAGGTGATGTATTCCTGGGGGCGTTCGGCCTCCGTCCATTCGGCCAAACAATCGGCCAGCACCTGGGATTTCATGGCCCGGCACGATTTGTAGATGATTTGAAATGGTAGGAGCTCTATGGCGCATTTGGCTATTGATACGTCTATTTTGTATCATGTTTTCATACTGTTATTTATGATGTTTTTATCCATAATAATGCTTTTTGGAGTAATTCTAGTGCCTTTTCTCTCATAATATGCAAGGTACACACAAAGAGGGAGAATTCCGGCAGCTGGAAATCTGGACCTGGAAAAGCTACATCAGGCTAACTATTCTGCACAACTCCAAACAAGCTGAAACTTCACGGAGATTTTTTATCAAATATATGATGAATATTGGAGCAAATAACTACCAGAGGGGGGCCACCAGGTGGGCACAACACACCTGGGCGCGCCAGGGAGCCCAGGCGCGCCCTGGTGGGTTGTGCTCACCCAGGCCCACCTCCGGTGCCCATCTTCTGGTCTATAGGTCATTTTAACCTAGAAAAAATAAGGAGAGGACTTTCGGGACGGAGCGCCGCCGTATCGAGGTGGAACTTGGGCAGGACCACTTTTGCACTCCGACAGAGCGATTCCGCCGGGGGAACTTCCCTCCCGGACGGGGAAACCATCGTCATCATCATCACCAACAACTCTCCCATCTTGGGGAGGGCTATCTCCATCAACATATTCAACAGCACCATCTCATCTCAAACCCTATTTCATCTCTTGTGTTCAATCTTGTTACCGGAACTATAGATTGGTGCTTGTGGGTGACGAGTGGTGTTGATTACATCTTGTAGTTGATCACTATATGGTTTATTTGGTGGAAGATTATATGTTCAGATCCAATATGCTATTTAATACCCCTCTGATCTTGAGCATGATTATCACTTGTGAGTAGTTACTTTCGTTCTTGAGGTCATGGGATAAATCATGTTGCAAGTAATCATGTGAACTTGATATGTGTTTGATATTCTGATAGTATGTATGTTGTGATTCCCTTAGTGGTGTCATGTGAACGCCGACTACATGACACTTCACCATATTGGGGCCTAAGGTAATGCATTGTGGAGTAGCAATTAGATGATGGGTTGCGAGTGACAGAAGCTTAAACCCCAGTTTATGTGTTATTCCATAAGGGACCGATTGGATCCAAAAGTTTAATGCTATGGTTAGAATTTATTCTTAATACTTTTCTCGTAGTTGCGGATGCTTGCGGGAGGGTTAATCATAAGTAGGAGGTTTGTTCATGTAAGAACAGCACCCAAGCACCGGTCCACCCACATATCAAATTATCAAAGTAGCGAACACAAATTGAACCAACATGGTGAAAGTGACTAGATGAAATTCCCGTGTACCGTCAAGAACACTTTGCTTATCATAAGAGACCGTTTTGGCCTGTCCTTTGCCTCAAAAGGATTGGGCTACCTTGCTGCATTTTTGTTACTATTGTCATTACTTGCTCGTTACAAATTATCTTGCTATCAAACTACTCTGCTACTTACAATTTCAGCACTTGTAGACATTACTTTGCTGAAAACCACTTGTCATTTCCTTCTGCTCTTCGTTGGGTTCGACACACTAACTTATCGAAAAGAGCTACAGTTGATCCCCTATACTTGTGGGTCTTCAAGGCTAATTACACTCTTGGTATGCTGACTATGCTAATTACATTGTTGCTAAATATTTACCACCTAGCTTTACTTATCAACAAAAGAAAAAATTATTCTACGATTTAAGACACTACTTTTGGGATGACCCACACCTTTATAAAGAAGGAGTAGATGGTACTATTAGACGTTGTGTACCTGAGCATGAACAGGGACAAATCCTACGGAAATGTCACTCCAAAGCATACGGAGGGCATCATGCTGGAGATAGAACTGCTCACAAGGTATTGCAATCTAGATTTCATTGACCTACTCTCTTCAAGGATGCCCGTAAGTTCGTCTTATCTTGTGATGAATGTCAAAGAATGGGTAATATCGGTAAGCGTCAAGAAATGCCTATGAATTATTCACTTGCTGTTGAACCATTTGATGTTTGGGGATTTGATTACATGGGACCTTTTCCTTCCTCTAATGGGTATACACATATTTTGATTGTTGTTGATTATGTTACTAAATGGGTAGAAGTTATTCCAACCAGTAGTGCTGATCACAACACCTCTATTAAAATGCTTAAGGAAGTTATTTTCCCAAGGTTTGGAGTCCCTAGATATTTAATGACTGATGGTGGTTCACACTTTATTCATGGTGCTATCCGTAAAATGCTTGCCAAGTATGATGTTAACCATAGAATTGCATCACCTTATCATCCTCAGTCTAGTGGTCAAGTTGAACTTAGCAATAGAGAAATAAAATCTTGCAAAAGGCTGTCAATAGGTCCCGGGAGAATTGGTCCAAGAAATTAGATGATGCACTTTGGGCTTATAGAAGAGCATATAAAAATCCTATGGGTATGTCTCCTTATAAAATGGTTTATGGAAAAGCTTGTCATTTGCCTCTTGAGTTAGAACATAAAGCATATTAGGCAATCAAAGAACTCAATTATGATTTCAAACTTGCCGGTGAAAAGAGGTTATTTGATATTAGCTCATTAGATGAATGGAGAACCCAAGCTTATGAAAATGCAAAATTATTCAAAGAAAAAGTTAAAAGATGGCATGACAAGAGAATCCAAAAGCGTGAGTTTAAAGTCGGAGAATATGTTCTTTTGTACAACTCTCGTTTCATATTCTTTGCAGGAAAACTCCTCTCAAAATGGGAAGGCCCATATGTTATCGAGGAGGTTTATCGGTCTGGAGCCATCAAAATAAATAGTGCCGAAGGTACTAACCTGAAGGTTGTCAATGGGCAATGAATAAAACATTATATCTCAGGTACGCCCATTAATGTTGAAAGTAATATTATCCAAACTTTGACAGCGGAAGAACAAATAAAAGAGTCCTTCCGGAACACTCCAGAATCATGAAAATAAGGAGGTACATGATACGTTTAGTAAACGGACTCCGAAAAATCCGCAAAATATTTTTTTTACAGTTTTGGGATATTTAGAAAAATAGGAAAATAATAAACTTCCAGGAAGCGTACCCAGGCTAGCTAGGCGCGCCTAGGTGGGTTGTGCCCACCGGGGACACCTTCCGGACTCCGTTTTTCTCTAGTTTGCTTGTCCCCCAAGATTAAAAAAATCTTTATATACCCCCTGAACCTGTTGATCAGCGTAACGCGGAGAAATGTTCTGTTTTCTTTTCCTTGCTGTTTCCTGACAGATCCAATCTACCATTGCCGCTCCACGCTCCTCCAAGGACAAGTTCTTCGAGAACGTCATCAACCGATATCTGCGGGAGGTGATGCAGCACCCTCAAGCTATCCAGATGCATGAGGGGGTGCTGCACATCCGCGATGTGCATGGTCCTAAGGGGACGGGAACCATGGAGGCCAGGCTTGAGGCGATGGAGCAGGAGGTCTTTCGGTGCAAGGGGATGGTGGAGCGTGGACTCAATGCCAATCACCCCATGATCACGGACCTCTCCCGTGATCTCAAGGTGGATGGCAGGCCCATGAAGGACATCGTCTTCGCCCTCAACGAGCAAATCAACTTCCTCCAAAGCCAGATCTATGATCTCCAAAACCAAGTCTTTGAATATGAGGCGAGGTTTAAAAGTGTGAGTTTGGCTGCTAGTTGCAGGACCCATGAGACTCACTCCTCCTCTTATAATGGTGAGCCTTTGCCATGGAAACCCGAGGACAAGATATCTTCATCACCACCTCCTTCTTCTTCATCACTAAAGGAAAACTGAGTATCGGGTATGGGCACTCCCCTTGGCTTTCGCCAAGCTTGGGGGAGGTGCCCCGGTATCGTATCATCCCCACTATCTTTTTTCGTTTACTTATTTTAGTTCGATCTTTTGCTTTAGACGAATAAAAGCATAGTTCGATCATTTCCTCTTTGAGAGTTTGCTTAGTGATCTATCCTTGTAATCGTGTGCAAGATATATAATAAATTTCAGTTTGAGTTCTTGCTTTCTTTACTTTCTTGTTGCAATTAAAAGAAAGTAAATAAATAAAAGGAAAGGAAATAAACAAAAAAAGGAAATAAATTAAGATCATATACTAATCTTATGGTAGCTGATGGCACCACATAAGGAAAAGTATAAGTAGAAAATTTTATTAGAGATTGAAAAACATAGCATTAGTCAATGATACAACTCATGAAAGAATTAATAAGGGAAGAGAAGCTTCACATATAAATATACTATCCTAGAAATATTTTGTGATTGTGAGCCCCCATTCAAATATCATATGCCAAAATTGTTGACGTTGGACAAGGAAGACAACTTAATGATTTATGTTTGTTCATATTCACATGGAAGTCATATTGTCATGGATCCTTTAACATGTGGTGCTTGCCCCCTATCTTTTCTAGTCAAAAATTCCACACTAAGTAGAGATACTGCTTGTGCATCCAAAAACCTTCAAACCGAAATCTTATTTTCAAGTGTCCACCATACCTACCTAGGGATTGAGCAAGATCCCTCAAGTAAGTTGTCATCGGTGCAAAAAGGCAATAAAAATTGCTTGTAAATGTGTGAGATCATTTAGTGTAAGAGAAAATTGCGCGTTGCACGAACTTGTGATGGTGAAGAATAAAAGTGACAGACTGCATAATAAAGGTCGCTATCACAAGGGGCAATGCAACGTGACGTTCTTTTGTAGTAAGGGGTTGAGCATACAAACAAATAAGTGCATGGCAACCTCTGCTTCCCTCTGTGAAGGGCCTATCTTTTACTTTTATGCAAAGAGTCAAATTTTTCTCTCTATTCCTTTTTATTTTGTCCTTTGGCAAGCATCATGTGGTGAGGAAAGATCTAGGCACATATGTCCAGTTGAATATGGGTAGCATGAGTTAATATTGTTGACATCACCCTTGAGGTGAATACGTTGGGAGGCGAAACTATAAGCACCTATCTTCTTATGTGTCCGGTTGAAACGTTTTGCTCATGTGTATGCGGTGAGTGTTAGCAATCATAGAAGACTATATGATGGTTGAGTATGTGGACTTGCCTAAAGGCTCCGATACGTGACCCTTCCTGAAAAGATGATGAATTGTAGTTGCAAAGTTGACTGAGAACATAGTTTGTTGGTTTCTAATAGAGTTTTTGCTTTATACATCGATTGTGTGATGAACTGTTACTTATTCATGAGAAGTATATGATAAAAGTTCTACAATAAATGACTTATGTTTAATTTTGTTGCTGTTATAATAATGAACATGATGCTTCTATGTCCGTATTTTGTTTTTATCGACACCTCTCTCTCTAAGCTTGTGGACATGTTTTTCGATTTCGGTTTTCGCTTGAGGACAAGCGAGGTCTAAGCTTGGGGGAGTTGATACGTCCATTTTGCATCATGTTTTCCTACTGCTATTTATGATGTTTTTATCCATAATAATGCTTTTTGGAGTAATTATACTGCCTTTTCTCTCATAATATGCAAGGTACAAACAAAGAGGGAGAATTCCGGCAGCTGGAAATCTGAACCTGGAAAAGCTACGTCAGGCCACCTATTATGCACAACTCCAAACAAGCTGAAACTTCAAGGAGATTTTTTATCAAATATATGATGAATATTGGAGCAAATAACTACCAGAGGGGGCCCACCAGGTGGGCACAACCCACCTGGGCGCGCCAGGTGGCCCAGGCGCGCGCCTGGTGGGTTGTGCTCACCCAGGCCCACCTCCGGTGCCCATCTTCTGGTATATATGTCATTTTGACCTACAAAAAAATAAGGAGAGGACTTTCGGGATGGAGCGCCGTCGTCTCGAGGCGGAACTTGGGAAGGAGCACTTTTGCCCTCCGGCGGAGCGATTCCGCTAGGGGAACTTCCCCCCCGGAGGGGGAAATCATTGTCATCATCATCACCAACAACTCTCCTATCTTGGGGAGGGCTATCTCCATCAACATCTTCAACAGCACCATCTCATCTCAAACCCTAGTTCATCTCTTGTGTTCAATCTTGTTACTGAAACTATAGATTGGTGCTTGTGGGTGACTAGTAGTGTTGATTACATCTTGTAGTTGATCACTATATGGTTTATTTGGTGGAAGATTATATGTTCAGATCCAATATGCTATTTAATACCCCTCTGATCTTGAGCATGATTATCATTTGTGAGTAGTTACTTCCATTCTTGAGGTCCCGGGAGAAATCATGTTGCAAGTAATCATGTGAACTTGATATGTGTTCGATATTCTGATAGTATGTATGTTGTGATTCCCTTAGTGGTGTCATGTGAACGTCGACTAAATGACACTTCACCATATTTGGGCCTAAGGGAATGCATTGTGGAGTAGCAATTAGATGATGGGTGGCGAGAGTGACAGAAGCTTAAAACCCAGTTTATGCGCTATTCCGTAAGGGACCGATTAGATCCAAAAGTTTAATGCTATGTGTCGTGGTTTTGTCACGGCAGATGTCCTAGAGAAAGGACTTAGTCGTGGAGCCATCGCTATGGGTTAACTTAAAGGGGTTAAAGCGGACCAGGGACGCAAGAGAGTTTATACTGGTTCGGCCCCTTGCGGTGAAGGTAAAAGCCTACGATCCAGTTGTTGTGGGATTGCTTGGGTTTCGATGACCAGGGAGCGAATACGCTTTGCCTGAGTCTCGAGTTGTTGTCTGTTGTCCTTGAACCGCCGCCGGGTCGTCCCCTTATATACATGGGTTGACGCCCGTCGGTTTACAGAATCCCGAGGCCGGCTCATAAACGTGTCCGGCTCGGTCTCTGCTCTTTCTATCTTACAACACAAGTTTACATATCAATACCGGCCTATGTCTACAGGCCTTAAACCGGCTTTGGGCCCTGGGCCTTCATAAAGCGTCACCGTCTGTCTTCATGGGCTTCAGATACAATGAACTACTTATGGGGTTAACCCGGCCTCTCCTGGCCGGTTTACGCCCAGTGGTAATATCCCCAACATTAGGCCCCAGATTGATTTGAACTGGTTCATGTCAACCCTCAATACTTCAGAAAAAAGTTTCTTCAACATCTTCACATAATTTTGTAAACCGCCGTGACGTCACCTTCCAGTACCATGGTAAACCGCCATGACGTCATCTGTTATTTAAAATTGTGTAATACCCATCTTCATTAATGGGCCTCCGAGGATCGAGGCAACAGAGCTGTCACACACCCCATTTTTCTGGCTCCTCGATTCTCGCGCCTGCCTTTTATCCATTCATCTTATAAATAGGGCCGAGGGGTCACTTTCACTTTTCCCCCTCGTGCCTCTTCGCGTCATCGTCTTCCTCGCACCGACCGACCCTCAAGCTCAGCCGCCGCCGTCGTCCTTCGCCTCTGCTTCGACAAAGGCCGCTGCATCAACCTGGCCGTATCAGAGAAACGCGGTGATCCTCCGCTGCTTCCTCCTGCACCAGTAAGTTCCTCTTCTCCTCGCCCTAGATCCGCTAGGGATGGCAGTTTTGCCCATGGGTATGGGTACCCGCGGGTACCCTACCCGAAAACAATGGGTATGGGCAAGACTTCAAGAGATTTTCTACCCACGGGTAATGGGTACCCATACCCGCAAAATATACGGGTAGGGCATGGGTAAGAAATTGTGCCCATGGGTAACCCAATGGATACCCAGAAAAAATTAATAAACGAAAATAACTTCTATAACATGTGGGGTTAACATCCAACTCATATGGTCCAACCCCAAATCTCGTATTCCCTAAACAAGTCATAGCTCATAGGCTCATAATCACCTGCTCGCCACTCCTCATACGTCCTATGTGACTCCTCAAAAAGATGAAATATCAACTCTTCGCTACCAGACTCTTGTCGAACACTCGATCCAGCGATCCCCAATTCCTACCACCGCCTTCCGCTACGTCGGTCTTCCACCAACCGCTGCTCATACTCCCCTGATGCCTCCAAGAGGCCACCCACTGGAGCAGGCCACATATATGCTATACTACTCTATCATGATCACTTGAATTTTGAACTCATTTCTCTACCTCTTAAGAATTTGAATGCTATATATTGTACCCAATGGATACCCATTGGGTATAGGATACCCAATGGGTATGGGCATGGGTGTCAGTTTATACCCATGGGTATTGAAGTGGGTGGGTATAGAAAGATCCTACGGGTATGGGTTTGGGTAGAAGGAGGTTGTACCCGCCCATACCCTACCCTTTGCCATCCCTAAGAACCGCCAATAGGGTTCGGTGTTCTTCATAGCTTGAAGCTGTTCTTCCTTCAGTAATACCAATGACCAGTTAGATCTGACTGTTTTCAGCGCCTTTTGTAGTTTAAATTCCTTTCTTCTTGCTAAGGCATCTGCTTGATATCAAACTCATCTGAACTTACTGAACTTTTTGAGCGCTTGATATTAGACCCAAATATATTTTGATTATCCAGCGCACGGCAGATCTGAAATTCCCATGCCAAACTATGGAACTTGTTTTTCCTTCACTTATACATCTTTAGACTTATACCTTTAACACCAGATTAGGCGGTTTAACCTCATAGAAAAAATGATGACCCAGTAGATACCATTAGTCCCCTGTTGAACCGCCAATGCATTTATCGTTGTACTATTTCCATTATCAGACTTTGGTTTACGAATAATCAACTTCGGTTTAACAATATGCTTGCGTCCTTATACCGCCTTATAGTTGTCCACTGTAAATCTTAAACCGGCAATAATCATGTTTCAGATTTTCATTGCCATGGCCAAGCAAGTCTATGAATGCAATTGGGCTCCTTCTCGAGTAACCGAAGAGCAGTTAAACAACTGTGTTAAAATGGGCGCTTTAGCCAAGAAAGATGTCATCCACTGGAGGGTCCCTGGCCCGGAAAACCCTCCTATACCCAAGGATGGAGAGGTAGTTGTGTTTGCTGATCACTTGAGTCGAGGTTTTAGCCCTCCCGGTTCAAAAAATTTCCGGGATGTACTGGCTAGTTTTCAACTGCGCCCTCAAGACATCGGTCCAAATTCTGTGACTAACATCTGCCACTTCCAAGTCTTCTGTGAGGCTTATCTACAAGAGGAACCTACAGTCGAACAGTTTAGGGATTTCTTTCACTTAAACCGTCGCACAAAATTCACGGATGGACACAATACTGAATTGGGCGGAATGGCGGTTCAGAAAAGGAAGGAAGTCACTTTCCCTCATCCCAAGCTCCACAGTCACCCCAAAGAGTGGAACCAGACCTGGTTTTATTGCAAGGATACATCTCCACCCGATGAAAACCCCCTGTCGGGTCACCGCCCTGAACGCCTTAGCAATACACATCCTTTTCCTCAAAGGTTGACTGCAAAAGAAAGGGCCAACTATGCTCCTCAACTATCAGAGCTTAGAGCCTTCATGGCGAACGGTTTGACAAGAGTTGATCTTGCTCGTTGTTGGATAAGCTGGACTATTCTGCCCTTAAGACGGCGCTCCGGTTTGATGTGTGAGTACACGGGGAGTTTGAAGGATGCTCAACGACACATTGACATTCAGCTTACAGATGCGGAAGTTACTGAGGCTGTAAAGAAGATGCTGAATGAACCGGAGGCTGTCTGTGCCCAAACCGGACTACTCCCTTTCTGCACCTTCAACAAACCGCCAGCTGTAAGAATCATATAATCTTTTTATCTTAAGTTGCTTCTGTCCAAATGTTTTCTGAAAGCATGACTACTTTTTGACAGGGTAATGATCCATTCTAGAACAAGAAACCTCAAGAAAAACCGGCAAAGCCGCAAGACAAAACGGCCAAGCCACTTCGCCCAAAGACCAAGGTTGTTAAGAAACCTGCCAAGAAAAGGACCACTGCATCCTCCGATCTACCAGCTGATGACGATGTGGGTAACTCGGAATCAGAGGTAGAACTTGACTCTCTTGGTTCATTTTTCATACACCTCATTGACAATGATTATTATCAGGACGACGCTGAAGGCAGTCATGCTGATGATGTAGAGGTAATCACTCTTTCCTCCGATTCAGATCCTCTGCCAACATAAAAAATCCGTCGAGCAAATCGGAAAGTAATTTTCTCACCCCCTTGCTTACTTGGACCCAAACTTTCTTTTGAAGACACAGCAGCACGAAGCTCGCCGCACAACCCGGCACAGTGGCCAGGTAGTTACCTCCGCCGGTTTACCGAACACTCAGGTTCGGAAACGCCGATCAGAGGTCTCTTATCCCCTTGACACTTCATGCCCCAAAGCGGGTTGTTTCCGTCAGCCTCTTAACCCGTCTGATTCAAATTATCAGGGTACTTCTCACTCATCTTCTGGCGAGTCGTCGGCCACAAAGCTTCCACCCCTCAAAACAGTTCTTGGGTGAGCCATACACTTATTTTTATCCTTGATATGTTATTTTAATATATATACTGTACTGATCCTCATGTTTATCTTTGTTAGCGCCAAGCCCAGACCCAGCAAGAAGGCTCGGTTGAATAAACCGGCTGATGAGAATGTGGCTGTTGAACCGGAGAAGACTCTAGATCCTGAAGAGACCAACGTTGATGCCATACTGAATGACCCACCGCCTCAAGATCATGACTTTGTTGCTGAGCAGGTAGAAGTTGACACCACAAGCCATGCTGACCAGCCAACCAGCCCTGTCCGAACTGATGACAAACCGGCAAGTCCAGTTAAAAATACTGACAAACCGCCAACCCCAGTAACGGCTGCTGATGACAAAGATGATGACGTTATGATTACTGGCACTGGCCATACCACTCCTGGCAATCCTGTCGCTTTGTCAAAGCATACTGCCAAAGACGAGCTCTCTGCAATTGGCAAAGGCAAATGGAACGCCGATTTGTCAAATTATGCCCATCTGAATGCTCAAGACCTTCACTCCGGCTTCTTGAACCGTCTGTACACCAGCCGTGACTATGAAGCCGGTTTGGTAAATTTGATGAAGGAACGATATGAGGTAACTACATAAGTGTTTCTCTCTTACATTCAATTGCAGCTTATTAACTCCAGTAGCCCCCAAGTGACGGTTTAGGATATCAATCTAAACCGGGACTTAGTAACAATTTCCTGTTTGCAACAATGCATCTTAGCTTCACTGATGTAGCCCCCAAGGGCCGGTTTAACTTTATAAAGATGAACCAAGACTTTGTAAAAGAATTCCCATATCAGCAATTATGAGCAAACACACATTAGCCCCCAAGTGCCAAGTTTAATACTTGTATTGTGCTTGGGACTTGTAGAAATTTCTGATAAGGAGCAAATATGCATTAGCCCCCAAGTGCCAAGGGCATAACTTGTTATGTGCTTGGTACTTCAAATATGTACTGTCAACTCATTATATATCTGTGTCTTTATAGGCTGAACTGAGCAAGAAGGAAAGCCAAACCGCTGATCTGCAAGAGAACCTCAAATCCCAGCAAGCCGAAACCTCCAAAGCCATGGAGGAGTTGACCAACGCCTTAGCCGCTATGGAAAAGCTAATGCAGAGCTTCAACAAGGAGCGGGCGGATTGGAACACAGAGAAATCCGCTTTGCAGAAAAGAGCTGAAGACGCAGAAGCAGCTCTCAAACCAGTGGTAGACGAGCTGACTGGTGTAAAGCGGCAAGTACATGCTATGACCGCTGCTGTGTTTGGTAAGCATCCTTGCTTTATAGTTTCAACATATCTTCCCATGTGTTGCTGGTTTACTGACGTTTATAATGATGCAGGAACTCGTATTAGCCATCTGGGCTCTAACGTACAAAAGAAATTGAAAGCGGCCTATACTCTGATAGAGCAGCTGTATACCGGTGTGCAGCGGATCATCTGCACCGCTTCACACAATAAACCTCCTCCAACATTGATCAAGGACACCTTAGAAAGGCTATCCATGCCGCCTGCCCGGGTTGAAGAACTAAAGAAAGCTGCGGCAAGGGCCGGAGCTCTGACCGCTCTAACCCGGGCAAAGGCGTGGGTGCCTGATCTTGATCTGGTGGACGTGGCTAAAGGCTTCCCAAGCTTAAAAGAAGACGGATCAGAATTTGGCCAGGAGGATCTCCGCGCCATAAACCGGGAAGTACGTCCACTGGCTTGTCAATTGGCTGAAGAAGCTGATCTCTCATACTATCAGGCAAGTTATGATGACAAGAACAGACGGGTTGCTGCACCAATTCCGGAAGCACAAAATCTGATCCCTCCAATCCGTAAGCACACTTATGCCCCTGTTATTGAACTGTCCACCCTAATAAGCGACGAAGTTGTGTTCCAAGCGTTAACTGGAATCGACTGGACAACTATTGACTTACAGCCGCTGGGTAGAGACGAAGAGGATGAACCGGTGCAAGATGACCAGCAGCCGTCAGGTCAAGCTGGTGACCAATCATAATCCGGAGGCCGGTTTAGCCTTCTACATGCTGCAACACGTATTTGAGAAAACAATTATCCTTTGGGGCACTGAAACGCCTTGTAATAGGCTAGTTAAAACACTTGGTCTGTTATGCCTTCGTGCATATTTATCTGCGACTGATGCTTGCTTAATCCGACATGCTTAAGATATGATGTCCATAATCCATAGCCATTTATTGAATCTGTTCCTGCAGATAAGAAGCTTAAAGCGCCCTGGCGGTTTACCACCGGGCGGCTCATGATACCCAAATACATATATATGACCAAGGTTGTAAAGATAACCAAATATGGAAATATATGATACCTGTGACCTTTAGGCATAATGTTGGCTGACCAACTTTGTAGTGAGGGTCATAACCCTAATCTGGAGTATAAGCAACTCCTTTTATATGACATTGGTTGACAATAAAACCGTTCCGGTTTATGATAAACACCGGTTTATTCTATACTGGTGACTTTGAGTCAATACCAGACCGGGCTGATAGTCTCCGGATTACAACTTGATCATGAACTGACAACTTGTAGTTGACAGCCTAACCGGGTTGATAAACACCGGTTTGAAAACATCACAAATCTTATCAAAAGAAAGAAAAAGTTAGCAAAATGAAAATAAAACCGTTGTAGTCGAGGCTTTTCACGGGCTGCCAGGCCCCAAATTCGAGGCTTTTCATGGGCTGCCATGCCACTGAGTTAAACCATTTTTGCAAAGCCTTTTAAGATGGTCCTCAATCCTTAACCAATCATCGTTTTAACTTGACAAGTTCAGGGTCTTCATTTTAGAGTAACTTGTCAAAGTTCGAAGGGTCATACCAGGTTTACCTGGGCGGAGTGACTTACTTAAATAGGCAGGTTAACCCGGGGTTTTAGGTGTATACACCAGGCTTCCAAGCCATGGCTTGAGCCTATTACAAGTGTAGATTCTTTGTTCATTTCGACAACAAAGAATCCCCAAGTAACATTTTGAGCTGTCCCTAGTGGGTGCCTATGTTTGAGTTGTTGTTTTTCAACACTCTCTTTGGCCCCGGATTGATTTGGCTTTGAGCCGATCAAGAGGTGTGACTATGGTTCGGATACGACCAAGCCCCCAAGTGAGGCTGCGGCATTACGCTGATCAAGAGGTGTAGCTATGGTTTGGATACGACCAAATCCCCAAGTGATGTAACATAAAGCTTTGAGAAGCTGAATCAAGGGGTAAACCGGACGCCGCTTTATAAACAGAAGCTCCATGTAACCACACATGATGTAAGAAAAAACAACAGATACCCCGCTTTGGCTGAGGTTCCGGTTTATTATATTGATCATAATATATACATTTTCATAATATGTACATAAGCAGAGCCTATGGCTCAAGTATACTAAGGCCGAAGATGAGCAATATTCCACGGCCAGTTGGTCTCCTCTTCCGATTTGCGTGAGTCTTTGCGCTCTCGAACATCGATTAGGTAGTACGACCCGTTGTGTAGATTCTTGCTGACCACAAAGGGTCCTTCCCAAGGGGGGGATAGCTTGTGCATATCAGTCTGATCCTGGATGAGTCGAAGCACCAAATCGCCTTCTTGAAAGGTTCTGGTTCTAACCCGGCGGCTATGATAACGACGCAGATCTTGCTGATAAATCGCCGAACGGGCTGCCGCCATGTCACGCTTCTCATCTAACAGGTCAAGAGCTTCCTGTCGTGCCCTCTTGTTGTCAGCTTCAACATATGCCGCTACACGAGGTGAGTCATGACGGATGTCACTAGGAAGAACCGCTTCCGCTCCATAAACCATGAAGAACGGCGTGTATCCTATCAATCTGTTGGGTGTGGTATTGATGCTCCATAACACAGAAGGTAACTCTTCAACCCAACAACCCGGCGTCCATTGCAAAGGAACCATAAGCCAAGGTTTGATGCCTCTCAAGATCTCTTGATTGGCCCTCTCCGCTTGACCATTGGACTGGGGGTGAGCCACTGATGATACGTCAAGCCGGATGTGCTCACGTTGACAGAACTTCTTCATGGCACCCTTTGACAGATTGGTACCATTGTCCGTTATAATGTTGTGTGGAAAGCCAAACCGGAAGATCGCCTTTTTGATGAATTGAACCGCCGTAGCTGCATCACACTTACTAACTGGCTCTGCCTCCACCCACTTTGTGAACTTATCAACCGCCACCAAAAGGTGGGTCTTCTTGTCCTTGGATCTCTTGAAAGGCCCGACCATGTCCAGCCCCCAAGTTGCAACGGCCAGGTGATTGGAATCATCCTCAATTCTTGAGTCGGTACATGAGCGCGCCTTGAGAATTTCTGACAGCCATCACATCTTTTGACCAAGTCCTCGGCATCAGCATGAGCTGTCAACCAATAGAAACCGTGACGAAACGCCTTGGCCACCAAAGATTTTGAACCGGCATGGTGACCACAATCTCCTTCGTGGATCTCACACAAAATTTCACGGCCTTCTTCAGGAGACACACAGCGTTGAAACGCCCCCGTCACACTGCAATGATGTAACTCTCCATTGATAATAGTCATGGACTTGGACCGCCGGATTATCTGCCTCGCCAAAGTTTCATCTTCTGGTAACTCGCCCCGGTTCATATACGCCAGATATGGAACCGTCCAATCCGGGATAACATGAAGAGCCGCCACCAACTGAGCTTCCGGATCAAGAATAGCCAAATCCTCTTCACCAGGGAGCTTGACGGACGGATTATGCAGAACATCCAGGAAGACATTAGGTGGAACCGGTTTACGTTGGGAACCCAGGCGGCTTAAAGCGTCTGCCGCTTCATTCTTCCGCCGGTCCACATGATCCACCTGATAACCTTTAAAGTGACCTGCAACAATATCCACCTCACGACGATATGCTGCCATGAGTGGGTCCTTGGAATCCCAAGTGCCGAACACTTGTTGAGCCACCAGATCCGAGTCACCGAAGCACTTAACTCGGCTTAGGTTCATCTCCTTAGCCATCCGAAGACCATGGAGTAAGGCCTCATATTCACCTGTATAGTGCAAGGGAACATTAAACGGAGAACATAACAAAACTTATCACCTCGTGGGGAAGTTAATACGACTCCAGCCCCCGAGCCCTCCAATTGCCTGGACCCATCAAAATGAATAGTCCAATAAGTATGATCCGGCTTCTCTTCTGGCGCTTGTAGTTCTGTCCAATCATTGATGAAATCCACAAGTGCCTGAGATTTGATCGCCGTTCGAGGTATGTATTTCAACCCGTGAGGCCCGAGCTCTATAGCCCACTTAGCAATCCGGCCAGTTGCTTCCCTGTTCTGGATTATATCCCCCAAAGGAGCGGAACTGACCACCGTGATGGGATGACCTTGGAAATACTGCTTAAGCTTCCGGCTTGCCATGAAAACCTCATACACCAATTTTTTCCAATGCGGGTACCTCTGCTTGGACTCAATAAATACCTCACTGATATAGTAAACTGGCCGCTGAACCGGATATTCCTTTCCTGCCTCCTTGCGCTCCACCACAATAGCCACACTAACAGCCCGAGCGTTAGCTGCCACATATAGCAACAATGGTTCTTTGTCAACTGGAGCAGCGAGAATTGGTGGATTAGCCAGCTACCGCTTTAAGTCCTCAAATGCTTCATTAGCGGCGTCACTCTAGATGAAGTTATTTGTTTTCTTCAGCATCTGATATAAAGGGATGGCCTTCTCGCCAAGGCGACTGATAAACCGGCTCAATGCGGCAATCCAGCCTGCCAGGCGTTGAACATCATTGATACACTTCGGTTTGGCCAAGGAGGTGATGGCTTTGATCTTTTCCGGATTAGCTTCAATGCCCCTGTTAGACACCAAAAAGCCCAAGAGCTTGCCTGCAGGTACACCAAAGACGCACTTGGCCGGATTAAGCATCATTTTATAAACCCACAGGTTATCAAAGGTTTCCTTCAAGTCATCAATCAATGTCTCCTTCTTTCTTGATTTCACCACAATATCATCCACATAGGCATGAACATTGCGGACGATCTGTTTATGAAGACAATTCTGCACACACCGTTGATAATTCGCCTGGGCACTCTTGAGCCCAAAGGGCATGGACACATAGCAGAAGGCTCCAAAGGGAGTTATGAAGGCTGTCTTCTCCTGGTCCTTAACTGCCATTTTGATCTGATGATAACCAGAATATGCATCCAAAAAGCTTAAACGTTCGCAACCCGCCGTAGCATCAATAATTTGATCAATACGGGGGAGGGCAAAAGGATCTGTTGGACAAGCTTTGTTGAGATCTGTGTAGTCCACACACATACGCCAAGTGTCATTCTTCTTAAGGACCAGCACCGGATTAGCCAACCACTCAGGATGAAATACTTCAACGATAAATCCAGCCGCCAAGAGCCTGGCTACTTCTTCTCCAATAGCCTTGCGTCTTTCTTCATTGAACCGGCATAGAAACTGCTTGACCGGTTTATACTTGGGATCAACATTGAGAGTGTGCTCAGCGAGTTCTCTCGGTACACCTGGCATGTCAGAAGGCTTCCACGCAAAGATGTCCCGATTCTCACGGATGAACTCGATGAGCGCGCTTTCCTATTTCGGATCCAAGTTAGCACTGATGCTAAACTGCTTGGACGAATCGCCGGGCACGAAGTCAACAAGCTTAGTCTCATCAGCCGATTTAAACTTCAGGGTCGGATCATGCTCTGTAGTTGGTTTCTTCAATGAAGTCATATCTGCCGGATCAACATTGTCTTTGTAAAACTTTAACTCTTCTGTTGCACAAACCGACTCAGCATAAGCCACATCACCTTCTTCACACTCCAAAGTGATCTTGCGGCTCCCATGCACTGTTATAGTTCCCTTGTGACCCGGCATCTTGAGCTGCAGATAGACATAACAAGGTCGTGCCATAAATTTCGCATAAGCTGGCCGTCCAAACAGGGCATGATACGGGCTTTTGATTTTCACCACTTCAAAGGTCAAAGTTTCTGATCTCGAGCCATGCTCATCTCCAAAAGCCACCTCCTGAGCTATTTTACCAACAGGGTATGCCGATTTACCAGGCACCACACCATGGAACACCGTATTGGACGGTTTAAGATTTTTATCGGTTAACCCCATGCGACGGAAAGTTTCATAATAAAGGATATTGATACTACTCCCTCCGTCCATGAGTACCTTGGTGAACTTATAACCTCCCACCTGAGGTGCCACCACCAACGCCAGATGACCCGGATTATCAACCTGGGGCGGATGATCCTCTCGACTCCACACAATAGGCTGTTCAGACCAGCGTAAGTATCGGGGAACCGTCGGTTCAACGGAATTCACTGCCCTTTTATGAAGCTTCTGATCGCGCTTGTCCAGGCTAGTGGTGAAGACATGATACTGCCCGCTATTCAACTGCTTCGGGTTGCTCTGGTAACCTGACTGCTGCTGCTGACTCCCCTGATTGTTATAACCACCTTGGTTCCCTGATTGCTTTGATTGTTATGTCCACCCTGATTACCGTGGAAGCCTGAACCGGAATTTCCTCCGCCATAACCCGACCCATGAAATCCGGGGCCCGAACCGCCACCCGGTCCATGATCATACCGAAAAGAATCAGAATTTTTGAACTCTTGCATGATGTAACAATCTTTCCAGAGGTGCGTGGACGGGTTCTCCTTCGTCCCATGCTTTGGGCAAGGCTAGTTCAACAGATAAGACAGGCGGTCCGGGTTAGGACTTGGCCCTCCACCACGCTGGGGCGGTTTACCCTTACGCCGCTGGCCCTTGTCATGTGTGTTGGTATTAGCCACAAAGTCTAAGCTGTGGTCCGCCTTACGCTTGCCGCCGTTTCCATGACCCGCCGGGTTGTGGTGCTGCCCCTTGGCGTTGCCGCTCCTTTTTCCCTTCCCTGTCTTATCATCGTCAGACTCGGGATCCTTGGTACTATCAGAGTCGGCATACTTCACCAGAGAGGCCATGAGGGTTCCCATGTCATTACAATGATGTTTGAGCCGTCCCAACTTCAACTTCAGGGGTTCAAACCGGCAATTGCCTTCCAATGTTAAAACTGCGGTATCAGCGTTGATGCGGTCTGATGAATGCAAAATCTTTGAAACCCGGCGCACCCAACGGGTTGTTGACTCTCCTTCCTCCTGGACACAGGCAGCTAAGTCCACAATTGACATGGGCTGCTTGCATGTATCCTTGAAATTCTGGATAACCGGGCTCTCAACTCGGCCCATGACCTGATAGAGTTAGCCGGTAAGCTCTTCAACCAAGTGCGGGCTGTCCCCTCTAGCATCTTGGTGAAGTATTTCACACATGCCGCATCGTCCACATCCGACATCTCCATGGCCATCTCATAGCTTTCGACCCATGTCTCAGGGGATAAATCGGTGGTGTAATTCGGCACCTTGCGCGGGCCTTTGAAATCCTTGGGCAGGCGCACATTGCGCAACGCTGGGACGAGACACGGTACTCCCAAAGAACTAGAAGTCACTCCTGGTTCCACCGACGTGGTTGGACGAACCGGAGTAAGCTGATGGGCTTCATGCTGCGCCGCTAACTCGGCCTCTCTACGTGCCCGAGCCCGGTCCACCACCTCCTGAGCATCACCAGCACCACCCGCCGGGTTATTGCTACGGGGCGGATCACGGTTCCGCGCGTTGCTTGACACTGCCAGTTCATCCATACGCCTGCTGTAACTCCGGCTTGGGCGGGGAGTGGAATGAATCCGATCGCGACTATATGAATAAGCCTCCTGCTGAACCAAGGCTGTCTGAAGAAGCTCCCTAACCCGACGCGTCTCTACCGCCGCCGGAGACTCGCCTTCGATCGGGATAGCCGCCAGTCGTGAAGCAGCAGTGACAATGTTGTCCATCGGGTTAGATTAATGACCCGGTGGCGTTGGGACATGCGGTGTTACAATGTTGTTCTGACGAGGCGGATCCACCAAACGTGGCTGAACCGGCGCCCCCGCTCCAGGTGCCTCCGCCCGGTTTACCACCGGCGGATTACTGGTCCCTGCTCCTGGGGTGTTAAAGAGGTTTCTAGCATCATAAACCGGTGGCAGGCGAGATTGGTACTTCCTCTTCAGGACTTCGTTCGACGCACTCTGATCCAGCATAATCCGGTAAGCCTGTGCATCTAAAGCGGCCCGCTCCGCGGCCATCCTGGTAAACTCAGCTGCAAAGTCGGCTTTTGCATGGGCGATCTGATCTTTCACCTTCACGATTTCCGCATTGTGTGCATCCTGATCTGCCGGATTAACCTCCGCCATCAGCGTTGCCAATGCGTCAAACAAATCAGATAGAACCTGAGCCGGCGGTCGCACGGGGCCTCCTGCCCCGGCCGCTGTCACTGCTGCCGATCCAGAAATCATCGCCGCTGCGGTCGAAGAGTGGAGCGCTGGTTGCGTACCGGCCATGAAGATCGCAACCCGGTTTGGCAGATCAAAGGGGTCCGAAATACTGTCGCCATCGGAACAACCCCCAATCCGGCCATCTTGCAACTGATATAACGACTCGGTCTCTCCGGTCGATGACTCGTCGCCGGAATAAACGACGGTTTCACCACCAGATTCCGATCTATCCTCTGATTCCCCTCCGTGGATGACTCCCACGAAGGCACGCTTCATGACAGGCTTAACCCGGCAGGTCTCGCACGCTGAGCCGTTTTGACGAGGTCGGTGCAGGTGTCCGGCTCAGGGCCCGGTTCGCCGATCTTGCCAATGAAAATGTGTATGCCGCCGAAGGGGACCCGGTACCCGTACTCAATCGAGCCGGCCTCGGGGCCCCAGCCTGCATCGTCGATGTAGAGCTTGCCGCGACGACTTTTGGTCACCCGGCCCACAGCGTAGCCCTTGAGTCCTTTGAAGCTGCCCTCTAAGAATTAGAAACCATCGTGCGATAGCCCCACGGTGGGCGCCAAATGTCGTGGTTTTGTCACGGCAGATGTCCTAGAGAAAGGACTTATTCGTGGAGCCATCGCTACGGGTTAACTTAAAGGGGTTAAAGCGGACAAGGGACGCAAGAGAGTTTATACTGGTTCGCCCCTTGCGGTGAAGGTAAAAGCCTACGATCCAGTTGTTGTGGGATTGCTTGGTTTTCGATGACCAGGGAGCGAATACGCTTTGCCTGAGTCTCGAGTTGTTGTCTGTTGTCCTTGAACCGCCGCCGGGTCGTCCCCTTATATACATGGGTTGACGCCCGTCGGTTTACAGAATCCCGAGGCCGGCTCATAAACGTGTCCGGCTCGGTCTCTGCTCTTTCTATCTTACAACACAAGTTTACATATCAATACCGGCCTATGTCTACAGGCCTTAAATCGGCTTTGGGCCCTGGGCCTTCATAAAGCGTCACCGTCTGTCTTCATGGGCTTCAGATATAATGAACTACTTATGGGGTTAACCCGGCCTCTCCTGGCCGGTTTACGCCCAGTGGTAATATCCCCAACATTAGGCCCCAGATTGATTTGAACTGGTGCATGTCAACCCTCAATAGTTAAGAAAAAAATTCTTCAACATCTTCACATAATTTTGTAAACCGCCGTGACGTCACCTTCCAGTACCATGGAAAACCGCCATGACGTCATCTGTTATTTAAAATTGTGTATATCCCATCTTCATTAATGGGCCTCCGAGGATCGAGGCAACAGAGCTGTCACACACCCCATTTTTCGGGCTCCTTGATTCTCGTGCCTGCCTTTTATCCATTCATCTTATAAATAGGGCCGAGGGGTCACTTTCACTTTTCCCCCTCGTGCCTCTTCACGTCGTCATCTTCCTCGCACCAACGGACCCTCAAGCTCTGCCGCCGCAGTCGTCCTTCGCCTCTGCTTCGACAAAGGCCGCTACATCAACCTGACCGTATCAGAGAAACGCGGTGATCCTCCGCTGCTTCCTCCTGCACCAGTAAGTTCCTCTTCTCCTCACCCTAGATCTGCCATTAGGGTTCGGTGTTCTTCATAGCTTGAAGTTGTTCTTCCTTCAGTAATACCAATGACTAGTTAGATCTGACTATTTTCAGCGCCTTTTGTAGTTTAAATTCCTTTCTTCTTGCTAAGGCATCTGCTTGATATCAAACTCATCTGAACTTACTGAACTTTTTGAGCGCTTGATATTAGACCCGAATATATTTTAATTATCCAGCGCACGGCAGATCTGAAATTCCCATGCCAAACTGTGGAACTTGTTTTTCCTTCACTTATACATCTTTAGACTTATACCTTTAACACCAGATTAGGCGGTTTAACCTCATAGAAAAAATGATGACCCAGTAGATACCATTAGTCCCCTGTTGAACCGCCAATGCATTTATCGTTGTACTGTTTCCATTATCAGACTCCGGTTTACGAATAATCAACTCCGGTTTAACAATATGCTTGCATCCTTATACCGCCTTATAGTTGTCCACTGTAAATCTTAAACCGGCAATAATCATGTTTCAGATTTTCATTGCCATGGCCAAGCAAGTCTATGAATGCAATTGGGCTCCTTCTCGAGTAACCGAAGAGCAGTTAAACAACTGTGTTAAAACGGGCGCTTTAGCCAAGAAAGATGTCATCCACTGGAGGGTCCCTGGCCCTAAAAACCCTCCTATACCCAAGGATGGAGAGGTAGTTGTGTTTGCTGATCACTTGAGTCGAAGTTTTAGCCCTCCCGGTTCAAAAAAATTCCGGGATGTACTGGCCAGTTTTCAACTGCGCCCTCAAGACATCGGTCCAAATTCTGTGACCAACATCCGCCACTTTCAAGTCTTCTATGAGGCTTATCTACAAGAGGAACCTACAGTCGAACTGTTTAGGGATTTCTTTCACTTAAACCGTCGCACAGAATTCACGGATGGACCCAATACTGAATTGGGCGGAATGGTAGTTCAGAAAAGGAAGGAAGTCACTTTCCCTCATCCCAAGCTCCACAGTCACCCCAAAGAGTGGAACCAGACCTGGTTTTATTGCAAGGATACTTCTCCACCTGATGAAAACCTGTCACATCCCTAGTCTGGTATTCACTTAGGCTAGCTAGATATGCTTGCATCATGTCTAAATTTATTGAAATTTGAAATGGGGATGAACAAACCCTAGCACCAAATGAACTCAACTAGGGTCAAATTCAAATGTTTTCAATGAACCCAAAATGCCCTTTGGAAATGTTCATGATTTTTTATAAAGGTGAAAACCTCTTCCAGAAATGATGAGCATATTTATTGGCCATTTATGGATTTTTGAGCTAAATCATATTGTATTTGAATTGGAGCATTTAATGCCTATAAATATTTTAAAAGCTTCAATACTTCTGAAAACAATTGGGGGCTGTTGGAAATAATTCAAATAGTGCCCACAATTTTTATCAGGATTTTACAAAATGAGTTAGTAATTTTACTAATTCAAAACAGATCAAAATAAATAGAAAACATAAAGTAAAGAGAGAAAGAGGAGAGTACCTGAGCCACTTACCTGGCCTGCACTGTGTTGGCCCAACACTGTTGGCCCAGCCCATCTCTCTCCCTTGTCCTCTTCCAGCTCACGCCAGAAGGACTGGAGCGCGCGTGCCCGGCGCGCGCAGCCACACGCCGGCCACCTCCACCCTGCCTGCGTGCTGCCTCGTCGCCCTGGATCTCCCTCACGATGCCACGCAGACCCCTGGTCCCCCTCGACCGCTCCCATCTCTCCCCCTCCTCTGCTCCCTCTCGCGCGCACTCACCCGAGCGCAGCCGCAGCCGCCGCTCGCCGTAGCCATGGCCACCGATCACCCCTCGCCCTGACGATGAGTCCACGAGCTCCGCCTCGTTCCTCTCTTCCTCCTCACCGAGCCTCCCGATGCCGAAAGCCCCGAAAACGTCGCCGGCATCGTCGTGTCCACCGTCGGGCACCGGAGATCGTCGCCGCCGATTCGTCGTCCACAAGCCTTCCCCGAGCACGCTGAGATCACCGTAGACCCCGTCGTGAGCTCCTCTACCGAACCCCTCTCTCCCCGCCGTCAATTTTCTGCTCTAGCCCCGCTAACCATCAGAGCCGACAGCTCCTCACCGCCGGCCATGTCGCCACCGCGGCTACGGCCCTGCAAGCACGCGTTCAAGCTTACCACTGAACTCACTGCACCCCCATGGGTCTAACGCGCCCACCCGTGGCTCCTGCCATGCCCTGCACCGTCGATTCGTTCGACGCCCGAACGCCGGCCGCCACGCTTGCCATTGCCGCCGTCGTTCTGGGCCATCTCCGGCGAAGCTGAGAGCACCACTCAACGCGCGCAAGCTCCAGCTACTCGTAGATGGGCTCCGCCGTTGATTTGGTCGCCGGAGGAAGATTTTCGAGCCTCGCCGCCGTGTCTGGCCTCGCCGGCGTCGAGTCGCCGGCGAGTTTGACCTGTTCGACCTGGGGTTTGACCTCCCCTGGCTCACTAACATGCGGGCCCAGCCCGCCTAATTAACCCAGATTAGCTTAAGCTAAATGCTAATTAACGCAGTTAGTTAGGTTAGTCACTGACACGCGGGGCCCACCGGTCAGTTTGACCTGGGTCGCCCGTTGACCTGCTGACATCATGCTGACGCAGTAAACTCTTTTCTGGAATTAGTTTAGTTCTAAAATAGCCAGGAAATTCCAGAAAATGCCCAAAACTTCTAAAATTCATAGAAATTCAACCGTAGCTCCAAATCAAATAATTTATATATGAAAAATTATCAGAAAAATCCAATCTATCCATTTATGCTACTTTCATGCATGAAAAACCAACTTATACCTGCTGTATAAGTGAAAACATTCAAATGGCATTTTAAATGCTCAAACTAGAGTTTGCATTTGAACCTTTGGTTCAAATGGACTCCCTTGCACTTGTTGCTAGCTGCATTAGCTCAATTCACAGCATATTTCCATGTCACATTCATGCATCATATTGTTGCATTGCATTGATTGGTTTTCCTTGTTTGCCGGTAATTGTCCCCTCTCGGTAGACGCTGCTCCGACGCTGTGATCGTTGACACTAATGAAGACTCAATGTTATCTTCAGAAGTGCCAGGCAAGCAAAACCCCCTTGCTCATTCCGATACAATCCCACTCTCTCGCTCCTGCTCTCTTTTAGTGCATTAGGACAACAACGATTCATCTGTTACTTGCTGCGGTAGCTGAACCCCTTTATCCTCTGCATGACCTGTCATTGCCACAGTAAATAGATGAAACCCACTAGCATGAGTAGGAGTTGTTTGAGCCCTGATGTGCCTACTCATTCATGCTTGTTTGTCATGCCTGCTATTGCTTAGAGTTGAGTCAGGTCTGATTCATCGGGAATGAATTGGAATATGGTGAACATGTCCTACTGTTGAGAGCTAAGTGTGTGAACACGATTTGGTAAAGGTAGCGGTGAGAGGCCATGTAGGAGTACATGGTGGGTTGTCTCATTGAAATCGTCCTCAGGAACTGAGTTCTGTGTTTGTGATCCATGAACAGTTACTACCACACATTGGGTTCCGGTAACTCGACCCCTCTCGGCTTATTAACCGCCTCGATCTCTGTCCAGGAGTTGCAACTAGTCTCTGGTGTTTGTAGGTAGTGTTAGTAGTCTACCAAGTGGCACCCGGTACAGGTGGGCTTGGGACAGACTAGGCACACGTGGCCTGGTGTACCGAGTGGCACCTGGATGGTGGGCTCGGGAACCCTGCACACATCGTTTGGGGCCGTGAGCGACACCCCGGCCGGATCTCCTTGCGGATGGAACCCGAATAGGCGATAAACCTGGACGAGAGACTTGTGTGGTTAGTCAGGTCGTGGCCGACTCCCTCGCCAGGCTTCCGCTTGAAGGTTGCCGAGGTACACGAGGTGTACATGGTGGTAAGTGGCGAGAGCGTGTGTGACGAAGTACACCCCTGCAGGGTTAATATGATCTATTCGAATAGCCGTGTCCGCGGTAAAGGACTTCTGGGTTGCCTATAACAGTTCATAGACAAGTGAAAGTGGATACTCTAAAATGCGCAAGATAAGCGTGAGTGCTATGGTTGGCGTTCTCGTAGGGTGACGGGAGCGGATCCATAGTGGAGTATTGATATGGTGAATATGTGGACTCGTGTGCGCCACCTCAAAAGAGTTACTTGCAGTCGTAGTTCACGATAGCCACCGAGTCAAAGCTGGCTTGCTGCAGTTAAACTCCACCACCCCCTTTGTTGATACCGATGCATATGTAGATAGTTCTGATGTAAGTCTTGATGGGTACATTTGTACTCACGTTTGCTTATTTTATGTTTTGCAGAGAGACGTCAGTCTCGCTAGTAGTTCCGTGTGGACCTCGACGTTTAGCTTGTTACCTCAGCTACGATCTTGTGCCCTCGGCAGGATCTGGTAGATAGTCAGGCTTCTCAGCCTTTTTCATTTGTAGATGTCTGTACTCAGACATGCTAAGCTTCCGCATGTGCTTTGACTTGTATGCTCTGAATGTTGGGTCATGAGACCCATGTTTGTAATATCTGGCTCTTCGGAGCCTAATGAATAAATACTCTGAGTCGTAGAGTCTTGTTGTGATGCCATGTTGTATTTGCACATATCGAGCATATTGTGTGTATGATTGAAATGCTTGGTATGTGTGGGATCCGACAATCTAGTTGTCTATCCTTAGCAGCCTCTCTTATGGGGGAATGTAATCTAGTGCCTCCTTGAGCCATAGTAGTCCGCTACAGCCCGGTTCACCGGAGTCCTGCAAGCCCAGCACTACTGCTCTGGACACTTGACTGGCCGGCATGTGTGTCATATCGTTCCTGTGTCTGTCCCTTCGGGGAAATGTCACGCGGTGACATCCGGAGTCCTGCCTAGCCTGCTACAGCCCGGGTTCCCGGAGTCCTGTTAGCCCAGTGCTACAGCCCGGATTCGCACGCTGCTGACCGACACGTTCGATGTTGATTCATGTATGCCTGTCCCCATACGTTAGTGCCGCTTTGGGTTCACGACTAGCCATGTCGGCCCGGGTTCTCTGTCATATGGATGCTAGCGACATTGTCATATACGTGAGCCAAAAGGCGCAAACGGTCCCGGGCCATGGTAAGGCGACACCCGTGGGAGTACCGTGCGTGAGGCCGCAAAGTGATATGAGGTGTTACAGGCTAGATCGGTGTGACTTGGAATCGGGGTCCTGACAGCTTTGGTATCAGAGCCTGACTGCCTGTAGGTTTACGAAGCCAAACTGGTCGAAGTTGAGTCTACAAATGCTTTAGTTATATAAGGGAATTGATTGTGGAAGGGAACGTAAGGCTCTTTTTACTCCTTTACCTTATGCCCTTCTGATTTGAGTCACCCTCTTCTCTTCTACGGGGATTAAGAACTAGGCTTCTCATCTTTCTATCAGGATCACGTGTTACTAATCCGTAGACTCGTAGGATTGTTGTTCTGAAGCCTCAGCTCAGTTTCTACTACTTCCATGTGTTGACAATTCATCCCAGAACCTTGATATGATGTTGTTAAGTGACTATGCAAATCCTTGTGAATGTCTCAAATCCTTTCTGAGCATTTACAGCCGTCATGCTGTCCGAGTCATCCCAGGTTTCTAAACAATCTGATGCATTTGCAAAATCCTTTCCCTCTGTTTTTGCGTCCCTTTGGGCCAAATTAACCACACTAATCGTTGAGTTGAGGTACTCTGTTGCCTTGACATATACGTTGGAGTTATTATTATGACCCTAGGTGTCTTAGAGGACCACTTAGCAATCTAGCAATGCTTGCATCCCCAGTGTGATGATTCTGGCCATTACTCTCGAAAGCATCCCGTGATGCCACTTAGTTAGTAGGCATTCTATTCCCGGGTTTCTGAACTCGAGATTCACCCTACTTACTTCATGTTGATAGTGTTGCTAGTTCCTTTAGGATATTAGCAACCTTTGTGATAGTCTTCGAGGTCCGTGGTATATCGTTCTTCCAAATACCATGAACCATTCTTGGCAGGAGTTCGTTTGAACCAAAAGATCACAACCAGGGCGCTATTGAGGAGTACTCCATTCATATTGTGACTCTGCCAGTCCTTCCTCCTCTGCATGGGTTATCCAGAAGAAATATGTTGAATTTGTTCGACATACTAATCCATGCATCCACAACTCAGAAAAACATATGTTCCTTTGGGTTGTCCCTCTTTAGTTATTTTCTGGCCCTCGTCTATCAATTGATAGTCAGGAGTAATTGTGCATTGTGTTATCGATGCCTATTATTCTTGTGGTCCGTCAAGCCGTTCTATTTTAGAATGACTAGGAGAAACAAACTCCAGAACCTCGTCCATATCTAGGATTGGGTCAAAGCAATTGTATTCCATAGACCAAAATGCCAATCCAGCTTTTGCTCTGCTCTACCTTGGAGCGTTACCATCTTTATGTCAAGAGTGTCATGAGAATTGCACCACCTCTTATGAATTCTTGACGCAGTGATACCTCTCGCCATCATTATTCATTCCTCAGTCCCATGTTTTCACAACCGGAATACCGACAAGTGAACTGTGATGTGTGAAATCAATACCCTGAGCAACTCGTTGCTTGGTAGTTAATGGCAATACTCTCATTCTTAGCGTGCTGGTTATTGAATCATCACCCTAAGATTGATCGTGCTACCTAGTCCTTATTTTTGGTGCACTCTTCAATCAATGAGTTAGGATTTTGTTAAACCCTTGCTCAGTTGATCATATCGTCTTGCCCTGAAAAGCAAGATTGTTCTCGAGCTCAGTAACATATCGGTGGTTCGTGATTTTCCGAATATCTTCTCGGAAGTATTACCAGGTTGTTACCTGACCGCTATGTTGAATTCGTGATCAAGTTGGTTTCCTGTAAACCACCCCTTCTCCAAGAATCTGTGTTGGATACCTTGAGCTAGTTGGTTAAGCTAAACAACAACTTGGAGAGTTGGAAGATAAAAGCTTGCCTGACTTAGTTCTCTCCAAAGGATATCTCTTGTGTGTGTGTTTGTTGTAGAAAGATGATTTCTTCATCGATTGGTCCTCGTGATCAATTAATGGACCTATCATCTTAACCAAACTTTGATTTGAGTATGGGCTATTATCAAATCAAATCAGAACCAACGATGTTCGTAATGTTGTCTTACTCGTGGTTGATTCCTTGAGCATACACCATTACATCTTTTGGGTCTGACCAATGCTATCACTTGTTCACATAATTATGGAATTCCATCTCCATGGAAACCTGGATGAATTGTTGTTGAGCCATCAGCAACACTGCTACCTTCTCCATGACTCGTGTTGAACATCCAGCTAGTGTTGGAAACTTGTGTAAGCATTTTCTTCATGCCCCGTTCATGAAGTATATGTTTGGATGAAAGTAGTGACCTCCTCTAAATTCACGTGCAATCGATACAAGTTGCCGCCGTGAATTCGAGGGAGCTTGTTTTTGCTTCTTTTGGAATCATCCCAAGTTAGTCACGCATATGTGCAAAGTACTCTCTGGTTTGATAGGTTGGCCGCCTCCATTCTATATGTGTTTCCTAGCACATCAAGCCACTAACTGATTTGTTCAAGGAGAAGAAGTTCCTTCATAAGAGCTAATCATATGACTTATGCAAGGACTTCGTTATCCGCGATGATGGTTCCCAACCAGAACTCGGTAGTGTTTTATTATAAGACTACCATGTGGTCGTGCTTGTCTAGGACAGTGTGTTCACAGGTGTGTAGCAGAACCAGCTCATGTTTTGGAGCTTGCTACCAAAGTTCATCTCCCGAGAATCTCGCAACGCCATCTCGTCGGTTTGTGTTGCAAACTTCCCTTTTCCGGACATGCTGTCTGAAATATCATATTACCAACCAGATCTGAATCTCAGGCAGATATGATGGTTGGAACATCTCCCAATAGCTATAATATTGGTCCTCGTAACCCGGTAAGTGGATGTCGTGGCCGACACACCTAGCCGGAAGATCTATCATTGTAGTATCTTGATTGAGCTATTTTACCATCTTCTCCATGAGGATTTCGTGTGACTTATTCTAGAAGTTGTTCCTTATGGATCCCTTGTGCTCCCAAAGTTAGACCTTTACTTGATGGCCATGTTGATTCTTTTAAGCATGATCGTGGTACCTAGAACGTCAAGGAGAACATTTGAAGCGGAGTGCTAAATGTCTCTCGGTCGATCATCCAGATCTCGTTTCCTTGGCCTCGCTAAGGTGAAATCTGAGAAAGCGTTGTCTTTCTTTGCATCTGCATTGTCCATCACTATTTATCATGGTAGTAAGGTATATTGCCAGGATCCTCAGCACGGATGTTGGTAAAACCTTGATGAATATGGAAATGCTCAAGTTCTTGAAAGCACGCTCAGTCACTAGGTTATATCCCTGGTATCAACTGGAATGTGCCTTCCATTTGCCGAGTTGTTCTATAACCATAGTTTCCTTTCCAAATTGAGTGTGCCATTCTTTTGAATTCTTTCAAACGGTCATTTGTAAATTGCCTTACGTTGGTATGAAGAGTTTCAACGATCTTTGTATCAAAAGTAATTCTTTTTTCCACTTCAGGGAATATCTCTACGAGCCACCTTCCCTAAGGTGCCCCGTTATGGAGTCATGGCAATTAACTCCTCGCTGCTTTGGAATCCTTGCACCATATTATCTAAGCGTGGGATTGTTGCCCACCAAATCAATCTCATCGTTTGTTCTTCCATCCCTCTCGATGTGCTTTGTGTCTCAACTCGAGATGTTTCAACATCTCATTCCGCGAGTTGATCTTGTATAGCTCGATCTTCGAGAAGATCAATCCTGTAGAGTTTCCCTCTCTTCCGTCATCATAGTTGGTTGAAGCTCTCGAAAGAAAAGATGTCAAGATCAGGATGATGCAATGAGTCAACATCTTCGAGAAGAACAATTGGATCGTGAAGATTATGTTAGTTTGCGTTCCCCTTTCATCTTACCCTACGCTTGAATCTCGGGACGAGATTTTTGTTTAGTGCGGGTGAGTTGTCACATCCCTAGTCTGGTATGCACTTAGGCTAGCTAGATATGCTTGCATCATGTCTAAATTTATTGAAATTTGAAATGGGGATGAACAAACCCTAGCACCAAATGAACTCAACTAGGGTCAAATTCAAATGTTTTCAATGAACCCAAAATGCCCTTTGGAAATGTTCATGATTTTTGATAAAGGTGAAAACCTCTGCCAGAAATGATGAGCATATTTATTGGCCATTTATGGATTTTTGAGCTAAATCATATTGTATTTGAATTGGAGCATTTAATGCCTATAAATATTTTAAATGCTTCAATACTTCTGAAAACAATTGGGGGCTGTTGGAAATAATTCAAATAGTGCCCACAATTTTTATCAGGATTTTACAAAATGAGTTAGTAATTTTACTAATTCAAAACAGATCAAAATAAATAGAAAACATAAAGTAAAGAGAGAGAGAGGAGAGTACCTGAGCCACTTACCTGGCCTGCACTGTGTTGGCCCAACACTGTTGGCCCAGCCCATCTCTCTCCCTTGTCCTCATCCAGCTCACGCCAGAAGGACTGGAGCGCGCGTGCCCGGCGCGCGCAGCCACACGCCGGCCACCTCCACCCTGCCTGCGTGCTCCCTCATCGCCCTGGATCTCCCTCACGATGCCACGCAGACCCCTGGTCCCCCTCGACCGCTCCCATCTCTCCCCCTCCTCTGCTCCCTCTCGCGCGCACTCACCCGAGCGCAGCTGCAGCCGCCGCTCGCCGTAGCCATGGCCACCGATCACCCCTCGCCCTGACGATGAGTCCACGAGCTCCGCCTCGTTCCTCTCTTCCTCCTCACCGAGCCTCCCGATGCCGGAAGCCCCGAAAACGTCGCCGGCATCGTCGTGTCCACCGTCGGGCACCGGAGATCGTCGCCGCCGATTCGTCGTCCACAAGCCTTCCCCGAGCACGCTGAGATCACCGTAGACCCCGTCGTGAGCTCCTCTACCGAACCCCTCTCTCCCCGCCGTCAATTTTCTGCTCTAGCCCCGCTAACCATCAGAGCCGACAGCTCCTCGCCGCCGGCCATGTCGCCACCGCGGCTACGGCCCTGCAAGCACGCGTTCAAGCTTACCACTGAACTCACTGCACCCCCATGGGTCTAACGCGCCCACCCGTGGCTCCTGCCATGCCCTGCACCGTCGATTCGTTCGACGCCCGAACGCCGGCCGCCACGCTTGCCATTGCCGCCGTCGTTCTGGGCCATCTCCGGCGAAGCTGAGAGCACCACTCAACGCGCGCAAGCTCCAGCTACTCGTAGATGGGCTCCGCCGTTGATTTGGTCGCCGGAGGAAGATTTTCGAGCCTCGCCGCCGTGTCTGGCCTCGCCGGCGTCGAGTCGCCGGCGAGTTTGACCTGTTCGACCTGGGGTTTGACCTCCCCTGGCTCACTAACATGCGGGCCCAGCCCGCCTAATTAACCCAGATTAGCTTAAGCTAAATGCTAATTAACGCAGTTAGTTAGGTTAGTCACTGACACGCGGGGCCCACCGGTCAGTTTGACCTGGGTCGCCCGTTGACCTGCTGACATCATGCTGACGCAGTAAACTCTTTTCTGGAATTAGTTTAGTTCTAAAATAGCCAGGAAATTCCAGAAAATGCCCAAAACTTCTAAAATTCATAGAAATTCAACCGTAGCTCCAAATCAAATAATTTATATATGAAAAATTATCAGAAAAATCCAATCTATCCATTTATGCTACTTTCATGCATGAAAAACCAACTTATACCTGCTGTATAAGTGAAAACATTCAAATGGCATTTTAAATGCTCAAACTAGAGTTTGCATTTGAACCTTTGGTTCAAATGGACTCCCTTGCACTTGTTGCTAGCTGCATTAGCTCAATTCACAGCATATTGCCATGTCACATTCATGCATCATATTGTTGCATTGCATTGATTGGTTTTCCTTGTTTGCCGGTAATTGTCCCCTCTCGGTAGACGCTGCTCCGACGCTGTGATCGTTGACACTAATGAAGACTCAATGTTATCTTCAGAAGTGCCAGGCAAGCAAAACCCCCTTGCTCATTCCGATACAATCCCACTCTCTCGCTCCTGCTCTCTTTTAGTGCATTAGGACAACAACGATTCATCTGTTACTTGCTGCGGTAGCTGAACCCCTTTATCCTCTGCATGACCTGTCATTGCCACAGTAAATAGATGAAACCCACTAGCATGAGTAGGAGTTGTTTGAGCCCTGATGTGCCTACTCATTCATGCTTGTTTGTCATGCCTGCTATTGCTTAGAGTTGAGTCAGGTCTGATTCATCGGGAATGAATTGGAATATGGTGAACATGTCCTACTGTTGAGAGCTAAGTGTGTGAACACGATTTGGTAAAGGTAGCGGTGAGAGGCCATGTAGGAGTACATGGTGGGTTGTCTCATTGAAATCGTCCTCAGGAACTGAGTTCTGTGTTTGTGATCCATGAACAGTTACTACCACACATTGGGTTCCGGTAACTCGGCCCCTCTCGGCTTATTAACCGCCTCGATCTCTGTCCAGGAGTTGCAACTAGTCTCTGGTGTTTGTAGGTAGTGTTAGTAGTCTACCAAGTGGCACCCGGTACAGGTGGGCTTGGGACAGACTAGGCACACGTGGCCTGGTGTACCGAGTGGCACCTGGATGGTGGGCTCGGGAACCCTGCACACATCGTTTGGGGCCGTGAGCGACACCCCGGCCGGATCTCCTTGCGGATGGAACCCGAATAGGCGATAAACCTGGACGAGAGACTTGTGTGGTTAGTCAGGTCGTGGCCGACTCCCTCGCCAGGCTTCCGCTTGAAGGTTGCCGAGGTACACGAGGTGTACATGGTGGTAAGTGGCGAGAGCGTGTGTGACGAAGTACACCCCTGCAGGGTTAATATGATCTATTCGAATAGCCGTGTCCGCGGTAAAGGACTTCTGGGTTGCCTATAACAGTTCATAGACAAGTGAAAGTGGATACTCTAAAATGCGCAAGATAAGCGTGAGTGCTATGGTTGGCGTTCTCGTAGGGTGACGGGAGCGGATCCATAGTGGAGTATTGATATGGTGAATATGTGGACTCGTGTGCGCCACCTCAAAAGAGTTACTTGCAGTCGTAGTTCACGATAGCCACCGAGTCAAAGCTGGCTTGCTGCAGTTAAACTCCACCACCCCCTTTGTTGATACCGATGCATATGTAGATAGTTCTGATGTAAGTCTTGATGGGTACATTTGTACTCACGTTTGCTTATTTTATGTTTTGCAGAGAGACGTCAGTCTCGCTAGTAGTTCCGTGTGGACCTCGACGTTTAGCTTGTTACCTCAGCTACGATCTTGTGCCCTCGGCAGGATCTGGTAGATAGTCAGGCTTCTCAGCCTTTTTCATTTGTAGATGTCTGTACTCAGACATGCTAAGCTTCCGCATGTGCTTTGACTTGTATGCTCTGAATGTTGGGTCATGAGACCCATGTTTGTAATATCTGGCTCTTCGGAGCCTAATGAATAAATACTCTGAGTCATAGAGTCTTGTTGTGATGCCATGTTGTATTTGCACATATCGAGCATATTGTGTGTATGATTGAAATGCTTGGTATGTGTGGGATCCGACAATCTAGTTGTCTATCCTTAGCAGCCTCTCTTATGGGGGAATGTAGTCTAGTGCCTCCTTGAGCCATAGTAGTCCGCTACAGCCCGGTTCACCGGAGTCCTGCAAGCCCAGCACTACTGCTCTGGACACTTGACTGGCCGGCATGTGTGTCATATCGTTCCTGTGTCTGTCCCTTCGGGGAAATGTCACGCGGTGACATCCGGAGTCCTGCCTAGCCTGCTACAGCCCGGGTTCCCGGAGTCCTGTTAGCCCAGTGCTACAGCCCGGATTCGCACGCTGCTGACCGACACGTTCGATGTTGATTCATGTATGCCTGTCCCCATACGTTAGTGCCGCTTTGGGTTCACGACTAGCCATGTCGGCCCGGGTTCTCTGTCATATGGATGCTAGCGACATTGTCATATACGTGAGCCAAAAGGCGCAAACGGTCCCGGGCCATGGTAAGGCGACACCCGTGGGAGTACCGTGCGTGAGGCCGCAAAGTGATATGAGGTGTTACAGGCTAGATCGGTGTGACTTGGAATCGGGGTCCTGACAAAACCCCTGCCGGGTTACCGCCCTGAATGCCTTAGCAATACACATCCTTTTCCTCGGAGGTTGACTGCAAAAGAAAGGGCCAACTATGCTCCTCAACTATCAAAGCTTAGAGCCTTCATGGCGAACGGTTTGACAGGAGTTGATCTTGCTCGTTGTTGGATAAGCTGGAGTATTCTGCCCTTAAGCCGGCGCTCCGGTTTGATGTGTGAGTACACGGGGAGTTTGAAGGATGCTCAACGACACATTGACATTCAGCTTACAGATGCCGAAGTTACTGAGGCTGTAAAGAAGATGATGAACGAACCGGAGGTTGTCTGTGCCCAAACCGGACTACTCCCTTTCTGCACCTTCAACAAACCGCCAGCTGTAAGAATCATATAATCTTTTTATCTTAAGTTGATTCTGTCCAAATGTTTTCTGAAAGCATGACTTCTTTTTGACAGGGTAATGATCCGTTCTGGAACAAGACACCTCAAGAAAAACCGGCAAAGCCGCAAGACAAAACGGCCAAGCCACTTCGCCCAAAGACCAAGGTTGTTAAGAAACCTGCCAAGAAAAGGACCACTGCATCCTCCGATCTACCAGCTGATGACGATGTGGGTAACTCGGAATCAGAGGTAGAACTTGACTCTCTTGGTTCATTTTTCATACACCTCATTGACAATGATTATTATCAGGACGACGCTGAAGGCAGTCATGCTGATGATGTAGAGGTAATCACTCTTTCCTCTGATTCAGATCCTCTGCCAACATCAAAAATTCGTCGAGCAAATCGGAAAGTAATTTTCTCACCCCCTTGCTTACTTGGACCCAAACTTTCTTTTGAAGACACAGCAGCACGAAGCTCGCCGCACAACCTGGCACAGTGGCCAGGTAGTTACCTCCGCCGGTTTACCGAACACTCAGGTTCGGAAACGCCGATCAGAGGTCTCTTATCCCCTTGACACTTCATGCTCCAAAGCGGGTTGTTTCCGTCTGCCTCTTAACCCGTCTGATTCAAATTATCAGGGTACTTCTCACTCATCTTCTGGCGAGTCGTCGGCCACAAAGCTTCCACCCCTCAAAACAGTTCTTGGGTGAGCCATACACTTATTTTTATCCTTGATATGTTATTTTAATATATATACTGTACTGATCCTCATGTTTATCTTTGTTAGCGCCAAGCCCAGACCCAGCAAGAAGGCTCGGTTGAATAAACCGGCTGATGAGAATGTGGCTGTTGAACCGGAGAAGACTCTAGATCCTGAAGAGACCAACGTTGATGCCATACTGAATGACCCACCGCCTCAAGATCATGACTTTGTTGCTGAGCAGGTAGAAGTTGACACCACAAGCCATGCTGACCAGCCAACCAGCCCTGTCCGAACTGATGACAAACCGGCAAGTCCAGTTAAAAATACTGACAAACCGCCAACCCCAGTAACGGCTGCTGATGACAAAGATGATGACGTTATGATTACTGGCACTGGCCATACCACTCCTGGCAATCCTGTCGCTTTGTCAAAGCATACTGCCAAAGACGAGCTCTCTGCAATTGGCAAAGGCAAATGGAACGCCGATTTGTCAAATTATGCCCATCTGAATGCTCAAGACCTTCACTCCGGCTTCTTGAACCGTCTGTACACCAGCCGTGACTATGAAGCCGGTTTGGTAAATTTGATGAAGGAACGATATGAGGTAACTACATAAGTGTTTCTCTCTTACATTCAATTGCAGCTTATTAACTCCAGTAGCCCCCAAGTGACGGTTTAGGATATCAATCTAAACCGGGACTTAGTAACAATTTCCTGTTTGCAACAATGCATCTTAGCTTCACTGATGTAGCCCCCAAGGGCCGGTTTAACTTTATAAAGATGAACCAAGACTTTGTAAAAGAATTCCCATATCAGCAATTATGAGCAAACACACATTAGCCCCCAAGTGCCAAGTTTAATACTTGTATTGTGCTTGGGACTTGTAGAAATTTCTGATAAGGAGCAAATATGCATTAGCCCCCAAGTGCCAAGGGCATAACTTGTTATGTGCTTGGTACTTCAAATATGTACTGTCAACTCATTATATATCTGTGTCTTTATAGGCTGAACTGAGCAAGAAGGAAAGCCAAACCGCTGATCTGCAAGAGAACCTCAAATCCCAGCAAGCCGAAACCTCCAAAGCCATGGAGGAGTTGACCAACGCCTTAGCCGCTATGGAAAAGCTAATGCAGAGCTTCAACAAGGAGCGGGCGGATTGGAACACAGAGAAATCCGCTTTGCAGAAAAGAGCTGAAGACGCAGAAGCAGCTCTCAAACCAGTGGTAGACGAGCTGACTGGTGTAAAGCGGCAAGTACATGCTATGACCGCTGCTGTGTTTGGTAAGCAACCTTGCTTTATACTTTCAACATATCTTCCCATGTGTTGCTGGTTTACTGACGTTTATAATGATGCAGGAACTCGTATTAGCCATCTGGGCTCTGACGTACAGAAGAAATTGAAAGCGGCCTACACTCCCAGCGAACGCTTCCATTTTGGGACCAGGGTATGCATGGGATGAAGTTTGCAGCCGGTGTCCACAAAATTCTCTTCCTTTTCTTTTCTGGGGGTTCCTCAAGTATTCAACGCCGGTTCTAAATTGGCGTCCTTTATTATCTTTCTCCCTTTTTCTTTCCTCGTTTTCGTAGTTCTTCATGTTCTCCGACAACGAACCTTGAGGCTCTTGGCAATCAAGTTGACCTAATGCAGCCCATAGCCATTACGCTCTCTGATGGGATCTCCCAGGCATGTGGAGTTTTGGTTCTTCAAAATAGAATCCATTGGCGTGTTTTGCACACCTCATGAACGGCAACAGGATATTTGTGCCCCCCCCCCCCCCCCCCCCCCTCACGCAACGCAAAAATCGCCCTAGGGGTTTATTTATGAAAGCGAAGATAGCAGTAGGGATAGAGGAGAGAGGAGGAAACATGAAAAAGAAAACAAAACCCAAACCTCTTTCCATCATCATGTCAATTCCATACGCGTCGTAGCTGTTTCCCGTTGGCTGGATGGAGGCCTGTGTCTGTCCATTGAATTTCTTCCCTCTTCTTTTTTGGCAGTAAAGCGACGGGGCACTAGATTGATAGATAGATACTCTCATTACGACTTGCACACCACACCACCGAGGCATGGAACAAACTAATACTACTATACTAGTCCCTCTGTTTCTGATTTATAAACTGTCAAAACAGCTTATACTCCCTCCGTACCAAAATACAAGATGTTTTTGCACTTCAGGTACATAGGTAGTATTGAAGAACACTAGTTAATTAATATTCTTATATCATACTCTAAATACCGGACCTATGATCATGGCATAGTTGAATAATAATCGTAGTAGCATGTGTTGTACTATTATTGTATTATGTCCTCGGCTAATCACCATACCTAAGCAGTAGAAGCACTCAACCACCAGCAAGGCAGGCAGGCAACACAAGAAGGTCACATGCAGGGATGGGGAGGAGCAACCATATGTGCTGTGGCCAGCTCACTCCCTTGCTGAGCTGGCAGACGGCCACATGCATGGCACCACCAGCTCAGCCAAGGAAGGAATTCCCAAAGGAAGGAAGAATCCCACACAAAATGCCAGCCAGCCCCCAATTGGCTCCCCAGCCAGCCTTTTTTTACCTTGTTCTTTTCTTGCTTGTAAGTTGTAACACAGCACTGACAAACTTAATACTCAACTGCTATCACACAGGAGCATGCATGCATGGACAGACCAGAGAGAGAGAAAAGAAAGAGGAGGGAAAACAGAACAAAAAAGAAGCGCAAAAGGTACCCACATCTCCATTAAGTACACACATTCTTCCAACCTCTGCGGGCATTATCAGTTGTTGCAGCACTTCTCACTCATCACCACAGGTTCTGTCTGATTTTACACAAGGGGAAAACTGGTGAACTTGTCTCGGTCTTCCTTGTCTTTCTCTCTCCTCCTCCTCTCCTCACACGCTCATTCTCACCTCTGGTCCAGGTGCCCTTCTTCTCCTTCTGCCTCTATCCTCTCCCTCAGCCCAGGAACACCTGCAGCTTCACAGCAAAAAGCGACAGCTTGTTCAGACACTTCTTTTTTACTGTTATTCCAGCTGTAGCCTGCACTAGGCTTCAGCGGTAATTTAAAACGGCGCATACAACTGGGCGCAGGTAAACTACTAGTACTCCCACTGCTGGCTCGCGAAATGGCAACAAAAAGGACTCAAAAGGAGTTCATTACTTTCCTTCTTTTGGGGTACGGTACTCCGACTATTTAAAGCTTCATTCACATCAATCATGTGAAGTTTAGCCATTGGGGAAACCAAAGTGAGCTCTTGACACCCACCCTTGGTTCCCTCTACTTCTAGAACTTCCCTGGCTTTTAAGCTATGGACACGCTGCGTTCTTGCGAGGTGTGTTTGTGGCATCAGCTTTTCTCCATCAGTCCGGTACAAATAGCAGCAGCGGGAAAGAAAAGAGGGCACGAGCCGCAGGCACAGAAGGACAGGCGATGAGATGAGACACACATTCTAACATGGAAAGATAACAATCTTGCAAACGAACCCATCCCGGTAGCAAACCAGAAACGGATTAAGGAGAGAGAGAAAAATTGGCGTGTGGTTGATTCCTCAAGAGGATGGATACACGGACTGGAGCCTTGTGCTAGGCAAAAAAAAACTTCGCTTCAAAAGCAAATAAGACCAGGAGTGCAAGCATCTAATGCTTGCTGCTCTTCTTCTTGCCACTTGCAGCACTGCAACTTGCCTCCTGATCCTCCTAATGCACCATCACAAAATTAGGTTCGGCTTAACCCAATGGTTCCAGATTATTTAATGTGTGTGGCCCAATTGATCTAGGGTTTACTCAATGGAGAGTACTAGTATAGAAGTAAACAAAATCACGAGAGCTTGCGCCTGAATCTACCGACACCCAACCATGGACAACTTAATGAGCTCCAATTCCCATTACTATATGCTAATAATAATTCACTCAACCAATTGGGACACAAGAGGAGATTAAATTTGGTAAGTCAGGATTAATGGAACTCTGATTTATAAATGTGCCTGAAGGACTTCGAATTCCAGAGCTGAAATCATGGCTTTGATTTCAAACACCAGAGCAAGTTTCCTGCCGATTTATTGTGCCCAAGTTCAGCTAAGTATAACTGAAGCCATTAATCACCCACCCCTACGGGAATTACTCCTCAACAAGCTTCCAACCCAAAGAAACATTAAAATTCCAACTTTCCAGCTCCGTCTCACCGAATCAATTAGTAGAGAACAGCCTACTTGCCAACCTGTAACGGGCCTCCACTGACCCAGAACGATTGTACAATCGAAACGGAAGAAATTCCGGATACGAACAATTTTCGCTCAAGAATCCCCCGTTTTCCTCTTCCAATCGACCAGGGGAATCCAATGTTTGCGGCCACCAAGATCACGACGCGGGATCGAATCAGCAAACTGGGGACGCACTGCTGAGCTCAGATGAGAGATTGGGCATGATGAATTCGTACCAAAACCTCCGTCGCAACGAAATCTTGGCGCAGAGCTGCTCTGATTGGACGTCGAAATAAACGACCGGCGAGAAGGGGAACTTCCTACCGACTAGCAACTTTAGAGAGGGAACAAATCTGAGACATCTCAGAGAAGAAAATCTCACCTGGACTATACCTCCACCTGGCGGCTTCGACGGCGCCCATACTGGTGCTGGCTGACGGCTTGCAGTCCGGCGGCTCCTCGAAGAGCGACCTCGAGAGCCTCTTGTGCGCGTAGCCGATGTCGAACAGGATGACGCCGGAGCCAGGGTCGGAGACGAGGATGCCCTTCACCGGAAGCCACATGAAGAGCTCCTCCTGAGCCAGCCCCTCACAGCCGCGGAGCGCGCCGAAGCTGAGATTCCCTCGCACCACGGTGTCGAAGAAAGCCAGGTCGCCGTTGTCGTACGTCGCGTAGCACGGCGCCGACAGCCGCGCCTCGAGCAGGCCGTTCCCCTCGTCCAGGGTGTACGACTCGACGCTGCGCGGGAGCAGCCCGCCGGGGAGGCCGTGCGACCGCAGTAACTTGTGTATCGAGTCGGCGGCGGGCGCCACGCGGGCGAGCGCGAGGGGCGGCGCGGCGGCCAGCAGGAAGAGGCACAGGCAGACTGGGAGGGCAAGCCGGCAGGAAGGGCGAGGCCGTAGCTCCGCCATGGGAGCGGCGGCCGCGGCAGCTAGGTGGTGGTGGTGGTGGGAACGGGGATGCGGGTGGGGGCGAGGCGAATGGGAGGACGGACGAGGGGAGGTTTTAAGGGAGCAAGGGGGGATTTCAAAGTGTGGGACAAACGTGTGAAAACATAACAGACTGGGGTAGAAAATTGGGGTGAAATACCTTTGTTTGGAAGATTTCTGTTGAGCCTTGTTGCATAGCGGTTAGAATGACATTTCTGCCCTTCGCATATATGGAAATAAGTTAGTTAGGGGTTTCTACTTTCATTTTTGCTGGTCACAGGTTTCCCTTACAACACAACAGCGACGATGAAAATTCAAAATTTCAAAAATTAACAGTCCGCATGACCGTTGCTTGATTTTTGTCGGTTTCGAGCGTCACGAACTCACGATACGATGAATTACGTGCTTTTTGGTCAACCCGGGGGGTATCAAAAGGATTGTCGTGTTTTGCCCTGGCATCGTGTTTCCTCATACATCTTGTCCGGATTGGTTCCACTGGAGGGCACATTTCCCCTCCGCTAACCGAATAGAAATTAAACACTTTTGTGGTTGTTTGATTTCATATTGCCATATCAATAGGCATGAACTTAAAGCTAATGGTTCACGAACCACACTAGTGATGATGCTTTTCATCCATTTGATGATGTTGCATAAATACACTCCTCCCACCTGGCCACCACAAAAAGAAATGTGCTCTTTTGCGATGCATGATTCCTTGTATTTTATGTTCTCAACACGGTGACCATATTTGTTTCTATTTTGGTGTGTTTAGAATTTTATGTTGCACTTCTTGACCTCATGGCAACTTTGGGAAGAAACCAGTTGCTGAGCTTTTATCTTGTTCTTGACCTCATGTTCATATCTTGTTATTGCCATGTTCATATTTTGTTTCCAAGTCACACACAACGGTATTTGTCATATTGAGATGGATGTGTTATATGCATAATGTATTTTTGAATCATCTCATATGTCACAAGTTGCTGCAAAAGTGTAACTCACCTTGTACATCTATGTTCACTTTTGCACCCCCTACATTTTCTAAAGTTGTTTTTAGGGGGGGGGGGGGGAGGCATTCATTCAACCTTCTACACTTTGTATTCAAATGCAAACATTTCTAGTGTGTGCACAAATGTAGAGCGAGCACAACCTAAACTTCAAGTTAAAAAACCCAGTGATGAGCTTTACACAATATTTTTTTAGATTGAGATAACCATATTGTCATCACCACCAAAGGGGGAGACTGAAAGGACATCTAGCCCCTAACGAGGGTTTTACTGTTAATGAGATTATTATTAGACAACTAACTATGTTACGAGCTTGTTCTCACTACACACATCCTTGGAACTGAAACATAAAGTTTAGTCGGCGACCCCCTTAGCTAAAAGGAAAAAGAAGGTGGCCCATCATTTTTCTATCGGTGATTTCTCGATTTTGATTCGTATGTATGTTGTACTATTAAGAGGGGATACACCATGGATTGGAGTGTGGGAATCGATAAACACGATAAGCCATGCCACCAATATCCCATGTGAGAATGAGCCCAACATCCAGCGTGTTATTTGCTACTGGTAAGGGTCAGGCGCTTGCTAGATAGTCTGACATGGTGTTTGGCTTATGTGTTTGCTTTATGGAACGAGTCAGATATTTCAACTTGAGTTGGACCATCCTATAGGCCGGACTATCCAAGTAATATCCGACCCGTGTCCGACCTTAAAAGAAGCGTCTGCTTATGATCAGGCGTGCGTCGGACCCCCGCAAACATGGTCTGACAGGTCAAGACAGTCTGACTCAGGTTGGGTTGTCTGACTTTATCGGGAGATCAGCATACCTAGGTTTTTTTGGGGACCTATAAGTAGGACACCACTTCCCCACGAGGAAGGGGGTGCATCCAATACTTTCTCCACCATTGTTCTACACCTAAAAAAGCTTGAGCCTTCCTATCCATCAATTGATTACATCCTTTAGGGAGAGCTAGAGGAGATCCTGGTCTACTACTTCACCACAGAAAAAACTCGAGTTTGTCTTGTTACTCCGGGGTTTTGTGGGGAACCGTAGACATTTGATGTTTCCCGGGATCTTCCAAGTTGTGTGGTTGTGCCCTAGTCTAGTTTGTGAGGGTTTGGAGCTTGCCCGAAAATCTACTTCTACTGATTGGGAACTTGGGCATTTACCAATAATCTTGGAGGTTTAGGTGAGACATTCATTGTCGTGGGGGCATTTATTATTTCCTACCTCTTTGCATAATATAAGGTGTATCACCTAGTTCCATATTTAGAGAACTTTCATTTCCGCACTAACCTCTAAAAGCAACTAAGAAAGTATTAAATTTGGTAGTCGCCTATTCACCCCCCTCTAGTCCACATTTAGCACATCTTTGATCCTACAGTTATCGTATTATTGACCATGAAATTTTGAAAAATCAAGGAATAGACATTTTGTGTTAGAACCATTGATTGCTTGAGTTATCGGTTTTGAGCATCACGTCATCAGTCAATTATGAGCTTTTGTTTACCCAAATGTCTGTATTTTGCATGATTACATCATATATTTTTTGTGCATGGTTCCCTATTTGGTTCTTATAATAATAGTTTTCCTTATACGGCGTGAAAATTTGGAAAATAAGTTCTTGGTTGTTTGGGTTTTCCTTTATGATGTCAGAATTTATGGCAGTTTTACCATTAAAGTTTGAGATTAAAGAAGTAACAGTTCACGCCAACTGACTAAACCAATACTATGTTACTCGGTTCTAAATATAAGGCAAATGGGAGAAAAAAATGTGATACTTTTATGGCAAGAAAGTGGAATTTCAAACAATGGGGAAATGGGAAACAAAACATTTAACGATAAGAAATGTGATCTCTAGGTATAAACAACCGGCCTTATTTTAAAAATTTCTGTTGGAGGTTGTTGTGCAACTATTAGTATGCTAGTTTTTCCTTCAAGATCAAAAAAGAAATTTTAGAAGGTTCTATTTACTTTCACATTTTTATGGTTAAGGTTTTTTGGTACTAACTAGTAAGTACCTACATAATTGGCATGTTTTGTTGTATTCGATTACATCGTGTTTTCTCAATCTCGTGCTCAACTATAAGATGCCCCTTCATCTGCTCCATTTTTTTATTTGTGTGACTCTATTTTATCTTATTCCCTTTTTGTATTTTTTGAACATTACGCGCGTGGGTGTGGCTTTCTTTTGATCAATTGTGTGTGTGTGTGCGCGCGCGTGTGTGTGGATTTTAACTATGTGATAAATAAAAACATTTCTCATACACAGCGGGGTAAGAACGTAGAATGGAAATTGGATGTGAACATGGATGGTGATACAACATAAAGAGCACCTCCCATTACTATTATTAGTGGATTTACAATTCCATGAGAAAAATACAATGGGTTTTTGAAATTAAACATTTATTCACCTCAACTAAGTATCTACAATCTTTTCTTGGGATCATTCATGATTTTTTTCAAGAGCGCATCACATAACTTTGGAAACAAAAGTGTGTACTTTCAACCTTTCACCCTTTAGATACTATTTGGGTGTACATCAAACTCTAAAACACGATAAAACTACCATTGACTCTCAAAAAGTGAGATGAAATATACGCTCATATACCATTGCAAAGAACATACATTTGATAATTTCAACGCCATCCAAGTTGCCGTGTCAGTTTATATCCACATACCCATACAACTTGAAAATAGCGAGGTCAAATTTTAAAATGAAATGAACAATTTTATAGAATACAAACCAACAAAAATCTCCTTGTTTTTAATCCAATATAAAGGATACACAAAGTTTTAGAACTGAAATAATAAATCTTGGGAAAATAATTCACTTTGGAAACTCTGAGAATGTTTTAAGGAAACGAAATTTTCTTCCAACTCCCCTTTAATTTCCAAATAGAAAAGTGACCAATCTTTTTTCCCAATCTGGATTTTTTTTTGAAACGGGGCAAAAGACTTGCCATTTTCATCGTCTAAAAAAGAAGGTTTTAGAGGTTTATGGCCCAAGGCCAAGGTTACAATTACTCACTCTCGCGTCATTACATTACTTAAAGATTTCGCCCCTGCAATACTCCACAGAGATGCCTTGTCTTTAGTCCTAACGACAATTACCCCCATGGGAACGCTCGTGTTACGAAAGACCCGCACATTTCTCTCTTTCCACAGCTCCGAAGAGATAAGCAACATCAGTGAAGCAAGCGTCCTTCATGATTGAGTCTTGTTGGTGGCATAGTGGTTCCACCACTCTTTGACAGAAGCGACACTACCCAATTAGAAGGGTGAACATCATGAAGACCAAGTCGGTCCTTGATCATGCACCAAACCTGAACCATGTAACGACGTTGATATAGGAGGTGGGCCGCCGATTCGTAGACCTACTTTCAAAGAAGGAAAATGTTACAGTTTGGCCACCCACGCTGTTGAAGCCTGTCCGCCGTCCGAATCATGTTGTTGATTCCGAGCGAAGCAAAAAAAGTTGCACTGAGGAGGAGCCCAGTCTTCCACACCACTGGGATCGTGGCCGTATCAGTGGAAAAAATATTTGGAGGATAGAAAAAAAAGGGTGAGAATCTCTTTGGCTTTGAGAGTTGGTGTTAAGAGATGTTTGGGTTTTAGAGCTCAAGGATGTAGTGTGCACTGAGCGGAGTAGTCTTTCCGCACAATTAAAATAAAAAGAAGATTGTACTTGAAGGGTGATACACTTGTATGATTTGTATCAATGAAATTTGCCTTTGTATCAAAGTAGCTAGTTGCATGTAGTGGTGTTGAGGTGTTGTAGGCCACTACAGAATCATGTCACTTATATCAAGGATAGCTCGAAGTGTGTTATTTGTAAGTACCCTATGGTTCATACTAGAAGTTAGTTGCATGGAAAGGTGAGCTCAATGAGAGTACACTGGTTGTTCTATTTTTTTGCGAATGTACACTGGCTGTTCTAGAATGTGTTATTTCTGCACAACAGAAAAAATATCAACTTAGTTCTTCTCATTATCCTTCATATTCTTGATAGTGACAACAAAGGTGGTGCAATAATATCTCTTGTTGGCTTTGGAAGCTTATTTTCTGCCAAAGATAAGCAAAATCTCCTGTGATCAAGGCTTTGTTCCTCTAATAATGGGGTAGCTAGAGATGTTTAACTTACAAGACTAGCAAAAGATTATACATCATAGATAGACCCACAACTTGGTAAGTACATTTTCTTTCCTACGGTTACTATCGCATACTTAAAGTTTATGTATGTCATTTTTCGTATCTGTGAAATTATTCACAAAGTCACAAACAAATCTCCATCATTCAACTAGTAAGCTTTAAAGTAGCAATCAATCCTATACAACGATCAATCCAAATGAATATATTTTTTTGCACAAAAATGTTGAACCGGTTGAAACATTTCCTTTTCTATATATAGTGAAGTCTTACTAAAAAGTTATAAACATTGCCACCATGGTTGGACGCAACATTGAGGCCACGCCACCCTCACCGAATCGACGCCAAAGAGTATATACGTCACAGAGAAAGCTAAAGCCACCACGACCGGGGCAATCCCGCCAAAATCAATCTCGACAATATCGTAGCGTCGCCGATATATATTCCTCTCTTTCTTGCGAAAATAACAATATAGTTTTGTCGCGTTAGAAAGTTACAACACCGTCACTCATTTTAGAAAGCAATTGCCTATTTTGAACTATATCAAAGATAATGATTTGGAAATGAGCGTGCGTTGTTCCATTAGTTGTTTAAACATATTTTGAATAACAGCAACAAATTTGTAACCATATATTCCCGCCAAAAAAATTGTAACCATATATTACAAATAAAACAGCATATCCTCAAAAAGAAAAGAAAAGAAAGAAAAACCCAGCAAAACCGAGCGTGTGTTGCAAGTAGTCCTACTAGTTTAACGCCCGTGCATTGCTACGGGTGAACAGAAAACATAGTGAAGCACGATTGTTTCAGTTCCTATAATAACAAATTCATTGTTTCTTCCCCTTCTTTCTTCGTAGGCATGGTCGTGTTTCTTTAACCACGCCCTCCTCACATCATATCTTTATCCTTACCCTTGCTTTTCCTTAACCTTTTTTGTCGCCATTGTGTTTGAACCCTCTTCGAAATGTTGTATTTATATATATATATATATATATATATTATGTTTTTATCAATTCAAAATATTATTTTAATATCTTTTTTGGCGACCAATTAGTTGAAATAAAACTTAAGCAGTGCCTCTCACAACTAACTGAAAGGAAACATGAATTACGTTGAGTACTGAAACAAAAGAACAGAATCTTATTTTCTGAAAAATAGACCCTCTAAAACAACATATACTACTCCCAATCATAAAGAAAAAAAAGATAACAGAAGAGGTACAGTTACTACAAAACACATTTGACCTTTAGGTTACTTCTCATAAAATCTTATTTCTATATCTGCCAAATGACTCTGGAGGAGCATCTTACGTTCAAGCACTTTTGTGTGAAGAGGCAGCTTGAGTTCAAGCTTGTCCTCTTGATTCTCAGGAGGAACCCTTTAACATCCTTGAGAACATAAAAATCTTAACAAAGCAAGCACTATGTTTGCAGTCCTTCTCCTGAATATGCAAATTCTTTCTCAGAATGTAGATTTACTTCAACCACATGCTTCAAAGTTCCCTAGCAAAAAAACAAACAAACTCCAGAATACATAAGTTTGCATCATAGAAGTATAAAGCTATGAGAAGCATTGTAGTGTATACTCACTTCGAGCAAACTAACAGCCACCGTAATTCTTTCAAGTTTTTCTAATGACATTATCATCCACGTAGTTCTGTTACAATATACATAGTACGTCGGCAGTCCGACAATTAGTATTCAGGTCCTATATACCATCTAAGAAAATGCAAGCATGTTTTCTTCCTACTGGTAGCATGTTCCTTTGATTGTTCAAAGTATATATCCGGTGATGTTTGACTATATTTAGAAAATAATGCATTGTCCCAGATTGAGATTAATCATGATGTTACATTGGCAAATACATTGTGTACGTTGGGATATTTTTTCTAACAATAGCGACAATAACAGATATTGTCGTGCAACAATAACAATAAAGGAATCCAATTGATCTCCTCGGCATCCTCATATGAGTTGTCGCTGTTCATAACATAGCTTTACCCGATGATACCCACCTCATGGGAGTCTAGGTATCTTCAATTCCTAAGCTTGCTCGAGGACGGGATTCGGCGGTCAGCGCTTTTTTGGCCATGTACAGGTTGCCTAATATGCCAATTGAGCAGAGCACGGCACGGATGAAAATCTCATAGTAGCAAATTCTCAATCCAGATATGAGGGATTCCTCGTGATAACTACTACTCCCTCTGTTCACTTATATAAGACGTTCAAGCCTGTTCACACAGTGTTCTAAACAGTTAAAAACCAGCTGCCTTAAATGCCTTATAAAAACGAACGGAGGGAGTACCACTAATGGAATGGTCTAAACACGATTAAGCTAGAAGAGACGACCAAACCTAAGGATGTAACCTGTAGCGCGCGTCTGGAGACTCCTCACACATTTTTGGGATCTGAAGCTGCCACCTTAAACCATCTAGTAGTCCTCGGAATACTATACTGAAAATTGTTGTCTAAATTTTAAACACCGCGTGTTCCAACCCTTTGCCTACAATGCTATTATGAATCAGAATATATGTGTGATTTTTTAAAACAAAGTTAATTGTACTTAGCAGGGCCATAACAAGAGCATATCAACCGACATTTGTTCTTACCAGCACCAAAAGAAAGGAAAAATGCAAGGCAAGCTCTCCCTCCATCCCAAAATAAGCATCTACTAAATCAAAGATGCTTATTTTGGGATGGAGAGAGTATATCAGTACACGACAAAAATATTAACATGTCAAATGATGAAAAATAAAACTAACTTTAAAACTAATCTGTCCTTTTAAAAAAGGCATAGTAACAAGAAAAATCGATGCAAGCCAAAATTGTTTATTGTACTACTTTCCTTAGTAGTTGATACCAGAATGCGGTAAAACAATAAATTAATTGCCTGATTTATTGTACTACAGTTTGTTGTCGGTCTACAGCCAAACCACTGGTTAAAGTTAGAAAGATGAACAGATAATAAAATTTGTATTCAAGCAACACGGACAATAAAAGTTATCTGAATGTGCACATCTACGTTCATGCTGAAAGAAATCAAAGAGAAGCGATAATCACCTTATATGTCCAGATCTCCTTATCGGTTTCTCTTTATGAGTAGTTGGCTGCCTTCTTGTTTACCAGGCCTGAAAAATCACACCAACCACCAAACCAATCTATCAGTAGCACCAGAGACATCCATAATTCATTCGATCAGGAGAGGGGAAACAGCTACCAACCATAATACTTGTGAGAGTGTACACTGTAAAAAGTTGTTTGGCTTCCTTGTTGAACTTAATCTTGGCATTGTTGTTGATGAACTGCCTGATTGGGAAGCAGATTTTTCCTTCTGCACAAGCTTTCAGACCAGGATTATCCAAAAAAAGATATCCTAGCCTAAGAAATCATATCAACCAATGAATATGAAGCCTGGAAGAAAAAAGGAGACATAGTATAGCTATAAGTGTAAGTATTCTGGAGTTTCTATCTCACCATAACCGAGAGCTCCTGCATAATGGCGGCATATCAGGATCTTTCTGGTGGCCGCCCTGAAGTTTACGTCGGATGATGATGGACTGCAGACCTTCTTGGCGACATGAAGGCAAGGTGCGCCGCGCCCGCAGCCAAAATCAAACAAGGAAGTCGACAGCCATGAATCAGCAGCGCCGACCCGCCACGCTTTGGAACCATGACCTCATCTTCCTCTGTCGGCGATTAGGCCAGCGCCGCCGCTGTCCGCTCTTCCCTCTCTCTTATCTCTCTCTTTCTCTCCCCCATCTCTCTTCCAAGGCGGGCGCACGGGACGGGAGGCATCCCTCACCTTGATCCAGAAGGCGCGTGGCAGCGGATGGATCGGTGGCGGGGCGACGAACACAGCCGCCGGTGGCGGCGACTTTTCCTGGAGAGAGATGGGGTCGGGATCGGGAGTGAGTTGGGAGTTGGGAGTTGGGGGGAGGCGGAGACGTGAGTGTGTGTTAGCGACAGTTTTTTTTCTCTCTGTGTTCGATCGGGGATGGGAGGAAGTGTGGGCTGGTTTCTGGGCCACGTCCAACGCGGTCGGGAATGAGAGGAAGGCAGTATCGATGGTACGTGGGCTTGCGGGCTGGATTTTATGCGGGCGTGTGGGACACCGAACGATGGTTGTTGTACGAGGCGGGAGGATCGAACGAGGTGGTCGAACCATCGCGACGTTTGATCCCCTTTAATAGTAGAGATATATATGCCGGAGGGGCACTTTGGTCCAGCCACACAATACATACTTTGTTCCAAGCCGCTCCGTGAGAAACAACAGCGAATAAAATGGTGCATCGTTGGGGTGGCATGGCATCGTCGTTAGCGGAGGCCTTCGTCCCGGTAAACTCTGGAACCCTCGATAAATAACCCTAACAGACTAACTGACAGGCCACGATGGACGGGCGTCGGGCGTAATGAAACCCGCGAAGAGAACCGCTGGCTGACAGGCGAGATTACGTGGGCGGAGGCTTATGTGTACGCTAGCGAAGCCATTCCCCGCACTCCTCCTCCTACAACCAACCGATCGCTGTCGTCGTCGGGCGGGCGGGCGGGCGGGCGGGCACGGGGGGCGGCCTGCTGCCGGCGCCGCCGCGTCGCAACAAAAACGGGAGCTCTGTTACGGAGCTGTACGCACGCCCGGCTCCTTTCTATCCTTCCCGGCGTCGGTTTCCGGCGTAAAAAGTCGAGGGAAGCTGGCCTGTCCGTGCTACTGCTGTGGGCGGCCGACCTTTTCGCCCTTTTCCGAGTTCAATGCGGGGTTTCATGTGATGTGATAATACGCGGCCAAAGGCGGGCGTGAGCGTGCCTGCATGCTTCGCGATGAATGCTTCAGTTTCCGGTGTATGTATGCGTCCCGTGCGAGGTTACGGCGCTGTTTCTCGCGAGGCTGTTGCGATTTATTTTTTTCGCATCATAGTACGCCGAGAAATCGTTCGGTTCGGAACAGTTCGGCGAGCGGCTTGATTATGGCTGTGGGAGCACACAGGTCCTGATATATACTAGTACAAGGGGAGCTAAAGGCTGCCAAATAGGCTTTGCAATCTGATCATTAATCTCCTGATGTATTATACTACTAGTACTACCTAACAGCCCATCTTGTCGTGGTTTATGGAGTATTATTATTCTCAAGGCCGCAACAGGGAGGCCATCTGCCGCTGCTCTGGACTCGTCCTCTGAACCAGCATTTTTTATCAAACCATCTTCACTCATATTTGTAGCTAGGACGCTGGTTAGGAGCTTACTACACTTGTATCAATAGGTTGGGTGCAATTCAAATTCAAAGAGTTTGTCATTTCATTTCAAATTCAAATTGTGATTATAGAAGAAAATGAAAGAAACCACTAGTTCAATGTGAATATTGTAATATACCTTCCTTTTTGAATGCACATTGTTTCCGGCCCGAGCGCTCTGATTGTTGCGTCCTCTCCGGCCTTCGGCTCGGCATCCCGGCGGCTCCGTCCCCGACAGATTGGATCTGCACTCCTTTTCGGCTCCTAGCTTACTGGTGACGTCGGTTGCCACCCCTTCCTCCGCGTCGGCTCTTTCCGCCCTGCCACCTTTCGACCCCGCCCACCTCCACGACTTGCAAATCCCAAAGCTCGCATTTTTCGGCGTCGCCGGGTGCCACCCTCCGTCAGCGGGTGCAACCCCACCACCCCATTCTGAGGTGTCAATATCGACGAGTGAAGCGACTTCCTCATCTTCGGACTCTGATCTGCGGCAATGGAATTGCTCGGACTCAGGCCAGGGCAAAATCCCTGCTTGGCTCGCCGACGCTGGCAGCGGCGGCACCCGCGGGTGTTGTTTCCCTTCTTGGAGGCGCTGCCATGGACTCTATCCGCGCCCCTCTTCGAGCACCGGGGGAAACCCTTGGTCCAGCTCTTCGGATCGGATGACGGCGGCGTCATGACGTCTCTCCCCTTCTTGAAGGCGCCATCTTGCTTGCTCGCGGCGTCCCTGGTGTTGGAGTTAGAGATGATCGACACCTTGCCAGTTCGGCTTGCCCCTCTACCTAGTCTTGGCTTGGTGGTTTAGCTATGTTTTTTCCTTTGTCTAGGCTGAGCATCTCGTGTCTCTCTGCTCTGCGTCCCATGTCCACGCCTTCTCATGTATGCGTCTATGCTATGTGTTGTATCCTCTTATGTACTCATTCTGCTTTTCTTCTACCAATGCAATAATACGCAAGCTTTGCTATTCGCGAAAAAGTCTACATTTAAAAAGCCCTCCTTCCACACCACTTATTGCTTTTGCCTGTTCAGAGACACCAATTTTTTGGTCCATAAAAGGAAACTTACCAATTTTGATAGGTGTGCATTACTTAGTCCATACTAGTAAATGTCATCGCAAATAACCAAGAGCAAGAGCAATAATCCCCCCTCCCCCCATGCTCTACCTTCTACAGTTGCGCCTAGTGGGATGAAAGCCTCATGGGGAATGACAACATTCTCAGAAGGCGACATAGTGGCCTCCTCATTTACCTAATGTGGAATGCCTAGAAGGAGAGGAACTGACACATCTTCAAAGGCACAAGACTGACGTACATCGAGGTGGCCCACCTCGCCTTTGACGTAATTTCACAGCGTGAGTTGGCCTTCAGGCGACTTGTGATTACAACTCATGAGTACTTAGAGCATCTATAGCTGGGCGCCCCCAAACCCACCTCAAACGCCCAGGCGGACGACCCGGTCATAAAAAAGCGACCCAAACGGGCGCCTCAAACGGGCCTCAAACACCCGGGCTGACTGACACCCCTCATATCCAGCCCAAATCTGGGGCAGACATGGGGGTGCCCAGGCACGTCTGCCACGTCATCCTCGGCCCACGCTGGCCCATCTGACCCCACATATACCCCCCATCCGCTCGCCAGACCAAACCCTAGCAACTGCACTCCACTCCCCTCCACTCCCTTCGCCACCCAAGCTCTCGTCCGGCGATCTCCGGCATGGCGGGTGAAAGTGCAATTGTCACTCAATTACATTTTGATGATTGATCACAATATGATTTGCGAGGACTAATGCCGATTGTCAAGTTTATTTCAGGACATTATCGCCTCTTGTGCGTCGACGGACGTCGGTAACCCTATCAAGACCAAAGAGAGAAAAGACGGTGTTCGTTGTCGGCTCGAGAAGTTTTTCAGTTTCTTTTTGAGTCATAGGAAGAACCGTACTATCAAGAGGGGTTGCTATGATCTCAGAGTTGGGGAACTCAAATTTCTCTCCTTTCTATTTCATCCATTTCGGGCTTTATCGGAAGTTTCTCCATTTGCAGGGGCTGCCTCCCTCTCTTCTCCACCTCCTCTTGCCGCTCCCTGATCATTGCGGGTGCCCGGGGTCTAGAGCCCCGGGTGCCCATCCCCTTTCCCGCCTCCACCTCGCCCCTCCTTGCTCGGTGCGGGTGCCCGACCCCTTGCCCAGCGCCTCCTCACCCTTCCTGCTCGGTGCGAGTGAGGGAGTCCTGGATCATGGGGTCCTCGGGTGTCCGGGCTATGTGACGTGGGCCGGACAGATGGGCCGTGAAGATACAAGATAGAAGGCCTTCCCCCGTGACCGGATGGGACTCTCCTTTGCGTGGATGGCAAGCTTGGCGTTCGGATATGAAGATTACTTTCTCTGTAAACCGACTCTGTACAACCCTAGCCCCCTTCGGTGTCCATATAAACCGGAGGGTTTAGTCCGTAGAGGCAATCATTGTTGGGGAACGTAGCAATAATTCAAAATTTTCCTACGTGTCACCAAGATCAATCTAGGAGATGCTAGCAACGAGAGAGAGGGAGTGCATCTTCATACCCTTGAAGATCGCTAAGCGGAAGCGTTACAAGAACGCGGTTGGTGGAGTCGTACTCGCGGCGATTCAAATCGCGGAAGATCCGATCTAGCGCCGAACGGACGGCGCCTCCGCGTTCAACACACGTACAGCCCGGGGACGTCTCCTCCTTCTTGATCCAGCAAGGGGAGAGGAGAAGTTGAGGGAGAACTCCAGCAGCACGACGGCGTGGTGGCAATGGAGCTCGTGGGTCTCTGGCAGAGCTTCGCTAAGCACTACGGAGGAGGAGGAGGAGGAGGTGTATGAAGAGGGAGGGCTGCGCCAGGGAAGAGGTGCGGCTGCTCTCCCACCCCTCCACTATATATAGGGGCAAGGGGAGAGGGGGAGGCGCCCTAGGGTTTCCCCTAGGGGCGGCGGCCAAGCAGATTGGATCTCCCTAGGGAAAATCCTAGGGAGACTTGCCCCCCAAGCCAAGCAGGTGGAGGCGCCCCACCTCCCCAAGTAACATGGGAAAGGGTGTGGGGGGGGGGGCGCACCACCCCTTAGTGGGCTGGTTTGCCCCTTCCCCTTTGGCCCATGAGGCCCTCCAACACTTGTCGGGGCTCCCGAAACACCTTTCGGTCATGCTGGCCATAGCCTGGTACCCCCGGAACACTTCTGGACTCCAATACCCTTCGTCCAATATATCGATCTTCACCGCCGGACCATTCCGGAACTCCTCGTGATGTCCGGGATCTCATCCGGGACTCCGAACAACCTTCGGTAACCACATACTATTTCCCATAACAACTCTAGCGTCACCGAACCTTAAGTGTGTAGACCCTACGGGTTCGGGAACCATGTAGACATGACCGAGACACCTCTCCGGCCAATAACCAATATCGGGATCTGGATACCCATATTGGCTCCCACATGTTCCACGATGATCTCATCGGATGAACCACGATGCCGGGGATTCAATCAATCCCGTATACAATTCCCTTTGTCAATCGGTATGTTACTTGCCCGAGATTCGATCGTCGGTATCCCTATACCTCGTTCAATCTCGTTACCGGCAAGTCTCTTTACTTGTTCCGTAACGCATGATCCCGTGGCTAACTCCTTAGTCACATTGAGCTCATTATGATGATGCATTACCGAGTGGGCCCAGAGATACCTCTCCGTCATACGGAGTGACAAATCCCAGTCTCGATTCGTGCCAACCCAACATACACTTTCGGAGATACCTGTAGTGCACCTTTATAGCCACCCAGTTACGTTGTGACGTTTGGTACACCCAAAGCATTTCTACGGTATCCGGGAGTTGCACAATCTCATGGTCTAAGGAAACGATACTTGACATTAGAAAAGCTCTTAGCAAACGAACTACACGATCTTGTGCTATGCTTAGGATTGGGTCTTGTCCATCACATCATTCTCCTAATGATGTGATCCCGTTATCAATGACATCCAATGTCCATGGTCAGGAAGCCATAACCATCTATTGATCAACGAGCTAGTCAACTAGAGACTCACTAGGGACATGTTGTGGTCTATGTATTCACACATGTATTACGGTTTCCAGTTAATACAATTATAGCATGAATAATAGACAATTATCATGAACAAGGAAATACAATAATAACCATTTTATTATTGCCTCTAGGGCATATTTCCAACAGTCTCCCACTTGCACTAGAGTCAATAATCTAGTTCACATCACTATGTGATTGTAATGAATCCAACACCCATGGGGTTTGTTCATATCTCGCTTGTGAGAGAGGTTACTAGTCAACGGGTCTGAACCTTCCAGATCCGTGTGTGCTTTACAAATCTCTATGTCATCTTGTAGATGCAGCAACCACGCGCTACTTGGAGCTGTTCCAAATAACTGCTCTACTATACGAATCCGGTTTACTACTCAGAGTCATCCGGATTAGTGTCAAAGTTTGAATCGACGTAACCCTTTACGACGAACTCTTTTACCACCTCCATAATCGAGAAAATTCCTTAGTCCACTAGTTACTAAGGATAAGTTCGAACGCTGTCATGTGATCCATTCCTGGATCACTATTGTACCCCTTGACTAACTCATGGCAAGGCACACTTCAGGTGCGGTACACAGCATAGCATATTGTAGAGCCTACGTCTAAAGCATAGGGGACGACCTTCGTCCTTTCTCTCTCTTCGGCCGTGGTCAGGTCTTGAGTCTTACTCAATACTCACACCTTGTAACACAGCCAAGAACTCCTTCTTTGCTGATCTATTTTGAATTCCTTCAAAATCTTGTCACGGTATGTATTCATTTGAAAGTACTATTGAGCGTTTTTTATCTATCCTTATAGATCTTGATGCTCAATGTTCAAGTAGCTTAATCCAGGTTTTCCATTGAAACACACTTTTCAAATAACCCTGTATGCTTTCCAGAAATTCTACATCATTTCTGATCAACAATATGTTAACAACATATACTCATCAAAAATTCTATAGTGCTCTCACTCACTTCTTTGGAAATACAAGTTTCTCATAAACTTTGTATAAACCCAAAATCTTTGATCATCTCATCAAAGCGTACATTCCAACTTCGAGATGCTTACTCCAGTCCTTAGAAGGATTGCTGGAGCTTTGCATACTTGTTAGCATCTTTCAGGATTGACAAAACCTTCTGGTTGTATCACATACAACCTTTCCTCAAGAAAATCGTCGAGAAAACAATGTTTTGACATCCTATCTGCAAGATTTCATAAATAATGCAACAACTGCTAATATAATTCCAACAGACTCTTAGCATCGCTACGAGTGAGAAAGTCTCATCGCAGTCAACTCCTTGAACTTGTCGGAAAACATCTTAATGACAAGTCGAGCTTTCTTAATGGTGACACTTACCATCATTGTCTGTCTTCCTTTTAAAATCCATCTGCACCCAACAGCCTTACGGCCATCAAGTAGTTCTTCCAAAGTCTACACTTTGTTTTTATACATGGATCCTCTCTCGGATTTTATGGCCTCGAGCCATTCGTCGGAATCCGGGCCCATCATCGCTCCTCCATAGCTCGTAGGTTCATTGTTGTCTAGCAACATGACTTCCAAGACAGGATTACGTACAACTCTGAAGTAGTGCGCATCCTTGTCGTCCTACGAGGTTTGGTAGTGACTTGATCCGAAGTTTCATGATCACTATCATAAGCTTCCACTTCAATTGGTGTAGGTGCCACAGGAACAACTTCCTGTGCCCTGCTACACACTAGTTGAAGTCATGGTTCAATAACCTCATCAAGTCTCCACCATCCTCCCACTCAATTTTTTCGAGAGAAACTTTTCCTCGAGAAAGGACCCGTTTCTAGAAACATCACTTTTGCTTCCAGATCTGAAATAGGAGGTATACCCAACTGTTTTGGGTATTTTATGAAGATGCATTTATCCGCTTTGGGTTCGAGCTTATCAGCCTGAAACTTTTTCACATAAGCGTCGCAGCCCCAAACTTTTAAGAAACGATAGCTTAGGTTTCTCTAAACCATAGTTCATACGGTGTCGTCTCAACGGAATTGCGTGGTGCCCTATTTAAAGTGAATGCAGTTGCCTCTAATGCCTAACCCATGAACGATAGTGGTAATTCGATAAGAGACATCATGGCATGCACCATATCCAATAGGGTGCAGTTATGATGTTTAGACACACCATCACACTATGGTGTTCCAAGCGGTATTAGTCGTGAAACAATTTCCACAATGTCTTAATTGTGTGCAAAACTCGTAACTCACATATTCATCTCTATGATCATATCATAGACATTTTATCCTCTCGTCACGACGATCTTCAACTTCACTCTGAAATTACTTGAACCTTTCAATAATTCAGACTTGTGTTTCATCAAGTAAATATTCTCAGCATCTACTCAAATCATCTGTGAAGTAAGAACATAATGATATCCACTGCGTGCCTCAGCACTCATTGGACTGCACACATCAAATGTATTCCTTCCAACAAGTTGCTCTCTTGTTCCATCTCACTGAAAACGAGGCCTTTCAGTCATCTTGCCCATGTGGTATGATTTGCATGTCTCAAGTGATTCAAAATCAAGCGAGTCCAAACGATCCATCTGTATGGAGTTTCTTCATGCATATCTACCAATAGACATGGTTCGCATGTCTCAATCTTTTCAAAAATGAGTGAGTCCAAAGATCCATCAACATGGAGCTTCTTCATGCGTTTTATACCAATATGACTCAAATGGCAGTGCCACAAGTATGTGGTACTATCATTACTATTTTATATCTTTTGGCATGAACATGTGTATCACTACGATCGAGATTCAATAAACCATTCATTTTAGGTGCAAGACCATTGAAGGTATTATTCAAATAAATAGAGTAACCATTATTCTCCTTAAATGAATAACCGTATTGCGATAAACATAATCCAATCATGTCTATGCTCAACGCAAACACCAAATAACAATTATTTAGGTTTAATACCAATCCGGATGGTAGAGGGAGCGTACGATGTTTGATTACATCAACCTTGGAAACACTTCCAACACATATCGTCATCTCACCTTTAGCTAGTCTCCGTTTATTCCGTAGCCTTTTATTTTGAGTTACCAACACTTAGCAACCGAACCGGTATCTAATACCCTGGTGCTACTAGGAGTACTAGTAAAGTACACATTAAATATAATGTATATCCAATATACTTCTGTCGACCTTGCCTGCCTTCTCATCTATTAAGTATCTAGGGTAGTTCTGCTTCAGTGACCGTTCCCCTCATTACAGAAGCACTTAGTCTCGGGTTTGGGTTCAACCTTGGGTTTCTTCACTAGAGCAGCAACTGATTTGCTGTTTCATGAAGTATCCCTTCTTGAAACTAGTGGTTTTACTAACCATCAACAATTGATGCTCCTACTTGGTTTCTACTTTCGCGGTGTCAAACGCCGCGAGTTGCTCAAGGATCATCATGTCTATCCCTGATATGTTATAGTTCATCACAAAGCTCTAATAGCTTGGTGGCAGTGACTATGGAGAACCATCACTATCTCGTCTGGAAGATTAACTCCCACTCGATTCAAGCGATTGTATTACTCAGACAATCTGAGCACATGCTCAACGGTTGAGCTTTTCTCCCTTAGTTTGCAGGCTTAAGAAACTTGTCAGAGGTCTCATACCTCTTGACGTGGGCACGAGCCTAAAATCCCAATTTCAGCTCTTGGAACATCTCATATGTTCCGCGACGTTTCAAAATGTCTTTGGTGCCTCAATTCTAAACCGTTCAACATTACGCACTGAACTATCACGTAGTCATCAAAACGTGTATGCCAGATGTTCGCAACATCCACAAACGACGCTCAAGGTTCAGCACACCGAGCGGTGCATTAAGGACATAAGCCTTCTGTGCAGCAATGAGGAAAATCCTCAGTTTACGGACCCAGTCCGCATAATTGCTACTATCAAATTTCAACTAAATTTTCTCTAGGAACATATCTTAAACAGTAGAACTAAAGCGTAAGCTACGACATAATTTGCAAAGACCTTTTGACTATGTTCATGATAATTAAGTTCATCTAATTATTTAATGAACTCCCACTCAGATATACATCCCTCTAGTCATCTAAGTGATACATGATCCGAGTCAACTAGGCCGTGTCCGATCATCACGTGAGACGGACTAGTCATCATCGGTGAACATCTCCATGTTGATCGTATCTACTATACGACTCATGTTCGACCTTTCGGTCTCTTGTGTTCCGAGGCCATGTCTGTACATGCTAGGCTCGTCAAGTCAACCTAAGTGTTTCACATGTGTAAATCTGGCATACACCCGTTGTATGCGAATGTTAGAATCTATCACACCCGATCATCACGTGGTGCTTCGAAACAACGAACCTTTGCAACGGTGCACAGTTAGGGGGAACACGTCTCTTGAAATTTTAGTGAGGGATCATCTTATTTATGCTACCGTCGTTCTAAGCAAATAAGATGTAAACATGACAAACATCACATGCAAATCATAAAGTGACATGATATGGCCAATATCATCTTGCGCCTTTGATCTCCATCTTCGAGGCGCGGCATGATCACCTTCGTCACCGGCATGACACCATGATCTCCATCATCGTGTCTTCATGAAGTTGTCTCGCCAACTATTACTTCTACTACTATGGCTAACGGTTAGCAATAAAGTAAAGTAATTACATGGCGTTTTCATTGACACGCAGGTCATACAATATATTAAGACAACTCCTATGGCTCCTGCCGGTTGTCATACTCATCGACATGCAAGTCATGATTCCTATTACAAGAACATGATCAATCTCATACATCACATATATAATTCATCACATCCTTTTGGCCATATCACATCACATAGCATACCCTGCAAAAACAAGTTAGATGTCCTCTAATTGTTGTTGCATGTTTTACGTGGCTGCTATGGGTTTCTAGCAAGAACGTTTCTTACCTACACAAAAGCCACAACAGTGATATGCCAATTGCTATTTACCCTTCATAAGGACCCTCTTCATCGAATCCGATCCGACTAAAGTGGGAGAGACAGACACCCGCTAGCCACCTTATGCATCAAGTGCATGTCAGTCGGTGGAACCTGTCTCACGTAACTGTACGTGTAAGGTCGGTCCGGGCCGCTTCATCCCACAATGCCGCCGAATCAAGATAAGACTAGTAACGGTAAGCAAATTGAACAAATCATCGCCCACAACTACTTTGTGTTCTACTCGTGCATCGAATCTACGCATAGACCTAGCTCATGATGCCACTCTTGGGGAACGTAGCAATAATTCAAAATTTTCCTACGTGTCACCAAGATCAATCTAGGAGATGCTAGCAACGAGAGAGAGGGAGTGCATATTCATACCCTTGAAGATCGCTAAGCGGAAGCGTTACAAGAACGCGGTTGGTGGAGTCGTACTCGCGGCGATTCAAATCGCGTAAGATCCGATCTAGCGCCGAACGGACGCCGCCTCCGCGTTCAACACACGTACAGCCCGGGGACGTCTCATCCTTCTTGATCCAGCAAGGGGAGAGGAGAAGTTGAGGGAGAACTCCAGCAGCACGACGGCGTGGTGGCAATGGAGCACGTGGTTCTCCGGCAGAGCTTCGCTAAGCACTACGGAGGAGGTGTATGAAGAGGGAGGGCTGTGCCAGGGAAGAGGTGTGGCTGCCCTCCCACCCCTCCACTATATATAGGGGCAAGGGGAGAGGGGGAGGCGCCCTAGGGTTTCCCCTAGGGGCAGCGGCCAAGCAGATTGGATCTCCCTAGGGAAAATCCTAGGGAGACTTGCCCCCCAAGCCAAGCAGGTGGAGGCTTGCCTCCCAAGCCAGGTGGAGGCACCCCACCTCCCCAAGTAACGTGGGAAAGGGTGTGGGGGGCGCACCACCCCTTAGTGGGCTGGTTTGCCCCTTCCCCTTTGGCCCATGAGGCCCTCCAACACTTGTCGGGGCTCCCGAAACACCTTTCGGTCATGCTGGCCATAGCCTGGTACCCCCGGAACACTTCCGGACTCCAATACCCTTCGTCCAATATATCGATCTTCACCGCCGGACCATTCTGGAACTCCTCGTGATGTCCGGGATCTCATCCGGGACTCCGAACAACCTTCGGTAACCACATACTATTTCCCATAACAACTCTAGCGTCACCGAACCTTAAGTGTGTAGACCCTACGGGTTCGGGAACCATGCAGACATGACCGAGACACCTCTCCGGCCAATAACCAATAGCGGGATCTGGATACCCATATTGGCTCCCACATGTTCCACGATGATCTCATCGGATGAACCACGATGCCGGGGATTCAATCAATCCCGTATACAATTCCCTTTGTCAATCGGTATGTTACTTGCCCGAGATTCGATCGTCGGTATCCCTATACCTCGTTCAATCTCGTTACCGGCAAGTCTCTTTACTTGTTCCGTAACGCATGATCCCGTGGCTAACTCCTTAGTCACATTGAGCTCATTATGATGATGCATTACCGAGTGGGCCCAGAGATACCTCTCCGTCATACGGAGTGACAAATCCCAGTCTCGATTCGTGCCAACCCAACATACACTTTCGGAGATACCTGTAGTGCACCTTTATAGCCACCCAGTTACATTGTGACGTTTGGTACACCCAAAGCATTCCTACGGTATCCGGGAGTTGCACAATCTCATGGTCTAAGGAAACGATACTTGACATTAGAAAAGCTCTTAGCAAACGAACTACACGATCTTGTGCTATGCTTAGGATTGGGTCTTGTCCATCACATCATTCTCCTAATGATGTGATCCCGTTATCAATGACATCCAATGTCCATGGTCAGGAAACCATAACCATCTATTGATCAACGAGCTAGTCAACTAGAGACTCACTAGGGACATGTTGTGGTCTATGTATTCACACATGATTACGGTTTCCAGTTAATACAATTATAGCATGAACAATAGACAATTATCATGAACAAGGAAATACAATAATAACCATTTTATTATTGCCTCTAGGGCATATTTCCAACAATCATAATCACACAGGCTAGGCATCTAGGGTTTAGCCATTACGATCTCGAGGTAGATCAACTCTTGTAACCCCTATAGTCATCAAAGTCAATCAAGCAGGAAGTAGGGTATTACCTCCATTAAGAGGGCCTGAACCTGGGTAAACATTGTGTCCCCTGCCTCCTGTTACCCTCGATCCTTAGACGCACAATTCGGGACCCCCTACCCGAGATCTGCCGGTTTTGACACCGACATTGGTGCTTTCATTGAGAGTTCCAGTGTGCCGTTGTCGAAAGGCTCGATGGCTACATCAGTCATCTACAACAATGCTGCCGCGAAGGAGATTTTCCTCCCCAACCAGATCTTCGTATTCGGCGGCTTCGCACTGTGCGCCAACTCGGTTGGCCACCTGGAGCAGATCGACAGCTACGCCCCTGGTCACCAGATCAGTTTCGGAAATCTGAACTATGTCGCTGATATCCGAGGAGACTTGATCTTCCAAGGGTTCACGGCTTCAACCACCGCTCCGGCCTTAGATCCAGAGCGCGCTTTCAGGTCCGAAGACGGGAGTTTAGAGCCCGCCAGAATCTCTGCGGCCTCAGAGCGCAACACCGGTAAACCGGAGAAAATAGCGTCTCCCGCAATAATCACAAAGCCGGACTCTTCTCCAGACACTAACTCCGAACCCTAGAAGTCCGCGTCATGCGAGCTCGGCCCGGAAACTTCTGTCCCCGTCCAAATCGCTCTTAAACGAGGCTTTGGACTTAATGCGATCCCTCGCCATCACAGAGGAACCGCTTCCGAACTGCGCGCAGCGCGGACTAGGGGCTGAAAATAGGGAATTTTACTTCCCACCCGCCACCCACTTTATAGCCACTGTCAAGGATCTAACCGACATGCTTGACTATGCCTCCGAAGACATCGACGGTTTGGACGACGTTGCCACAGAGGAACAGACCCAAAATCCGCCGTTCACCGGACGCTGGACGGCCACTTGCTCATACGACGTGTACATGGTGGACACACCTAAAGAAGGCGACGACGATGATGAGAAGAACCCAGTTGAGGACGAACCTCCTGAGATACCACCGAAGCATCGACGTCAGTGGCGCCGCTCTAAATCGCGTCGCGGAAAAGACAGCAATACCGGCACCGGAGACAATGATCCTTCGGAAAACACCGAAGACCAAGAAGACCCCATCGAACCAACATCCGAACAGGATGATCGGGAGGACGGGCAAGTTGACCCTGACGAGCAAGCAGGGAACGAAGACTCGGAGGGCAACAACTATTTGCCACTCTCCGAGGATGACGTGAGCCTCGGTGACGAAGATTTTATCGTGCCAGAGGAACCCCTAGAACAAGAGCTCTTTAAGCACCGGCTAATAGCCACGACAAGAAGCCTAAAAAAGAAGCAGCAACAGCTTCAAGCTGACCAAGATCTGCTCAACGACAGATGGACTAATGTCCTGGCAGCCGAAGAATACGGCCTCGAACGCCAAACAAAGAGCTACCCGAAGCGTAAGCTGCTACCCCAATCGACGATGAGGTGTTGGAGCCCATACCACCCGCTCGTAACGTGGCTGATAGACCCGACCGACCACCACGTGGCCGGGACAGAATGGCAGCTCAAGCCGAACACCAGCCCGCACCACCTCGCCGTAAAAGCAGAGAAACAACAGCTCGGGGATACACATATGACCTACGACAGGACCTGGAAAATAGAGCAGGTCAGACCAGATCAATCCACGGATCGCGGGGGCGTGCCCTGGCGCGAGAAGACGGCTATCAAGCCTGGCGCGACAAGCATAACCACGCCGGGCCTAAAACCGCATACGCATGATAACCCACAAGTATAGGGGATCGCAACAGTTTTCGAGGGTAGAGTATTCAACCCAAATTTATTGATTCGACACAAGGGGAGCCAAAGAATATTCTCAAGTATTAGCAGTTGAGTTGTCAATTCAACCACACCTGGATAACTTAGTATCTGCAGCAAAGTATTTAGTAGCAAAGTAGTATGATAGTAGTGGTAACGATAACGAAAGTAACGATAGCAAAAGTTATATTTTTGGTGTTTTGTAGTGATTGTAACAGTAGCAACGGAAAAGTAAATAAGCGAAGAACAATATGTGAAAAGCTCATCGGCATTGGATCAGTGATGGAGAATTATGCCGGATGCAGTTCATCATGTAACAGTCATAACCTAGGGTGACACAGATCTACTCCAATTCATCAATGTAATGCAGGCATGTATTCCGAATATAGTCATACGTGCTTATGGAAAAGAACTTGCATGACATCTTTTGTCCTACCCTCCCATGGCAGCGGGGTCCTAATGGAAACTAAGGGATATTAAGGCCTCCTTTTAATAGAGTACCAGAACAAAGCATTAACACATAGTGAATACATGAACTCCTCAAACTACGGTCATTAGCGGGAGTGGTCCCGATTATTGTCACTTCGGGGTTGCCGGGTCATAACACATAGTAGGTGACTATAGACTTGCAAGATAGGATCAAGAACTCACATATATTCATGAAAACATAATGGGTTCAGATCTGAAATCATGGCACTCGGGCCCTACTGACAAGCATTAAGCATAGCAAAGTCATAGCAACATCAATCTCAGAACATAGTGGATACTAGGGATCAAACCCTAACAAAACTAACTCGATTACATGATAGATCTCATCCAACCCATCACCGTCCAGCAAGCCTACGATGGAATTACTCACGCACGACGGTGAGCACCATGAAATTGGTGATGGAGGATGGTTGATGATGACGATGGTGACGAATCCCCCTCTCCGGAGCCCCGAACGGACTCCAGATCAGCCCTCCCGAGAGGTTTTAGGGCTTGGCGGCGGCTCTGTATCGTAAAACGCGATGAATTCTTCTCTCTAATTTTTTTCTCCCCGAAAGCAAATATATAGAGTTGGAGTTGAGGTCGGAGGAGCTCCAGAGGGCCCACGAGGTAGGGGGCGCGCCCTAGGGGGGCAGGCGCGCCCTCCACCCTCGTGGACAGGGTGTGGGCCACCTGGTCTTCATCTTTTGCAAGGATTTTTTATTATTTCCAGATAGACGTTCCGTGGAGTTTTAGGTCATTCCGAGAACTTTTGTTTCTACACATAAATAACACCATGGAAAGTCTGCTGAAAACAGCGTCAGTCCGGGTTAGTTCCATTCAAATCATGCAAGTTAGAGTCCAAAACAAGGGCAAAAGTGTTTGGAAAAGTAGATACGACGGAGACGTATCAACTCCCCGAAGCTTAAACCTTTGCTTGTCTTCAAGCAATTCAGTTGATAAACTGAAAGTGATAAAGAAAAACTTTTACAAACTCTGTTTGCTCTTGTTGTTGTAAATATGTAAAGCCAGCATTCAAGTTTTCAGCAAAGATTATGACTAACCACATTCACAATAACTCTTAGGTCTCATGTTTACTCATATCAATGGCATAATCAACTAGCAAGCGATAATAATAAATCTCGGATGACAACACTTTCTCAAAACAATCATGATATGATATAACAAGATGGTATCTCGCTAGCCCTTTCTGAGACCGCAAAACATAAATGCAGAGCACCTTTAAAGATCAAGGACTAACTAGACATTGTAATTCAGGGTAAAAGAGATCCAGTCATACCCAATATAAATTAATAGTAATGAATGCAAATGACAGCTGCGCTCTCCAGCTAGTGCTTTTTAATAAGAGGGTGATGACTCAACATAAAAGTAAATAGATAGGCCCTTCGCAGAGGGAAGCAGGGATTTGTAGAGGTGCCAAAGCTCGGTTTTGAAATAGAGATAAATAATATTTTGAGCGGCATACTTTCATTGTCAACATAACAACCAAGAGATGGCGATATCTTCCATGCTACACACATTATAGGCGGTTCCCAAACATAATGGTAAAGTTTATACTCCCCCTCCACCAACAAGCATCAATCCATGACTTGCTCGAAACAACGAGTGTCTCCAACTAGCAACAGTCCCAGGGGGAGTTTTGTTTGCAATTATTTTGATTTAGTTTGCATAAAGCATGGGACTGGGCATCCCAGTGACCAGCCATTTTCTCGTGAATGAGGAGTGGAGTCCACTCCTCTTGAGAATAACCCGCCCAACATGGAAGATAAGGGCATCCCTAGTTGATACATGAGCTATTCGAGCATACAAAACAAAATGTTTATTTGAAGGTTTAGAGTTTGGCACATACAAATTTACTTGGAACGGCAGGTAGATACCGCATATAGGAAGGTATAGTGGACTCATATGGAATAACTTTGGAGTTTAAGGGATTGGATGCACAAGCAGTATTCCCGCTTAGTACAAGTGAAGGCTAGCAAAAGACTGGGAAGCGACCAACTAGAGAGCGACAACAGTCATGAACATGCATTAAAATTAATAAACATTGAGTGCAAGCATGAGTAGGATATAATCCACCATGAACATAAATATCATGAAGGCTATGTTGATTTGTTTCAACTACATGTGCCAAGTCGAGTCACTTAAATCATTCAAAGGAGGATACCACCCCACTATACCACATCACAACCATTTTAATAGCATGTTGGCATCCAAGGTAAACCATTATAACTCATAGCTAATCAAGCATGGCACAAGCAACTATGATCTCTAATTGTCATTACAAACATGTTTATTCATAATAAGCTGAATCAGGAACGATGAACTCATCATATTTACAAAAACAAGAGAGGTCGAGTTCATACCAGCTTCTCTCATCTCAGTCAGTCCATCATATATCGTCATAATTGCCTTTCACTTGCACGACCGAACGATGTGAATAATAATAAGAGTGCACGTGCATTGGACTAAGCTGGAATCTGCGAGCATTCAATAAACAGGAGAAGACAAGGAAATATGGGCTCTTGGTTAAATCAACAATAATGCATATAAGAGCCACTTCAACAATTTAATCATGGTCTTCTCCTACGACCCCCAAAGAAAAGAAAAGAAATAAAACTATTTACACGGGAAAGCTCCCAACAAACAAAAGAAGAACAAGAAATCTTTTTGGGTTTTCTTTTTAATTATTACTACTACAGCAAGAAAAGTAAACTAACTAAAAGTTACACTAATTTTTTTGGTTTTTCTTAAAGTTTATTAAACACACAAGAAGAAAGCAGGAAAAAGAAAATAAACTAGCATGGATATTACAGTGAAAGAGTATGAGCACCGTCATCTAGCAATGAGTGCGTGAACATGAATGTAATGTCGGTGAGAGATACGTACTCCCCCAAGCTTAGGCTTTTGGCCTAAGTTGGTTTATTGCCAAGGATGGCCTGGCGGATATCCGTAGTTGTATCTGGGGTCGTACTGAGATGAAGAGGACTCTGACTGCCACTGGCTGGCAGTCATCTCCGGATCCCAAAAGTAATCAGACTATCGTGGAGGCTCAAATTGTGGTTCCGGCTCCGGGGCTGGTGTAGGATTCCGGTAAGCGTAAATGGCCGCCCACGGAATGAGATACGGACCTTCAGATAAATTAAAGAAGGAAGGAGCAGGCAAGGTAATAGTCTCAGGGTGATGTTTATCAAAGAACAATTTGTATTTAAGCTCCCCTTCCTTGTTCTTAACAATAAAGTCATGCGCTACCATACTCTTATAATCTAAATAAGCATTGGGCAGCAATTTTTCTTCTTTCTCATAGTGCCTAATAGCTATGTTATAATGTGCAGCAAGGCGTGAAGCATAAATACCTCCAAAGATGGGACCCTTAGTACGGTTCAAACTTAACCGTTTAGCAATAATACCGCCCATACTAACAGTGTTATCAGAAAATAAACCATGGAACAAAATGATAATATCAGGAACACTAAGGTTTCCACAGTTTCCGCGACCAATCAAGCAACGACTAGCAAATATGGCAAAGTAGCGTAAAATAGGAAAATGTATGCTAGTGATTCTTGCATCGGAAACCTTCCTAGTTTCCCCTACAGTAATAGTGTCAATAAACCCATCCACGTCTTTACGATGTGGTTCATCTAAGGTACCCTCGAAGGGTATTTTGCAAACCTTGCAAAATTCATCTAGTGGCATCTTCTTAACAACATCATATAAATGAAACTCTAATGAAGGAGGTGTTTCTTTAGGAAAATAGTAGAAGTTTTGCACAAAAGTATTGGTGAGTAAGAGATACCGATGACGTTGGTCGCGGAGGAAGTCGGTGAGGCCAGCATTCTCAGCCAATGAATAGAAATCATCATAAATCCTGGCTTCTCTCAAGAAATCATTGTAAGGCCATTCACACGGCTGAACCTCCACGGTGTGAGGCAAATTATATTTGGGCCTCTGTGCTTCTTCATTCTGCTTTTCCTTCGAGCTTCGGCTTGATGAGCCTCTCAAAAATCTCTTCATTATTTTCTGAAATATTCTGAAATTTTTAGTAACTTCAAACAAAAGTGAACCAAGGTCAACAAAATTGATAGCAACTACTCCTATAAGTGACTAGAGCCTATATCATGCATTAGAACTACTTGGAACCATATAAATTTGACATGCAAGCTCAAGAACATGGTCACCTAGGCAGCACAAATTTGCAATGAATAGAGCACTAGAAGAAAAACTAATTGGACCAATGGAGGAGTCACATACCAAGGAACAATCCCCCAAGCAGTTTTGTGAGCGATGCTTTGAGCAAGGAGATCGAAAATCGCAGCAAAATGAGCTAGAACTCGTGCTTGAGCTGGATGATGGTGTTTGTGGGAGGAAGAAGGAATGTGTGGGTGCAGGAATAAGTGGAGGGGAGCCACCATGGGCCCACGAGGCAGGGGGGCGCGCCCAGGGGGTAGGGCGTGCCCTCCATCCTCGTGGCCAGGTGCTTGCCCCTCCTGCTGTGTTCTCAGTGCCAGATATTCTCAAAAATTCTAGAAAAAATCATATTTCATTTTCAGGGCATTTGGAGAACTTTTATTTTCGGGGTATTTTTATATTGCACGAATAAATCAGAAAACAGACAAGAAAATACTATTTTTACTTTATTTCAACTAAATAACAGAAAGTAGAAAGAGGGTACAGAAGGTTGTGCCTTCTAGTTTCATCCATCGCATGCTCATCAAAAGGAATCCACTAACAAGGTTGATCAGGTCTTGTTAACAAACTCATTCCGACTAACACGGAACTGGAGAAATTTCGAATAACACTATGTTACCTCGACGGGGATATGCACATCCACAATAATAAGAATATCATATTTCTTCTTGACAGTAGGAAGAGGAAATTCGAAACCCCCAAAAATAATCGATGGAAATTTTCCAATAGAGTTGATACTATGAACTTGAGGTTGTTTCCTCGGAAAGTGTACTATATGCTCATTACCATTAACATGAAAAGTGACGTTGCCTTTGTTGCAATCAATAACAGCCCCTACAGTATTCAAAAAAGGTCTTCCAAGAATAATAGACATACTATCATCCTCGGGAATATCAAGAATAACAAAGTCCGTTAAAATAGTAACGTTTGCAACCACAACAGGCACATCCTCACAAATACCGACAGGTATAGCAGTTGATTTATCAGCCATTTGCTAAGATATTTCAGTAGGTGTCAACTTATTCAAATCAAGTCTACGATATAAAGAGAGAGGCATAACACTAACACCGGCTCCAAGATCACATAAAGCAGTTTTAACATAGTTTCTTTTAATGGAGCATGGTATAGTTGGTACTCCTGGATCTCCTAGTTCCTTTGGTATTCCACCCTTAAAAGTATAATTAGCAAGCATGGTGGAAATCTCAGCTTCAGGTATCTTTCTCTTATTTGTAACAATATCTTTCATATACTTAGCATAAGGATTCATTTTGAGCATATCAGTTAATCGCATACGCAAAAAGATAGGTCTAATCATTTCAGCAAAGCGCTCAAAATCCTCATCATCCTTTTTCTTGGATTGTTTGGAGGAAAAGGCATGGGTTTCTGAAGCCATGGTTCCCTTTCTTTACCATGTTTCCTAGCAACAAAGTCTCTCTTATTATAACGTTGATTCTTTGATTGTGGGTTATCAAGATCAACAGCAGGTTCAATTTCTACATCATTATCATTACTAGGTTGAGCATCATCATGAACATCATCATTAACATTTTCATTAGGTTCATGTTCATTACCAGATTGTGTTTCAGCATCAGAAATAGATATATCATTTGGATTCTCAGGTGGTTCAGCAATAGGTTCACTAGAAGCATGCAAAGTCCTATCATTTTTCTTTTTCTTCTTTTTAGAAGGACTAGGTGCATCAATATTATTTCTTTGAGAATCTTGCTCAATTCTCTTAGGGTGGCCTTCGGGATACAAAGGTTCCTTAGTCATTCTACCAGTTCTAGTAGCCACTCTAACAGCATAATCATTTTTCTTACTATTCATTTCATTGAGCAAATCATTTTGAGCCTTAAGTACTTGTTCTACTTGAGTGCTAACCATAGAAGCATGTTTAGTAATGCGTTTAAGTTCACCTTTAACTCTAGACATATAATTACTCAAGTGTTCAAGCGTATCGGAATTATATTTCAATTGTCTACCAAAATAAGCATTGAAGTTTTCTTGTTTGACAATAAAATTATCAAACTCTTCTAAGCATTGTCTAGTAGACTTATAGTGAGGAATATCACCTTCATCAAATCTATAGAGAGAATTTACCTTTACTACCTATGTCGGGTTATCAAGACCATGAGTTTCTTCAATAGGTGAAGGATTAAGATCATATGTTTCTTCAACAGGCGGTAAATTAAGACCATGTATTTCTTCAATAGGAGGTAAATTCTTAACATCTTCAACTTTAATACCCTTTTCTTTCATAGATTTCTTTGCTTCTTGAATATCTTTAGGACTGAGAAATAGAACACCTCTCTTCTTCGGAGTTGGTTTAGGAATAGGCTCAGGAGCTGGCTCCGGAAGTGTCCAATTATTTTCATTTGTCAACATATTATTCAATAGAATTTCAGCTTCATCCGGTGTTCTTTCCCTGAAAATAGAACCAACATAACTATCTAGGTAATCTCTGGAAGCATCGGTTAGTCCATTATAAAAGATATCAAGTATTTCATTTTTCTTAAGAGGATGATCAGGCAAAGCATTAAGTAACTTGAGAAGCCTCCCCCAAGCTTGTGGGAGACTCTCTTCTTCAATTTGCACAAAATTGTATATTTCCCTCAAAGCAGCTTGTTTCTTATGAGCAGGGAAATATTTAGCAGAGAAGTAATAAATCATATCCTGGGGACTACGCACACAACCAGGATCAAGAGAATTGAACCATATCTTAGCATCACCCTTTAATGAGAACGGAAATATTTTAAGGATATAAAGGTAGCGAGATTTCTCATCATTAGTGAACAGGGTGGCTATATCATTTAATTTAGTAAGATGTGCCACAACAGTTTCAGATTCATAGCCATAAAAAGGATCAGATTCAACCAAAGTAATTATATCAGGATCAACAGAGAATTCATAATCCTTATCGGTAACACAGATAGGTGAAGTAGCAAAAGCAGGGTCAGGTTTCATTCTAGCATTAAGAGATTGCTGATTCCATTTAGCTAATAACCTCTTGAGCTCATATCTATCTTTGCAAGCTAAAATAGCTAAAGTAGCTTCTTTATCAAAAACATAACCCTCAGGAATAACAGGCAAGTCTTCATCATCACTTTCATCAATATAATCAGTTTCAATAATTTCTTTCTCTCTAGCCCTAGCAATTTGTTCATCAAGAAAATCACTAAGGGGCACAGTAGTATCAAGCATAGAAGTAGTTTCATCATAAGTATCATGCATAGCAGAAGTGGCATCATCAATAACATGCGGCATATCAGAACGAATAGCAGAAGCAGGTTTAGGTGTCGCAAGCTTACTCAAAACAGAAGGTGAATCAAGTGTAGAGCTAGATGGCAGTTCCTTACCTCCCCTCGTAGTTGAGGGATAAATTGTTGTCTTAGCGTCTTTCATGTTCTTCATAGTGACCAGCAGATATAAATCCCAAGTGACTCAAAGAATAGAGCCATGCTCCCCGGCAACGGCGCCAGAAAATAGTCTTGATAACCCACAAGTATAGGGGATCGCAACAGTTTTCGAGGGTAGAGTATTCAACCCAAATTTATTGTTTCGACACAAGGAGAGCCAAAGAATATTCTCAAGTATTAGCAGTTGAGTTGTCAATTCAACCACACCTGGATAACTTAGTATCTGCAGCAAAGTATTTAGTAGCAAAGTAATATGATAGTAGTGGTAACGGTAGCAAAAGTAACATTTTTGGTGTTTTGTAGTGATTGTAACAATAGCAACGGAAAAGTAAATAAGCGAAGAACAATATGTGAAAAGCTCATAGGCATTGGATCGGTGATGGAGAATTATGCCGGATGCGGTTCATCATGTAACAGTCATAACCTAGGGTGACACAGAACTAGCTCCAATTCATCAACGTAATGTAGGCATGTATTCCGAATATAGTCATACGTGCTTATGGAAAAGAACTTGCATGACATCTTTTGTCCTACCCTCCCGTGGCAGCGGGGTCCTAATGGAAACTAAGGGATATTAAGGCCTCCTTTTAATAGAGTACCGAAACAAAGCATTAGCACATAGTGAATACATGAACTCCTCAAACTACGGTCATCACCGGGAGTGGTCCCGATTATTGTCACTTCGGGGTTGCCGGATCATAACACATAGTAGGTGACTATAGACTTGCAAGATAGGATCAAGAACTCACATATATTCATGAAAAGATAATAGGTTCAGATCTGAAATCATGGCACTCGGGCCCTAGTGACAAGCATGAAGCATAGCAAAGTCATAGCAACATCAATCTCAGAACATAGTGGATACTAAGGATCAAACCCTAACAAAACTAACTCGATTACATGATAGATCTCATCCAACCCAGCACCGGCCGGTAAGCCTACGATGGAATTACTCATGCACGGTGGTGATTATCATGAAATTGGTGATGGAGGATGGTTGATGATGACGATGGCGACGAATCCCCCTCTCCGGAGCCCCGAACGGACTCCAGATGAGCCCTCCCGAGAGGTTTTAGGGCTTGGCGGCGGCTCCGTATCGTAAAACGCAATGAATTCTTCTCCCTAATTTTTTTCATCCCGAAAGCAAATATATAGAGTTGGAGTTGAGGTCGGAGGAGCTCCAGAGGGCCCACGAGGTAGGGGGCAGGCCCTCCACCCTCGTGGACAGGGTGTGGCCCCCCTGGTCTTCATCTTTTGCAAGGATTTTTTATTATTTCCAAATAGACGTTCCGTGGAGTTTCAGGTCATTCCGAGAACTTTTGTTTCTGCACATAAATAACACCATGGAAAGTCTGCTGAAAACAGCGTCAGTCCGGGTTAGTTCCATTCAAATCATGCAAGTTAGAGTCCAAAACAAGGGCAAAAGTGTTTGGAAAAGTAGATACGACGGAGACGTATCAACGCACATCATCCGAACTGCGTCGTGACATGGCCCGATACAGAGGCGCCGCACACCCCCTGTGCTTCACCGATGAGGTAATGGAGCACTAGTTCCCAGAAGGGTTTAAACTCGTGAACATCGAATCATATGACGGCACAACAGATCCCGCAGTATGGATTGAAGATTTTCTTCTCTACATTCACATGGCTCGCGACGACGATCTACATGCCATCAAATACCTTCCCCTCAAACTTAAGGGACCAACACGGCACTGGCTGAATAGCCTACCAGAAAACTCTATTAGTAGCTGGGAAGACTTGGAGGACGCATTCAAAGATAACTTCCAAGGTACCTATGTTCGGCCCCCAGACGCCGATGACCTTAGTCACATAATCCAGCAACCCGGGGAATCGGCTCGGCAGCTCTGGACCAGGTTCTTAATCAAGAAGAACCAGATTGTGGATTGTCCGGACGCCGAAGCCCTTGCGGCCTTCAAGCATAGCGTCCGAGACGAGTGGCTCGCCCGACACCTCGGCCAAGAAAAGCCGAAGTTCATGGCATCCCTTACCGCACTTATGACCCGCTTCTGCGCGGGAGAGGATAGCTGGCTTGCTCGTAGAAGCAATAGCACCAGCGACCCTGGAACCTCCGAAGCTAGGGACGGCAACGGCAAGCCACGACACAACAAGCACAAGCGTCAAAACAATAACGAAGGAACCCAAGACACGATGGTCAACGCCGGATTCAGCGGCTCCAAACCCGGTCAACGGAAGAAGCCATTCAAGGCAAACAGAGATGGCCCATCCAGTTTAGACAGAATACTGGATCGGCCTTGCCAGATTCATGGCACCCCCGACAAACCTGCCAATCATACCAACATAAATTGTTGGGTTTTTAAGCAGGCCGGCAAACTTAACGCCGAACACAAGGGAAAAGGGTCGCCAAGCGACAACGATGACCAAGAGCCTCGTCAACCAAACATAAGGGGACAGAAGCAATTTCCCTCGAGGTAAAAACAGTGAATATGATATATGTCATACATATCCCTAAGAGGGAGCGCAAGCGCGCACTACGGGATGTCTACATCAGAGAGCCGGTCGCCCCAAAATTCAACCCATGGTCGGCTTGTCCGATCACCTTCGATCGAAAGGACCACCCAACCAGTATCCGTCATGGAGGTTCGGCAGCTCTGGTCCTCGATCCAATCATCGAAGGATTCCACCTTATGCGAGTCCTCATGGACGGCGGCAGCAGTCTCAATCTACTTTATCAAGACACTGTCCGCAAAATGGGCGTTGATCCGTCAAGAATCAAGCCCAATAAAACTACCTTCAAAGGAGTAATACCTGGTGTAGAGGCCTACTGCACGGGCTCAATCACGCTGGAAGTCGTCTTCGGTTCGCCGGACAACTTCCGAAGCGAAGACTTGATCTTCGACATCGTCCCCTTCCGCAGCGGCTATCGCACACTGCTCGGACAAACCGCTTTCGCCCGCTTCAATGCGGTCCCACACTACGCCTATTTAAAGCTCAAGATGCCCGGTCCACGTGGCGTCATTACAATCAACGGAAACATGGAGCGCTCCCTTCGTACTGAGGAGGATACCGCGGCCATTGCGGCCGAAGTACAAAGCGGCCCTGTCAAGCCGCACACCTCATCGGCTATTAAGCCACCGGACTTCATTGCGCAAGGCCGGTCAGTTCTGCATGCCGGTAGCCCGGCAACTCCAGGGCTGGATTAGCAGTTTCGCCTCCGTCGACTGCCACATACATCAGCAAAATTCGTACCGTGCATGCACAATTATGCACTCAAAATACCTTGGGCATCGGTGGAGGCAATATATGGACAGGCCTATAACATGGTTCGACCTTATACGGCCTTCCCCTTTGTTTAATCATCTTTTCTTTTTTACCACAGGCGAATCAAAACCTACTCATCCTATGGACTCACAAGGACTCTCTCCGAGCCCGGTTCCGTTTAAACAGCCGAAGACCATTCCTCTCAAGGAATCTTTCTTACTTGGGCGAAAGCGGCGTAGACAAGCGGGAGGAAGGTGCAAAAGATTTTGTAGACCACAACTTCACTCAAGAACCTGTATAGAGCCTTTTCCCTTAGCCCTAGACCCCCGGCATGTAAACTGGCCTTGGTGATTATGGTACCTTCTATAAGATTACATCTTGACGTATCAATCAGATCCCAGTGAACCAAATTCTTGTTCGGTATCATCTTTACTTATAGACTTTATTCCATCTGTTCAGTTGTCTCATGCACACACCTCGGCACAAAATTGCCAGGGGCTCTATAGGGCAACATGTGTGTTGGCAAACAAAAGTCCGAACAACTTTATAGCACAATTCGGCGTCCCGAGCTCAACACTATATGCATCGGCTCCGAATCATGTCTTTGGTCAATAGTTGGGTTGCCCGGCTCCTGTGTTTGCTACCTTATGTTCCGTCTGATCGGCTAGGGTAGTAAAGGGAGAACTACTGCGATTGTGTTTCTGGTTCGTCCGTTTAAGCACCTCAGTAGAGAAAGCCGAAAGCTGACTGTCATGATGCAGCGAGAGCTGGTCAGCCACTCGGCGATTCATTACAATCCTTAGCGATTTTTCCGTATTACACGAAGGACTGTTTCCCGGTCACATATGTAACGCATCCGCGTCGAGGTGGCCGCGTACATACCAGGGGCTACTATCTAGACCCATTGTCAAACTCCTATAGCTAAGTGAGAGCAATAAAAAACCGAATAGTCCGATTGCCTGGTTCGCCGCACTGACACCTCCTTCAGGGACCAAGACGTTGGGTTAAGTGTAGTCATGTGCAATTCCGAACACCCCAGTAGTATCTACATGGGGGTTGAAGCCGACGACTGGGAACTCTCAGATATAATAAACGGCTGCACAGGAGGATACAACTTTTCATCAAGGAACAAATATATTACAAAATACTTAGTTCATAATACAAACCCCCCGGACATTTCGGACTCATTTATTCGAACACTACATCCTTAGAGCATTGGCCCTCTACAAGGCGGGCACCTTTTAGCACGTCCTCAAAATAGCGCTCCGGTGTGCGGTGGGCCTTGCTTTCGGGAGGACCCTCAACTGCCACCTTTTGGGCCTTCATCTTCACCCAGTGCATCTTGACACGGGCGAAAGCCATACGCGCTCCTTTTATACAGGACCACCTCTTGACGGCGTCAACCCGGGGCAGCGCATCGACGAGACGCCGCACGAGGCCGAAGTAGCTGTACATAATTGCTTCGACCGGCCACAACCGGACTATGACGTCCTTCATGGCCGCGCTGGACATCTTATGCAGCTCCGCCCATTGTGCCATCTGGTCATTTAGCAGTACGGGACGCTCCTGCCCCACAAACTGCGACCAGAAGAGCTCCTCCGTCTCGTACCCCTCCTGGGCCTGGAAGAATTGGGCCGCGTCCACAACACTCTTCGGCAGATCCGCATATGCGTTTGGAGAACTCCATAGTCGGTTAAGCAAGCATACTTCCGGTCCCCAAATTTAGCCTTTAAAAGAAAGGGCTTACCAGCCGCTATCTGACCGGCTTGACGGATTTCCTTGCGCGCTGAGCGGGATTCAGACCGCGCCTCCGAGGCTTCTTGAAGGGCCTTGGCGAGTTCGGTCCCCTTCGTCTTATTTTCTATTTCCAAGGACTCGCACTTGGTGGCGGTGTCCTTGAGTTTTTGCTCCATCTCGGTGACCCGTTCCTCAAAACGGCGCCGAGCGGCCTGTTCAGCCGTCAAGTCCGCAGCCGCCTTATCGACGCCTGCCTTGCTTACCCTTGCTTGCTCCTTGGTTGAGCAAGCTCTTCCCTGAGGGTTTCCACCGTAGCGGCACCATCTGTACAAACATGCAAATGGCAGCTCTTGAATTTCCGGAGAGCACGGACATAAACAGGCACAAAAGCAAGATGTACCGTATACCTTGCGCCTGGTCGAGCCGCGTGTTAACAAGGACTAGATCCTCATCGGCTCGCTCCAGTTTTCGTTTGAGTTCAGAAATTTCCGCTGCTTGGGCAGTTCCCACTAATAGAGAGGCCTGTTTTAAATCCAAATAAAATAGCATGTTACCACCTGACATCTGATTGTTGATCCTCTGCTCGCTTTTCTTTCAAAAAACCAAACAGAGTCTCAGGGGCTGCTATCTATATATATAGGCATATTTCTCATAAAAACGATCAAAAACATTACATTGCGTACCTCGAAGCCTGCTAGCAGGCTGGAGTAGGCTTCGCTCAGCCTGCTCTTGGCAGACTGAATCTTCTCAGCTACCGCACCCATCAGGATACGATGCTCATCCAGGCCGAATGCACTTTGCAGTACATCCGCCATGGTATTCGACGTCTCCGGATTAGCGGAGGCCGCCGTTCTCCCTTCTCCTACAAGAGGTCGCGCACCAGACTCCGGAGCCTTGTGGGTCTCCGGAGTAGTATCCGGCTGGGGAATGGATTGACCAGGGCCCCCATCATCGGTTTTCAGGGGAGCCGTACCCCCAGTCCTTCGGCAGCCGAGGTATTGCCCTCCGGCACCGTTAAATTGCCCCCCGCGTCTCTTCAAGGACCCAGGAGGGCCTACAGGATGACACTTTCGCGTCGTCCGCTCTAGGCGGCGGGGAAGCTAGGGGAGGCGACTCGCTCTCCATCATCTCCGGCGGCAGATCCCCCGAGGATGAGGATGGCAGTGGGAGAACGCGGGCCGGACTACAAATTATAGAAACCTAGAGTTATCATCGCAGTTCATAAATAATTGCAGATGTGCGAAAAAACCCCGAGCTACTAACGAGTCGGCTTTGGGCTTGGTCCGACGATGATGCTTCGGGAGGGCCTCGGCATCTGACTTCGAGACATCGGAGAGAATGATCTTGTCCCTCTTGGATGCTTCGGCCTCCAGATCATGGGAGGCCTCCCTTTTCTTGCCCTTGCGGGGAGGATCTTCTACTTCCTCCTCCTCCTCGTCGTCATCATCACCCTCGTGAGAGGACTGGGCTTCAGCTTCTCCGGACACTGCGTCCGAAGTGCCCTCCTCTCCCTTCTTCTTCTTGTCCTTCTTTACCGGCACTTGGTATGGCGCCGGGACCAGCATTCTCGTTAATAGAGGGTTGGTTGGGTTTTCGGGCAGAGGAGCCGAGCACCTTATCCTCTTCGCCTTGGCTGTCCAGCCCTGAATGAGTAATTCCAAACTTAGTATGCCCCTTTTGATTAATGATTCAGACTATGTTCGGAAACAGAATGCTTACTGGAGAAGCAGGATGCGCGATGTCGAGCCCGATGTCTTTGGTCTTCCTGGGCCACTTCTTTTCCAGGGCCTTGAAGAGTAACTTCCAGATCCCCTCGTACATTGTGCCGAAGAAATGTTGCAGAGTTAGAGGGCCCACCGGATTGAATTCCCACATACGGGTCTTCTGGCGTTGGCAGGGAAGGCATCGACGGCAGAGCATCACCTGGATCACGTTGGAGAGATCGGTGCCCTTGTCCATTATGTTCTTGATGCGCTGCTGTAGCACCAGTACCTCATCGGTGGACTCCCAATCCAGGCCCTTGCTGATCCACGACACGAGCCGCATAGGCGGGCCGGATCTTAATTCAGGAGCGGCTGCCCACTTGGTGCCACGGGGTTCGGTGATATAGAACCACTCTTGTTGCCATGCCTTTACGGTCTCCATGAAGGCTCCCTTTGGCCACGTGGTATTGGGGAGCTTGCTTATCATTGTGCCGCCGCACTCCGCATGCTGCTTGTTGACCACCTTCGGCTTTACATTTAAAACCTTGAGCCATAGGCCGAAGTGTGGAGGGATGCGGAGGAGTGCTTTGCACATGAGATAAACGCCGAGATGTGAAGGAAAGAGTTCGGGGCTAGATCGAATCCAGCCCGTAGTAGAACATAAGACCGCGGACGAAGGGGTGGAGGGGAAAACCCAATCCGCGAAGGAAGTCGGGAATAAATACCATTCTTTTTCTTGGTCCTAGAGAGGGGATGACCTGCTCTTGGGCGGGAAGCCTGTGTGCGATCTCCGCAGTCAAGTACCCAGCCTCCCGGAGCTCCTTAACGTTCTCCTCCGTGATGGAGGAAGCCATCCATTTGCCTTGGGAGCCGGATCCGGCCATGGCCGAAGAGGTTGGGGGAAAGGGGAAAGACTGAGACTCAGGCGCTAAAGCTTGATGATGGGAGTGCTGAGGAAGAAGGCGTGGGGTAAAAAGGCGGATCCTTATCCTCTTATAAAGGCGGTGAATATCAAGCGCCCCCTCACAAGCCTTAAAACTCGCCTAGTCCCGAGGGGTCGTACAAATGGCACGGTTGGGTTACTCAAACCCGTATTGATAAAGATCCCGCAAATAAAGGGACACGATCTCTGCCTTGACGAGACGTGTCAATAAAGGCCACGCCTCGATACATGAGGTGGGAGGCCCGAAAAACAATTCGAGTTAATAATGATGAGGTTTGACGTAACGTTTTGCCAAAAAGGAAAAAAAGAGCTGTCAGTGGACATAGCTTATCTCTACTTAATATTTTACCTTCATGATGGAGGATAGTGGTTGTTGTACAAAATTGGGTACATGTCTCTTGTTCAGAAGACTAATCTTGAAGTATTCGGAGGAGGAACCCGCCTTGCAATGCCTAAGACAATCTGCATGTTGGACACATCGTCATTGAAGACTGGTTCAGGGGCTACTGAGGGAGTCCTGGATCATGGGGTCCTCGGGTGTCCGGGCTATGTGACTTGGGCCGGACAGATGGGCCGTGAAGATACAAGATAGAAGGCCTTCCGCCGTGACCGGATGGGACTCTCCTTTGCGTGGATGGCAAGCTCGGCGTTCGGATATGAAGATTCCTTTCTCTGTAAATCGACTCTGTACAACCCTAGCCCCCTCCGGTGTCTATATAAACCAGAGGGTTTAGTCCGTAGAGGCAATCATAATCACATAGGCTAGACTTCTAGGGTTTAGCCATTACAATCTCGAGGTAGATCAACTCTTGTAACCCCTGTACTCATCAAAGTCAATCAAGCAGGAAGTAGGGTATTACCTCCATTAAGAGGGCCCGAACCTGGGTAAACGTTGTGTCCCCTGCCTCGTGTTACCCTTGATCCTTAGACGCACAGTTCGGGACCCCCTACCCGAGATCTATCGGTTTTGACACCGACAGCGGGTGCCCGGGGTCTGGGGCCCCCGGGTGCCCGACGCCTCCTCGCCTCCCTGCTCGGTGCGGGTGCCCGGGGTTTGGGGCCCCCGGGTGCCTGGCCCCTTGCCCAACGCCTCCTCGGTCTCCCTTCCTGGTGCGGGTACCCGGGGTTCGGGACCCCCGGGTGCCCGGCCCCTCCCCGACGCCCCTTCGCCCCTTCTCTGGTTACTCCGGGTGCCCGGGGCTTGCAGCCACCGGGTGCTTGGTCCCAGTCCTTGCGCCTCCTCTGTCCACTCCGGGTGCCCGGGGCCTTGATCCGCCGGGTGCCCGGACTCCTCTGTTTTCCTCTGCTTTGTCCGGACGCCCGGACCCCTTTAGTCTGGGTACCCGGGGCGGCGGCTGCTCAACGGGCAAATATTCTATAGGGGTATTTATACCCCCTTCTTCTTCTTCCCAACCCTAACCTTTGCCCAAGCTTTGCTCCTCCATTCCCAAATCACCAAAAGCTTGAGATCTCCCTCCTCAACCACCCAAACTTCATAATACTTCGAGGATAGGAGGAGGTTCCCCCGGTCTACACTTCCACCAAACCGATTTGCGTTCCCCGGCTTCTACTTCATCATCAACTTGTTACTCTTGGGTGTTTGACACCCTAGATGGAAGAGGTATCCTCGGAGCCACAATCCATTGTGGTGAAGCTTCGTGGTTATGTTGGGAGCCTCCAATTGAGTTGTGGAGAGAGCGCCAAGCTTGTTTGTAAAGGTCCGGTTGCCGCCTTCAAGGGCACCACTAGTGGAATCACGGCATCTCACATTGTGTGAGGGAGTGAGGAGAATACGGTGGCTCTAGTGGATTCTTGGGGAGCATTGTGCCTCCACACTGCTCCAACGGAGACGTACTTCCCCCAAAGGGAAGGAACTTCGGTAACACATCCTCGTCTCCACCGGCTCCACTTGTGGTTATCTCTTCCCTTTACTTTGTGCAAGCTATTGTTGTGTTGTATCTCTTGCTTGCACTTGTTTTTGTTGTTTGCGTCATATAGGTTGCTCACCTAGTTGCACTTCTAGACAACCTATTTGTTGCTAAACCTAATTTATTAAGCAAAGCTAAAAATTGTTAGTTGCCTATTCACCCCCCTCTAGTCAACCATATAGATCCTTCCAATTGGTACCAGAGCCTCGTCTCTTTATTAAGGGTTTCACCACCCAAAGAGTATGGTTGACTCCGACGAGGAAGTGCCCGAGGCCGTGGAGTTGACTTCGATCACTCGAGACGACCTAAATGAAGCTATGGCTTCACTTAAGACGTTTATGACGGCCGAACTCAAATCGATGATTAAAGAATTACTTGAGGGGATGAAATCCACTCCCGATCCCTTGCTTGTGGTTAATCCCACGGCAGCGGAGTCGGAGGCCAATTCCGCCAAGGAAGCGGCTAAAAGTACTCATGTTCCTTCCCCTCATGGCAAGAATGGGACGGGAACCTTTGCCTCGGTTCCCCCTCCCCCGGCCTATGGTGGACCGGTCCCTACAGCTCACATTAATATTCATGGTCCTCCTCCCAAGCTTGTTAAGGGTGATTTTGCTAATTGGATCTTTCGCATTAAGCCTCATTTGAATTATTGCTCAACTAACCTTTGGAGAATCATTGAGCAAGGCTTCTACCCGCATGATCCAAACAACTTCACCCCAAGAGAAGAAGTGGACAACCAATACAATCACTCTGCTTTATTCATCCTTCAAGAAGCGGTCCCTCCCAAAGACCTTGCACACCTTTGACCTTCCACTCGTGCAAAGGATTGTTGGGAGCACATTGTTTCGATGTACATGGGGAGCTCAAGCATCCAACGATCCAACTTTGGAGTGGTCCTTGACGAGGCCGATGAATTTGTGATGCTCAAAGATGAGGATCCGCGTGACCTTTACCGGAGGGTGACTACTCTTGGGGTTGCTCTCCAAGACCATGGAAGCAAGGATACTGATGACACTTGGATCAAGCGCAAGTTCCTCAAGGCCATCATGCCCTTCAACAAGGCCATGTCTTCCGTGGTTCGTCAAAGACTAGACTTTCACTCCTTAACATCAAGTGAAGTGTTGGATGAGTTTATTGCCATGAACATCATGAACAAGACCGCCGACAATGCTCTTGCTCGGGTTCGGTGAAAGAAAAGCACCCCCACCCTTGCTTTGAGGGCCAAGGCAATCTTGGAAGAAGAAGAGGAGGAAGAAGAAGAGTGTGGCCCCGAGGACACCAAGTATGCTTATCATGAGCACATGGCTCTTGCGTCAAGGCAATTTTGGAGCAATAAGAGGAACTCAAGGCCCAACTTCACCAAGAACAACTCAAGTGGGTCAAAGAACAAGCAACGTGTAAGAACTTGTTACAATTGTGGCAATGTGAGTCACTTTGTGGTGGACTGCCCTTACGAGAAGAGGGAGACAATGGTGGCAAACTCATTCGGAAGGATAAAGCCAAGTCCTTCCCTAGCAAGAACAACTTCACCAAGAAGCCTCCTCCAAAGGGCTTGGTGGCACATGAAGAGTACACCTCCGATGATGATGAGGAAGATACGAGTGGAGAAGGAATGGCAATGGCAACCATTGCTATTGCTACATCTTCCCCCGCAAAGGTGTCTCTCTTCGGCGCCCTCAACGAAAACACCATTGCCAAATGTCTCATGGCCGAAGGTATCAACAAGGTAACTCCTAACATCAAAACCACCATCATTAATACTCCTTCATTGTTAGATTGTGTTGATGATAATGAGGTGGAGAAAGTTGATGAGAATGAGTTCACCAAGTTTGTGAGCAAGCTCAAGGGTGAGTCCAAGAAGCACTTTGTTGCTCTCTTGGTACAACTTGGTGAGGCCAATGATATCATTGATTCCCATGAGGATACTATCTCCAAGTTGGAGGAGCATAGTCATGACTATGCCGATGAGATTGTGGATATTTCCATTGCTCCAAGGGAAGAGAAAGATCTTTGTTTGACTCTTGAGGAGTCACACAACGTTGATCATGCTAAATTGCAAAAAGATCTTGATCATGCTATTGTTCTTACTCGTGTGCTTAAATCCGAGAAAGCCGAACTTGGGGTTGGCCATGCTAGACTCAAGGAAGAGTTTGATATACTTGACAAGGCTCACAAGGTCTTGAAGGGTGTTCATGCCTCTCAAAGAGTCTCATGATCAACTCCAAGTGAAGCTAACCAAGGAGTTTACACGTGTCCTCCTTTCATTCTAATTGATAATGCCCATGCTACTAACCCTTGTGAGCATGTGCATCTTGTGGAGGAAAATGCTAAGTTGGAAAAACAACTTGAGAAGGGCCTTGTGACTTGCATTCAAGGCGAGAAGAACCTCAACGACCTTTTGAGCAATCAAAAGGAAGTTGTAGGAAAGGAAGGACTTGGGTTTGTACCAAAGTCAAAGAAGAAGAAGAAGAACAAGACCAAGCAATCTCTCCCTCTAAAGGAGACCTTTGTCAAAGAGGGTGAGGGTACTCATGAGAAGAAGAAGAAGAAGAAGGAAGTGGGTGGTAATGCCAAGAAGGGAAAAACTGCTCCCAACAACAAAGCCGGCGACTTTAACCCTTCTTACGTTTTATGTCGTGCTAGTGATGGGCATGTTTATGCCAAATTCGTTGGTTCTTACTATGAGTACATTGAGTGGTTTATTTGGGTTCCTAAGACCCTTGTTGCTAACATCAAAGGACCCATTCAAAAATGGGTACCTAAATCCAAGCAACAAATCATATGACCGGGAGCAAGGACTTGGTGGTGGATGTGCATCCAATTCCATCTATGCCCACCCATGTCCAATTTGGTGATGCCTCAACTTCTAAGGTTTTGGGACTTGGAGAGGTGGTCATCTCTCAAGATTTAACTATTGAGAAGGTCATGCTTGTTGAAAGCACAAGTGCTCCCTGGATGGTTTTGGTAATTAATGTCAACATATCTCTTGTTGGACTAATGCTTCTACCTAGTATGTTTCAGATAAGTTCAACAATGGAGTGGCATGGACTAGAGGATGTGGAACCTCTTCAAGTTGCTGAGGACAAAGGATTGGCTCAAGCTCAAAGCTCATGACTCTACATTTTTCTATTTTAGTGATCTAAGATCACATTGAGTCCATAGGATAGCCAATACTATTAATAGGGGATGAGGTGTTGCTTAATGGCTTGCTTGCTCAAAGTGCTTAGTGATATGCTCCAAAACTCTCAACCACTTTCTCACATCCACATATGTCCCAAATCAAAAGTCAAACCCACCAAAACTTTCTATCCGGCGCCACCGAGTTCAATTGACATAGCCACTGCCAGAAACCCTAGTCTTTTCGGTCTCACCGATAGGGATCTCGGTCTCACCGAGATGGGATTGCAAACTCTCTGTTGCCTATTGCAATAATTTCGGTCTCACCAAAATATGCAATCGGTCCCACCGAGATTGCAATGCAAACTCTCTGTCACCCCTTCATAACATTTCGGTCCAACCAAGATGAGCGAATCGGTCCCACCGAGTTTGCCTGACCAACTCGCTATTTGTCTATTACCAAAATCGGTCTCACCGAGTTTGTGTAATCGGTCTCATCGAGATTACGTTATGCCCTAACCCTAACGAAATCGGTCTCACCGAGTTGACGTGTCGGTCCCCCCAAAAATCCTAACGGTCACATTATGAACTAAATCGGTCTAACCGAGTTTGATGATTCGGTCCCACCGAGTTTGGTGAATTGTGTGTAACGGTTAGATTTTGTGTGGAGGCTATATATACCCCTCCACCCACTCTTCATTTGTGAAGAGAGCCATCAGAACATACCTACACTTCCAACATACATTTTCTGAGAGAGAACCACCTACACTTGTGTTGAGGTCAAGATATTCCTTTCCAACCACATAAATCTTGATCTCTAGCCTTCCCCAAGTTGCTTTCCACTCAAATCATCTTTCCACCAAATCCAATCCTATGAGAGAGAGTTGAGTGTTGGGGAGACTATCATTTGAAGCTCAAGAGCAAGGAGTTCGTCATCAACACACCATTTGTTACTTCTTAGAGAGTGGTGTCTCCTAGATTGGCTAGGTGTCACTTGGGAGCCTCCGTCAAGATTGTGGAGTTGAACCAAGGAGTTTGTAAGGGCAAGGAGATCGCCTACTTCGTGAAGATCTACCCGAGTGAGGCAAGTCCTTCGTGGGCGGCGACCATGGTGGGATAGACAAGGTTGCTTCTTCGTGGACCCTTCGTGGGTGGAGCCCTCCGTGGACTCGCGCAACCGTTACCCTTCATGGGTTGAAGTGTCCATCAACGTGGATGTACGATAGCACCACCTATCGGAACCACGGATAAAAAATCTCTGTGTCTCCAAATTGGGTTTGCACACTCCAATCCCTCCACTTTACATTCTTGCAACTTGCATGCTTTACTTTCCGCTGCTCATATACTCTTGTCATGCTTGCTTGATATGTATTGTGAATGTTTAAACTTGTGCCAAAACTCCATATCAACTTAAGGAAATTAAAAACTGCAACTTTTCTTGATTAGAGTCTATTTACCCCCCCTCTAGACACCTCTTCTCGATCCTTTCACTTGTTGAGTCCCTTGCATACAATTTACTTTCCGTTCGTCAAGTTGCACTTATGGGCTTTGCAACATTCTTTGATCTTGATACCGTGGCCCTTTTGTGGAGCAAGACTCTTAAAGTAGCCTTTGTTGGGCATGTCGAGAACGATCTCTATGTGGTGAATTTTTCTGAACGACCCACTAAGACCGCGACTTGCCTAATGGCTAAAGTTGATGTGGGTTGGCTTTGGCATCGCCGACTAGCCCATGTCAATATGAGATCTTTTCAAAGTCTCCTCAAAGGTGACCACATGCGCGGACTAACAAATGTGAGTTTTGCCAAAGACCGTGCTTGAAGTGCCTGTATCGAAGGAAAGCTTCATGAAACGCCTCACCGTCCATCGACTATCATCTACTCAAAGAGGCCCTTGGAGCTCCTTCACATGGATCTCTTTGGTCCTCCATCCTTTGATAGTCTTGGTGGAAGAAAGTATTGCTTGGTGATTGTGGATGACTACTCAATATACACATGGGTATACTTCTTCAAGAGGAAGAGTGAGACTCAACAAACCGTCATCAACTTTGCAAATGAAGCTCAACATCAACATAATGCAAAGATCTTGATGGTTAGAAGTGACAACGGCATCGAGTTCAAGAACTACACCTTGGATGAGTTTCTTAGTGACGAGGGGATCAAGCACGAATGTGCCGCACCCTATACCCCTCAACAAAATGGTGTGGCGGAGAGGAAGAACTAGACATTGATGGATGCGGCAAGGACCATGATGGAATAATTCCAGTCTCCGTACAACTTTTGGGCCGAAGCCATCAACACTGCATGTCATGCATCCAATAGGCTCTACCTCCGCAAAGGCTTGAACAAGACTCCATATGAGATACTTACCGGCAACAAGCCCAATCTCAAGTACTTCCGGGTGTTCGGTTGTAAGTGTTTCATTATAAAGAAAGGTGTTTGTTTGTCTAAATTTGAACCTAGAGCTCAAGAGGGCATATTTGTTGGTTATGCTACAAACTCTCATGCTTACCGTGTCCTCAACAAGTCCACCGGACTCATTGAGGAGACGTGTAACATGGAGTTTGATGAAAATAACGGCTCCCAAGTGGAGCAAAGTGGTCTTTGTGATGTAGGTGATGAAATTCCTCCTCAAGCCATAAGAAGAATGGTGATTGGTCAAATACTCCCCATTGAGGAACCCCTTGTGGCCGAAGGAGAAGGACAATGCTCTACTCAAGTGGAGCCATCACCTACACTACATCCACACGCTTCCGAAGAACAAAATGAAGGCCCTCAACCCAATGAACAAGATCAAGGGCAAGATCAACTCCATGGAGGTGGTGATGTGCCAAATGATGCCCAAGATCAAGTTCATGCCTCCGAGCGTGCTCAAGGTCAAGAGCAAGCTCAAGAAGGTGCTCAAGATCAAGAGCCAACTCAAGGTCAAGAGCAAGCTCAAGACGGTGCTCAAGATCAAGAGCAAACTCAAGAAGGTGCTCAAGATGTGCAAGATGATCCTCAAATGCCCATTGAGGAACTTTTGGAGCGCCGTGCCGCTAAGGTGGTTTCCAAGCTAAAGCATCAACAACATGTCATGGAGAATATGCTTGGAAGCTTGAGAAAAGGGGTAACTACTCGCAAACAATTGTCAAACTTTTGTGAGCATCACATGTTTGTTTCATGTGTTGAACCCCAAAAGGTACACGAGGCACTTGATGACGAGGATCGGCTTGAAGCAATGCATGATGAACTCAACAACTTCGAGCGTAATCAAGTTTGGGATTTAGTGCCAAGGCCAACGGTGGAAGATAATGTCATTGGAACCAAATGGATCTTCAAGAACAAGAAAAATGCAAATGGTGTGGTTGTTCGAAACAAGGCAATATTGGTGGCACAGGGCTACTCCCAAGTCGAGGGTATCGACTACGGTGAAACCTTTTCTCTCGTTGCTCATCTTGAATCTATTCGCATGTTGCTTGCTTATGCCTCTCATCATGACTTTAAATTGCAACAAATGGATGTGAAAAGTGCATTTCTTAATGGTCCTTTGAATGAGTTGGTATATGTCAAACAACCTCCGGGATTCGAGGATCCCAAGTTCCCCACTCATGTATAGAAACTCAAAAAGGCGCCCTATGGCCTTAAGCAAGCCCCACGTGTGTGGTATGAGCACCTTACCGAGTTGTTGCAAGATCGTGGGTTTGAAATTGGGAAAATCAATCCTACTCTTTTTACTAAGAGGGTCAAAGGGGATTTGTTCATATGCCAACTATATGTTGATGATATTATCTTTGGTTCTCCTAACGTATCTTTCAATCATGAGTTTGCCGCACTAATGACCGAGAAGTTTAAGATGTCTATGATGGGAGAGTTGACGTTTTTTCTCGGGTTCGAAGTCAAGCAAAAAAGAGAAGGAACATTCATCAAGCAAGCCAAGTACACCCAAGACATGCTCAAGAAATTCAAGCTAGATGATGTCAAGCCGGTCAAGTTTCCAATGCCCACCAAATGCAAGCTTGACAATGATCCCAATGGTAAAGCGGTGGATCAAAAGGTATATTATTCCATGATTGTATCATTGCTTTACCTTTGTGCATCTACACCGGATATCATGTTGAGTGTGGGAATTTGTGCACGGTTTCAAGCCGCACCTAAGTAAAGCCACTATGTGGCGGTCAAGGGAATCTTTTGATATTTGGCTCATACCCCAAACTTCGGCTTATGGTACCCCAAAGGAGCAATTTTTGATCTCATTGGTTACTCGGATTCGGATTGGGCGGGAGATTGTGTCTATAGGAAGTCAACTTCCGGAGGGTGCCAATTCCTTGGTCGCTCTTTGGTTAGTTAGTCTTGGAAGAAGAAAAATTGTGTGACTCTCTCGTCCACAGAGGCCGAATATGTAGCTGCCACAAGTCGTTGTGCACAATTGCTATGGATGAGGCAAACTTTAAAGGATTACGGTGTCACTTGTGACAAAGTGCCTCTTCTATGTGACAATGAAAGTGCTATCAAGATCTCTCACAATCCGGTGCAACATAGCAAGACAAAGCATATTGAGATTCGTCATCATTTCATTAGGGATCACATCAAGCGTGGAGATATTGAGATCATATACATCAAGACTCAAGAGCAACTAGTGGATATCTTCACCAAGCCTCTAGATGAAGCAAGATTTCACGAGCTAAGGAATGAGCTAAATATCATTGATTTGAGCAATGTGGCTTGAATCTAGGCACACCCCACCACACTCATCATCATATCTTGCTCTAGATGTAGGCATGGACATAGGGGGAGTGTTGTTCTCTCAATGAACTCTCCCTCCCCCCATTATTCATAAATCAATCTAATCTTTCACATTAGCCATTGTTGATGGTACTTGTGCTTCAAAGAGGAGTTTTGGTCATGGGCCCAAGGTTAAAATCTTCGTGGTGCCATACCAATTGACTCAAACATAGGTGGCTTCGGCCACCGCCCTCTTATTTGAGAGTTAGCTACTAGACTTGGTTCTTATTAGTTTTATTCGCCTATTTATATTTTCTTTCTCTCGCATTCTTTGCACTCATATGTGGATCCGTTTGTTTGGTTCTTGCACTTATGAGTGCATTCGTTTGCTATACGACATTGTTTGCGGTCCATCCCAAGCCCCTCTCATCCCCAAAGACATGCTTTCACCCTTGCAAGAGTCCCGTTTGATCATGCTCTCGTTGTTCGTCCGTCTTTTGCCTTTTTTCCTTCTCAGGATCTTTCTTTTCTTCTTTCCTTTTCCAAAAAAAACTCTCTGGGCACCGGGGGCACCCGGACAGTTGCGCGTTCGGGCACCCGGACACCTTCGGTCCGGGCACCCAAACGGGATCGGGCAGCTCGGCCTCCGTTAGTCGGGCACGAGGGGGCGGGGCTAGGGGTTTTCTCCCCATTTTCCCCTCACCCGCAGCCGCCGTCGCCTGCCCTTCGCCGCCGGTCGCCGCTGGTGTTGGGGAACGTAGCATGCAATTTCAAAAAAATTCTGATGATCACCCAAGATCTATCTAGGATATGCATAGCAACAAGAGGGGGTGAGTATGTCCACATACCCTCGTAGATCGAAAGCGGAAGCATTGGCTTAACGCGGTTGATGTAGTCGAACGTCTTCGCGATCCAACCAATCAAGCACCGAACGTACGTCACCTCCGAGTTCTGCACATGTTTAGCTCGATGACGTCCCTCGAACTCTTGATCCGGCAAAGTGTCGAGGGAGAGTTTCGTCAGCACGACGGCGTGGTGACGGTGATGGTGATGTGATCTGCGCAGGGCTTCGTCTAAGCACTATGACAATATGACCGGAGGAGTAAACTGTGGAGGGGGGCACCGCACACGGCTAAGAGAACAATTTATGTGCTTTGGGGTGCCCCCCTGCCCCCGTATATAAAAGAGGACGGGAGGAGGCCGCCGGCCCTAGGGGGCGCGCCATGGGGGGAAATCGACTAGGACTCCTAGTCCAAGTTGGCCCCCCCTTCCTTCTCTTGGAGGTGGAAAGGGGGAAGGAGAGGGAGAGGGAGAAGGAAAGGGGGACCGCGCCCCTTCCCCTAGTCCAATTCAGACTGCCCATGGGCGGGGGGCGTGCCAACCCTCGTGGGCTGCCCTCTCTCTCCCCCATGGCCCATGTAGGCCCATTACCTTCCCCGGGGGGCTCCGATAACCCCTCGGTACTCCGATAAATATCCGAAACGCTCTGAAACCATTCCGATGTACGAACACTATCGTCCAATATATCAATCTTTACCTCTCGACCATTTCGCGACTCCTCCTCATCTCCGTGATCTTATCCGGGACTCCAAACAATCTTCGGTCACCAAAACCCATAACTCATAATACAAATCGTCATCGAACATTAAGCGTGCGGACCCTACGGGTTCGAGAACTATGTAGACATGACCGAGACACATCTCTGATCAATAACCAACAACGGAACCTGGATGCTCATATTGGTTCCTATATATTCTACGAAGATCTTTGTCGGTCAAACCGGAGTGACAATATACGTCATTCCCTTTGTCATCGGTATGTTACTTGCCCGAGATCGATCGTCGGTATCCTCATACCTAGTTCAATCTCGTTACCGGCAAGTCTCTTTACTCGTTCCATAATGCATCATCCCGCAACTAACTCATTAGTCACATTGCTTGCAAGGCTTAACATGATGTGCGTTACCGAGAGGGCCCAGAGATACCTCTTCGATACTCGGAGTGACAAATCCTAATCTCGATCTATGCCAACCCAACAAAACACCTTCGGAGACACCTGCAGAGCATCTTTATAATCACCCAGTTATGTTGTGATGTTTGATAGCACACAAGGTGTTCCTCCGGTATTCGGGAGTTCCATAATCTCTAGCATGAATAATAAACATTTATCATGAAATAAGGAAATATAAAATAACAACTTTATTATTGCCTCTAGGGCATATTTCCTTTAGTCTCCCACTTGCACTAGAGTCAATAATCTAGTTCACGTCGCCATGTGATTTAACACCAATAGTTCACATCACCATGTGATTAACACCCATAGTTCACATCGCCATGTGACCAACACTCAAAGGGTTTACTAGAGTCAGTAATCTAGTTCACATCGCCATGTGATTAGCACCCAAAGAGTACTAAGGTGTGATCCTATTTTGCTTGTGAGAGAGGTTTAGTCAACCGATCTGCCACATTCAGATCCGTATGTATTTTGCAAATTTCTATGTCTACAATGCTCTGCATGGAGCTACTCTGACTAATTGCTCCCACTTTCAATATGTATCCAGATTGAGACTCAGAGTCATCCGGATCAGTGTCAAAGCTGGCATCGACGTAACCCCTTTACGACGAACTCTTTGTCACTTCCATAACCAAGAAACATTTCCTTAGTCCTCTTTAGGTACCTAAGGATAATTTTGACCGCTGTCCAGTGAGCTACTCCTAGATCACTATTGTATCCCCTTGCCAAACTCATGGCAAGGTACACAATAGGTCTGGTATACAACATGGCATACTTTATAGAACCTATGGCTGAGGCATAGGGAATGACTTTCATTCTCTTTCTATCTTCTACCATGGTCGGGTTTTGAGTCTTACTCAACTTTATACCTTGCAATACAGGCAAGAACTCCTTCTTTGACTGTTCCATTTTGAACTACATCAAAATCTTGTCAAGTTATGTACTCACTGAAAAATCTTATTAAGTGTCTTGATCTATCTCTATATATCGTGATGCCCAATATGTAAGCAGCTTCACCGAGGTCTTTCTTTGAAAAACTCCATTCAAACACTCCTTTATGCTTTCCAAAAAATTCTACATCATTTCCGATCAACAATATGTCATTCACATATACTTATCAAAAAGGTTGTAGTGCTCCCAGTCACTTTCTTGTAAATACAAGCTTCACCGCAAGTCTGTATAAAACTATATGCTTTGATCAACTCATCAAAGCGTATATTCCAACTCCGAGATGCTTGCACCTGTCCATTGATGGATCGTTGGAGCTTGCACACTTTGTTAGCACTTTAGGATCGACAAAACCTTCTGGTTGCATCATATATAACTCTTCTTTAATAAATCCATTAAGGAATGCATTTTTGACATCTATTTGCCAGATTTCATAAAATGCGGCAATTGCTAACATGATTCAGACAGACTTAAGCATCGATACGAGTGAGAAAATCTCATTGTAGTCAACACCTTGAACTTGTCGAAAACCTTTCGCAACAAGTCGAGCTTTGTAGACAGTAACATTACCATCAGCGTCAGTCTTCTTCTTGAAGATCCATTTATTCTCTATGGCTTGCCGATCATCGGGAAAGTCAACCAAAGTCCATACTTTGTCTCATACATGGATCCTATCTCAGATTTCATGGCCTCAAGCCATTTTGCGGAATCTAGGCTCATCATCGCATCCTCATAGTTCATAGGTTCATCATGGTCTAGTAACATGACTTCCAGAACAGGATTACCATACCACTCTGGTGCGGAACGTGCTCTGGTTGACCTACGAGGTTTGGTAGTAACTTGATCTGAAATTTCATGATCATTATCATTAGCTTCCTCTTAGTTGGTGTAGGCATCACAAGAACCGATTTCTCTGATGAGCTACTTTCCAATTCGAGAGAAGGTTAAATTACCTCATCAATTTCTACTTTCCTCCCACTCACTTCTTTCGAGAGAAACTCCTTCTCTAGAAAGGATCCATTCTTAGAAACAAAGATCTTGCCTTCGGATATGTGATAGAATGTGTACCCAACAGTTTCTTTTGGGTGTCCTATGAAGACGCACTTCTCCGATTTAGGTTCGAGCTTATCAGGCTGAAGCTTTTTCACATAAGCATCGCAACCCCAAACTTTAAGAAACGACAGCTTAGGTTTCTTGCCAAACCACAGTTCATACGGTCTCGTCTCAACGGATTTAGATGGTGCCCTATTTAACGTGAATGTAGCTGTCTCTAATGCTTAACCCCAAAATGATAGCGGTAAATCGGTAAGAGACATCATAGATCGCACCATATCTAATAAAGTACGGTTACGACGTTCGGACACACCATTACGCTGTGGTGTCCCAGGTGGCGTGAGTTGTGAAACTATTCCACGTTAGTTTAAATGAAGGTCAAAATCGTAACTCAAATATTCGCCTCCGCGATCAGATCGTAGAAACTTTATTTTCTTGTTACGATGATTCTCCACTTCACTCTGAAATTCTTTGAACTTTTCAAATGTTTCAGACTTGTGTTTCATTAAGTAGATATACCCATATCTGCTCAACTCATCTGTGAAGGTCAGAAAACAACGATACCCACCGCGAGCCTCAACACTCATCGGACCGCATACATCGGTCGGTATGTATTATTTCCAATAAGTCAGTGGCTCACTCCATTGTTCCGGAGAACGGAGTCTTAGTCGTCTTGCCCATGAGGCATGGTTCGCAAGCATCAAATGATTCATAATCAAGTGATTCCAAAATCCATCCGCATGGAGTTTCTTCATGCGCTTTACACCAATATGACCTAAATGGCAGTGCCACAAATATGTTGCACTATCATTATCAACTTTGCATCTTTTGGCATCAATATTATGAATATGTGTATCACAACAATCGAGATTTAATAAACCATTTACATTGGGTGTATGACCATAGAAGGTTTTATTCATGTAAACAGAACAACAATTATTCTCTGACTTAAATGAATAACCTTGTTGCAATAAACATGATCCAATCATATTCATGCTCAATGCAAACTCCAAATAACATTTATTTAGGTTCAACACTAATCCCGAAGGTAGAGGGAGTGAGCGATGGTGATATCAACCTTGGAATCACTTCCAACACACATCGTCACTTCGCCCTTAACTAGTCTCTGTTCATTCTGTAACTCATGTTTCGTGTTACTAATCTTAGCAACTGAACTAGTATCAAATACCCAGGGCTACTACGAACACTAGTAAGGTACACAATAATCTGTATATCAAATATACCTTTGTTCACTTTGCCATCCTTCTTATCCGCCAAAGGTTTGGGGCAGTTCCACTTCCACTGACCATTTCCTTTGCAGTATAAGAACTCAGTTTCAGGCTTGGGTCCAGCTTTGGGCCTCTTCACGGGAGTGGCAACTTGCTTGCCATTCTTCTTGAAGTTCCCTTTTCTTTCCCTTGCCCTTTTACTTGAAACTAGTGGTCTTGTCAACCATCAAGACTTGATGCTCTTTCTTGATTTCTACCTTCGCCGATCGCGAAGAGCTCGGGAATCGTTTTTGTCATCCCCTTGCATATTATAGTTCATCACGAAGTTCTAGTAGCTTGGTGATAGTGACTAGAGAACTCTGTCAATCACTATCTTATCTGGAAGATTAACTCCCACTTGATTCAAGCGATTGTACTGCCCACACATTCTGAGTACAAGCTCACTGGCTGAGCCATTCTCCTCCATCTTGTAGGCAAAATACTTGTTAGAGGTCTCATACCTCTCGACATGGGCATGAGTCTGAAATACCAATTTTTCAACTCTTGGAACATCTCATATGCTCCGTGGTGTTTGAAACATTTTTGAAGTCCCGGTTCTAAGCCATAAAGCATGGTGCACTAAACTATCAAGTAGTCATCATACCGAGCTTGTCAAACGTTCATAACGTCTGCATCAGCTCCTGCAATAGGTCTGACACCTAGTGGTGCATCAAGGACATAATTCTTCTGTGCAGCAACGAGGATAATCCTCAGATCATGGACCCAGTCCGCATCATTGCTACTATCATCTTTCAAATTAGTTTTCTCTAGGAACATATTAAAAATAAAACAGGGGAGCTATACGCGAGCTATTGATCTACAACATAGATATGCAAAAACTATTTGGACTAAGTTCATGATAAATTAAGTTCAATTAATCATATTACTTAAGAACTCCCACTTAGATAGACATCCCTCAAGTCATCTAAATGATCACGTGATCCAAATAAACTAAACCATGTCCGATCATTAGGTGAGATGGAGTAGTCATCAATGGTGAACATCTCTATGTTGATCATATCTACTATATGATTCACATTCGACCTTTCGGTCTCCAGTGTTCCGAGGCCATGTCTGTACATGCTAGGCTCGTCAAGTTTAACCCGAGTATTCCGCATGTGCAAAACTGTCTTGCACCCGTTGTATGTGAACGTAGAGCCTATCACACCCGATCATCACGTGGTGTCTCAGCACGAAGAACTTTCGCAACGGTGCATACTCAGGGAGAACACTTATACCTTGAAATTTTTGTAAGGGATCATCTTATAATGCTACCGCCGTACTAAGCAAAATAAGATGCATAAAAGATAAACATCACATGCAATCAATATATGTGACATGATATGACCATCGTCATCTTGTGCCTTTGATCTCCATCTCCAAAGCACCGTCATGATTTCCATCGTCACCGGCTCGACATCTTGATCTCCAGGGCAGCGACGTGGTCGTCTTGCCAACTATTTCTTATACAACTATCGCTAACGCATAGTGATAAAGTAAATCAATTACATGGCGTTTGCATTTCATAGAACAAAGCAACAACCATAAGGCTCTTGCCAGTTGTTGATAACTTTTACAAAACATGATCATCTCATACAACAACGTATATCACATCATGTCTTGACCATATCACATCACAACATGCCCTGCAAAAACAAGTTAGACGTCCTCTACTTTGTTGTTGCAAGTTTTACGTGGATGCTACGGGCTTCTAGCAAGAACCATTCTTACCTACGCATCAAAACCACAACGGTGTTTCATCAACTTTGCTGTTTTAACCTTCAACAAGGACCGGCCGTAGTCAAATTCGATTCAACTAAACTTGGAGAAACAGACACCCGCCAGCCACCTTTATGAAAAACTAGTTGCATGTCTGTCGGTGGAACCAGTCTCATGAACGTGGTCATGTTAGGTTGGTCCGGGCCGCTTCATCCAACAGTACTGCCAAATCAAAATAAGACATTGGTGGTAAGCAGTATGACTATCACCGCCCACAACTCTTTGTGTTCTACTCGTGCATATCATCTACGCATAGACCTGGCTCGGATGCCACTGTTGGGGAACGTAGCATGCAATTTCAAAAAATTCCTACGACCACGCAAGATCTATCTGGGAGATGCATAGCAACGAGAGGGGGAGAGTATGTCCAGGTACCCTCGTAGACTGAAAGCGGAAGCGTTGGCTTAACACGGTCGATGTAGTCGAACGTCTTCGCAATCCGAC